>NC_054481.1:70657110-71009525 GCF_017639515.1 Carcharodon carcharias | reverse complement strand
TTCTCACACCTGTTTCCTTGCCTAAGTGAAAGGCTTTAGCTCAGAGAATTTGTTCTGAGAGTTATACTTTCAATGCTTTGGATGGGAGCTCCAATACTTTAGAGTCTATGTAGTTTGAGCTAAAGCTTTCAGTCTTCAGATCAGTGTGGGAACAGCTTATGCAGTTCCACATTGGACCTCAGATGGGAAATACGAGGATCTGCAACATCAGCAGCAATAGCCTTCACCTCAACCACCTGCCACTCCAGGTGATGAGCACAGAGCTCCAGCTCACAGCTACCCCAGCACAGAGTTTACAGGCAGTGAATAAGCCTCCTGGAAATGCCTGAGCAGCAGTACCTCGCTAGGCTCAGAGATTCTTGTCAGGCGGCTGCTGACACCTTGAACAAGACCTCCTGTCAAATGGGCCAGGTGGACATGCAATGCCAGCAGTCTTCAAAATCACCACCGCCCTTAAGATTTTCGCCTCTGGCTCTTTCCAGGGATTTGCTGATGATATTTGTAGAATCCCACAATCTGCAGTCCACAATTGCACCTCACAAGTGACTGATGCCATATTTTCTAGAGATCAGGACTTTACGTGTACCTTTCAATCTTTGAAGTTAGTCAGAATGATATGTCACTTGGATTTGTTGGTGTGGCTGGATTCCCACATGTTCAGGGAGTCATAGACTAGGCACATGTACCAGTCAAGGTGCCTTCAGGTCCATGTCATCACTAAGATCACCTATTTCTACCTCTATAACATTGCCCAACTCCGCTTCACCTCAGCTCATCTGCTGCTGAAATCCTCACCCATGCTTTTGCTACCTCTAGACTCAACCATTCCAATGAACGCCTGCCTGATTTATCACATTCTACCCTCTGTAAACTTGATGTGATCCAAAACTCTGCTGCCCATATCCTAACCCTCACCCAGTCCTGTTCCCCTATCACCCCTATTCTTGCTGAACTACACTGGCTTCCTGCCAAGCAATGCCCCCATTTTAAAACTCTCATCAATGGACTCCTCAATGGACTTACCCCTCCCTATCTCTGCAGTCTCATCCAGACCCACAGCCCTCTGAGATAACCAGGGAATGATCACCATGCCTGTGCAAGATTCCCACTGGCCTGCCATGATGTTTTCACCTTGCTCCAGTTAATTTTCCCTGCGATATTCACATCTCGAAACAAAGTTAGCAGACATGGGCTACCCTCTGAAGATGTCACTGATGCCACCTGTGAGTGGCCTAAACAAATTTCCAGGGAAGGCACAGCAGAAGCCATCTGACCACCAGACCTGTCATTGAGCAAGCAGTCAGGATGGTGAAGATGTGAGCTGGGTGCCTGGACAGGTTGGGTGGCTTCAGTTTGTACCAGCCAGTGTTTCCAGACTGGCAGTGGTTTGCTGTGCCTTGCACAACTTTGAAGAATAGCAATGTCTGGATCTCTTGAGAAGGAATGCGAGGAGGTTCTGCTTTTTTGGCGAAGGATGAGGAGGGTGATATGGCACGGCACACACTTAACTCCCCAGGATGCCCAGGAACCACGGTTTCAGCCATGTTTCAGTTATCACAGTTGTCACAGGCACCCACCTGGCACACAAATTCTGAACCCACTGTGCCTAGAACCCTCAATGCCTAGCACAAATCAGTCCTACAAACAACAACCCATTCCTCCCATAAGCACCTGTGATGGGTCTTATCATCCTTCACAAGTTAGAAGACCACTGGTGAAAGTACACAAATATGGAAAAGTGAAACAATCAAATAAATATTATGGTTCAGAAAAATTAAACGTAAACGTAATAATCTAACACAGAGTTAAACATCCAAGTGCATGCTATGTTCAACCACTAATTCTTTCTCTTCCTCTTCCTATTCCTCCTGCATGGTACAACCCCTGTGGCTTCAGCAGAGGTAGAGAGAGACATGGCTGCTCTGGTCCCTGCTCTGACTGCTCAGACACTCTTCACTAAACATGCTCTGGGTTTCAGAGCCCATGAAATGAGTACCCACCAAATATGGCACCATCTGCATCTGTGCAAGGGCAGATTGGTCGCCAGCATAGTATGCAGCATGTAGGGTTCTGAATAAGTTAGTGGGGAATGGGGGGGGTGAAGGGGTGGAGGGTGTTGATGTTAGGAGTCAAAGTGGAGGCGCCTTGTTCTGAATCCCCACTTCCATTTGCCGCTTCATCATCTACCCTGTCATGGCCTGCCTGCACTATTTCATTAGCCAAGAGCTGGAGAGCATTTGGCTGCACTTAGTGAGAGGCTGAACAGTCAAAGCAAGGCGTTCCTCTATCCTGTTTAAACTAGCAGAGTGAGTGTGCAGGCTATTGATCAGGGCCAACATGCACTCAGTTGCTTGCTGCCGCAGCTCCATGCAGGTGGCCAGGCTCTCCATGAATGCAGGTATCAGTGTGAAGGCCTGACACGTCACAGTGAAGACGGGCTCCTTCAATCTCTCTCTCTCCAATCAAACACTGACAGAACCTCACACATTTCTTCTGCTGCTGCTGCTCTAAATTTGGTCTCTCCATTGGCAGAAACTCAGCTGAGCAGAGCTTGGAGGGTCCTAGTGTCTTTGATGGGATCCCTCCACTGCTGCCCCTGTCTCCACCATCTGCTCCTGCTCACTTGTGATGTGTGAGATACCATGTGGCAGCCCAACTACCTGACTCACGGGCCCCATCAAGGTGTGTGTATCTGAGCTGCTGAGGTGGAGTTTCCATGACGGTGCTTCCTCAGGGTAAGTGACCTCCTCTGAAGACTCTTCACCCTCCTCCTGCACCATGAATTGCTTGTAGGAGCTGTGGAAGATGAAAGACAAGATAAGAACTGATAAGATAAGAGGGTGCTAAGATACCCTTGTGCAGATCATCATTTTTCAGTGATTGCTGGCATGAAGCCAACATGAGTGAGTATTGTCTTGCATGTGACTGTGTGATATCTAAATCTGTCACTGGGACACCATGCCCCCCACCTCCCCATCGTCAATGGCCAGGCATGCAGAGAGCAGCTTAACTCCAGCAACTCCTCCTCTGCAGCTGTCAGTATAGCGATGATGGGAAGGTCCTCTCTGATTCTATGCCTCTCCTGGTGCTCTGCTCTCTCTTCTGCAAGAGAGAGAAGAAATCCCGATACGTGTGAGGAATGGAACGTTTTGGGTGGATGAAAAGAAACATTTGTGGACGGACACTGTGAAAGATGGGCGGGACACTGCCCTTAGCTAAGGGTGAGCAGTGGTTGTTTCAGTGGGGATGTAAGGAGGTGCCTTGAGAGAGAGGGAGAAAAGTGTACATGCAAGCTGTTCTGAGGAGTGATGTGCCAAAGAGGTCCTGGGAAGGCAGAGTGAGGAGGGTTTGGAGTAAGACACACATCAGGATGTCCTTGAATGTGTCATGTAACTTTTTTTTCTCCATTCTTAGAATGACACATTGCTGGCTAGGCCAGCATTTATTGCCCATCCCTAATTGCCCTAATTGTTGGTGGTGAGCTGCCTTCTTGAACCACTGCAGTCCATATAGTATAGGTACACCTATAGTGCTGTTAGGGAGGGAGTTCCAGGATTTTGACCCAGCAACAGTGAAGGAACGGCTACATATTTCCAAGTCAGGATGGTTTGGAGGGGAACTTGCAGGTGTTCCTCTGCATCTCTGCCCTTGTCTTTCTAGGTGGTAGAGGTTGTGGGTTTGGAAGGTACTGTTGAAGGAGGCTTGGCAATTTGCTGCAGTGCACTTTGTAGATGGTACACACTGCTGCCACTGTGAATCAATGGTGGAGGGAGTGAATGTGTACGGTGCTGGATGGGGTGCCAATCAAGCGGTCTGCTTTGTCCTGAATGGTGTCAAGCTCCTTGAGTGTTGTGGGAGCTGCACTCACTCGGGCAAGTGGGGAGTATTCCATCACACTCCTGACTTATGCCTTTTAGGTGGTGGACAGGCTTTGGGGAGTCAGGAGGTGAGTTACTCATCGTAGTTTTCTTGTCTTGATTAGTCCATTAAATCTTTTACACCACTGTATCCAGGAGTGTGAGACCACTGCTAGGGACCTCTTCAGCCACTTACAACCATGTCTTTTGTTCTTGGAGGCACCTTCTCCTTTCTTAAAACCATAATGTCTTCAGTCATTTCTTGCATGTAAGAGTTTTGGCAAAAAATAACAAAGTCCATCCAGAGAATCTCTATGTTTTTGTCATAAACTTCAGAGGCTACATCCAGAAAAGGCTGAGAAAGACTATAAGTGCTGAATTTTAACTCCCCAACATGCCTGGCAGTATATGTGGAACTCAGACATTTCAGCAGTTCGTATGTTAGTGACTTTTTAACCCAGTCACTGCAGGCAGCAAAATCTCCCTGTTGGCCCATATAGCTCACAGCATCAACTCTAGAGGCTCATCATTAAAGCATGGTAAAAACAAAAACAGAATTACCTGGAAAAACTCAGCAGGTCTGGCAGCATCGGCGGAGAAGAAAAGAGTTGACGTTTCGAGTCCTCATGACCCTTCGACAGAACTTGAGTTCGAGTCCAAGAAAGAGTTGAAATATAAGCTGGTTTAAGGTGTGTGTGTGGGGGGCGGAGAGAGAGAAGAGAGAGAGAGAGGTGGAGTGGGGGTGTGGTTGTAGGGACAAACAAGCAGTGATAGAAGCAGATCATCAAAAGATGTCAACAACAATAGTACAAAAGAACACATAGGTGTTAAAGTTAAAGTTGGTGATATTATCTAAACGAATGTGCTAATTAAGAATGGATGGTAGGGCACTCAAGGTATAGCTCTAGTGGGGGTGGGGAGAGCATAAAAGATGTAAAAAAAAAAAAATTTTTTTTAATAATGGAAATAGGTGGGAAAAGGAAAATCTACATAATTTATTGAAAAAAAAAGAAAAGGAAGGGGGAAACAGAAAGGGGGTGGGGATGGGGGAGGGAGCTCACGACCTAAAGTTGTTGAATTCAATATTCAGTCCGGATGGCTGTAAAGTGCCTAGTCGGAAGATGAGGTGTTGTTCCTCCAGTTTGCGTTGGGCTTCACTGGAACAATGCAGCAAGCCAAGGACAGACATGTGGGCAAGAGAGCAGGGTGGAGTGTTAAAATGGCAAGCGACAGGGAGGTTTGGGTCATTCTTGCGGACAGACCGCAGGTGTTCTGCAAAGCGGTCGCCCAGTTTACGTTTGGTCTCTCCAATGTAGAGGAGAGCATGGTGCTGCCTAGCTAATGTTG
Source organism: Carcharodon carcharias (assembly GCF_017639515.1). Classification (NCBI taxonomy): domain Eukaryota; kingdom Metazoa; phylum Chordata; class Chondrichthyes; order Lamniformes; family Lamnidae; genus Carcharodon; species Carcharodon carcharias. The sequence continues at coordinate 71,004,321 of NC_054481.1, read as the reverse complement.
TGCCTCCACAGCTCCAGCTCCAGCTACTGGCTGTCTCTCAAGACCTCTACCCATGCTTCAGTCTGATCCACGCAGGGTAAATAGCTCAGCTGAAAGAGACTGATGCAGGTCATCACCACACACACACCCACTCTAATTGGCCAGGAATCAGATACAAATGCAGTGACTGGGTTAAAAAGTCACTAACATACAAACTGCTGAAATGTCTGATTTCCACATATACTGCCAGGCGCATTGGGGAGTTAAAATTCAGCACTTTTAGTCTTTCTCAGCCTTTTCTGGATGAAGCCTCTGAAGTTTACGATGAAAACAGAAAGATTCTCTGGATGGATTTTGTTATTCTTTGCCAAAACTCTTACATGCAAGAAATGGCTGAAGACATTATGGTTTAAAGAAAGCCTTGGCAATATCTGATTACATTTTTGGACTAAAACCTGTACAGTATCCCGAGGGATATTTAATGACGCAATGAATGCTGTTAGAGTTCAAAATCCACTATTTTCATACAAACCCAGGGGTCTTGCCTTTGAACATTCCCTGCTCATTTTTCTTTCTAGTTGCCCTTAATGGTATATGTCACAGTAGTATCCAGAATTGACTGGAGTGTAAACTCTAGTAGCAGTCTTTCACTAGACTAATTCAGGCCTTTTAAACAAAACACAGAAGGGTGAATTTTCAGTCTTCATATATTCACAGAATCATACAGTGCAGAATGAGGCCATTCAGCCCATTGGCCCCAACCTTAACAGGAATTTAGGGAGAGAGCAGTGGGGGAGGGGGGTAATTTTACATTCAGGCTGGAAAAACAGATTTACTTCAGGTACTGCTGAATTTCACGCAGGAGCCCAATGAACATTCTTTCTCTCTGTTACCCAGCTTCAAACAAATAGATTGAGAGGCTGTCTGGTTGATCAGCAAGTAAGGCTTCGGAACCAGGCTACAGTCAGGGAGCAGAAAGGAAGGAGTAAGGGATTGGAGGTGGAGGGTTGGGATGGGGAGAAATCAAAGGTTGCTGGCAGAGAGGAGGGAGGAAAGGATCTTGGGAGGGGTGACAGAGAAAATTCAAAGGACTGAGTCAGTGGGAGATCATGGCTCAGGAAAACATTGAGGGACACGGGAGAAACTGGATTATTGGGTGGCGGGGGGGTGGTGGGGGGGCTGGGTGGTGGCAGGATATCTAAACACGAGGCTGGGGGAGAGCCCATTGCAGAAGTGGGGGAAGCAGGTTAACATGATGGGCCTGGGTGCTAAGCACTCCTGTCTTGGCACACCAGCATTGCTAGAAAACACCCAGCCAGGGTTACACCTGAAATGGAGAAAGCATTTGAGGCATGCAGCCCTCTTCCCATCCGCCTCCGTTAAAATTGGAAGTGGGCAGGTTTAAGGTGGGTTGGGCTCACCTTTGAGATCCATAGCATTTTAACTTTCCAAACCCACCACAAAAATTCCCCTCCATTTTTGCGTCTCTCAGCTCTTTGGAAGAAAGAAAGGCAGGTATAGCACTCTCCGCAGCTATCGAATGTCTCAAAGTGCTTTACCACCAATGAAGTACTTTTGAAGTGTAGTTACTGTTGGGATGTGGGAAAATGCAAGTTCCCCTCCAAGCCACACACCATCCTGACTTGGAAATATATCGCCATTCCTTCACTGTCGCTGGGTCACGATCCTGGAACTCTCTCCCTAACAGCACTGTGGGTGTACCTACACCACAGGGACTGCAATGGTTCAAGTAGATAGCTCACCACCACCTTCTCAAAGGCAACTAAGGATGGGTAATAAATGTTGGCCAAGCCAACAATGCCCACAGCCAGTTTTTGCACAGCAAGCTGCCCAAACAGCAATATGATAATGGTCAGATAATCTGGGGTTTTTTTGTAATGTTGATTGAGAGATAAATATTGGCCAGGACGCTGGCAATAACTCCCTTGCTCTTCTTCAAAATAATGCAAAAAGGACCTTTTGCATACACCAGAACAGGCAGATGGCGCCTCAGTTTAATGTCTCATCCAAAAGGTAGTGCCTCCAACAGTGTAGCACTCTCTCAGAACTTTCACCTGAGATTTTTGTTCTTAAGTCTCTAGTGCAGCACTGGAATCCAGAATGTTGTAACTCAGAGGCAAGAGTGCTGCCAACTGAGCCACAGCCACCTAAAAGCTAGTCAACAACTCCTGCTCTCCCCATCTATGTCTGCAGCCCTGCACACTTTTCCTTTGCAAGTATTTATCCAATTCCCTTTTGAAAGTTACCATTGGATCTGATTTCACTGCCCTTTCAGGCAGCGTCTTCCTGATCAGAACAACTCACTGTGCAATATAAAATCTTCACCTGGCAGCTTTGCCCAGAGCAAAGAGAAATGAAAATGGAATTTTAAAAATTAAAGAAGAAAATATTTACTCTAATTGAGATTATTATATTGTAATAAAAACAGAAATTGCTGGAAATACTCATTGTATTGTTATATTATATTGAAGTTGCAGACTAAATAAAGTTCCTCATGTTCTTACTTTATTTTTTATATTTGCTCATTCTAAATTGCTGAAACATATCATAAAGATACAGCTGCTGTCAGTTATGAATTTATATCTGTCGTGTTAGCTGCTTCTGCTTAACTGACTGTTGGGTACGTGTTCTCCTTTCTGCTGCTTTGATTGACAGGTGAGGTACTATTACAAGGGCTTTCCAGGTATTTTAAATGTTATGATTCAGGGATCAGATTAGAATTTGATGTGGAGGTTACCTTCATTTTGCAAGTATGCTGGAAAGAAAAAAATATTAGTATGCACAGGGATTTTTGGAACTAGGGGCAGGTTTTTCCGGTCAGCGAGCGGGGATGGGGCCCGCTCACCAACACGTAAAATGATGCGGGGATATGTCGGGCTTGCATTCTGACGTTACCCCGCGTCATTTAGATTTTCAGTTCGGCGGGCGCACAGCCATTAAGGCCATTAAAAAACTAATTATACTCATTGATAGACCTGCCTGTCCAACCTTAAGGTTGGTGGGCAGGCCGGGAGCCCAGGCCTTGGAAGAAGCATGAAACCTCATCCACGGGCGGGATGAGGTTTCATGAGGGTATTTAAATTTTTAAGGAAGGTTTCAATAAAACTTATGGGTATGTCCCAACTCATGTGACAGTGTGCCCGCTCCCGCACATCCATCCCCCCACCCCCGACAGGGGGAAAATGTTGCCCTAGATTACTGTATTTTTAGTCAACTGAAAATATCAGACTTTAATTCAACAGTATGCCACAAGCTGTTTTGCTCCTGAAAGAAATTGCAATTTAAATTTATTCAGCCTTAGAGTTGCAATAAGGTCAAATTAATATTATGGTGGGAGTTGGGAATTCTTCAAATGCTAACCAATTCTGCCCTGCCGTGCAGAAGAAACCTTTCTTTTAAACCCATGTTTCACATTGCCTTTACATTACAAGCTAACTAACATCAGTGTGGGAGCCCAGCATTGTGTACGTGTGTGAGGTGGCCATGTTTTGATTGGTGTACTGTACAGAGTATTGATATTTTTGCTAGGTTAGCAGTGACATGATGTCAATCATGGACTATCAATAAATGTTTCCACTGTCCTCACTGAAATTGGTTTCCTTTCTGTTCTTTGTTACAAGGATGTGCTTTAAAAAAAATTATTTCCAATTTTTCCTTTTCTGGCTGGATTTTAAAACTAAACTGAAATCCTCTGAAGACAATGAAGACTGCCAGATGGCTATAATATACAAGCTTGCATTCCACCAAGTGGGGATGAAACAGAGCAGACACTTAACCCCCTGGGGAGCATGAAAGATCCCATCTCCTGTTGGCTTTACACTATCCTGAAACTTTGCAAAAGCTTCTGAGTTGAAACATCAAAATGCAATTACCTGTTCTAAAAACAATGACTGCAGCAGACATGGATTCACAGAGTTTCCCTGGAATATACAGCTAACAGGGTACTTTAAGGACTGTGTTACCAAGGAGATCAGAGATCAGAATGCTGTACTGAAAACAGGCTGCAAAAGCTGTTTGCTCTCTCCCAGAAATATTGTGCCCGGATTTGCAAAGTAACTGTCCTGAGAAGAGAAATCTATTGCAAACTGATATCCTTTGGGAATAAAACATGGTAATCTGCTTCATACACCCAGGAAAACAACTGAACAAAGTGGCCACAATGTGGAATCACTGCACTGAGACCAGCCAAAGGACAGCTAACCATATACTCCTTTATTTTATCTACTTCACGAACTGTAAAAAATCCTTAAGCCTATCCTGTTATTATGCCATCTGTAATGGTGTGTGTGTGGGGGTGTATGACTGACTTAAACAGATGTTGGGTGTGTTGGCGAGCAGGCCAAGCGGCCTTTGGATTTTTTGCAAAATCTCAACCATGGGTGGGATGAAGTTTCAATCAGTGATTTTTTTTAAAATAAAAAATTTTCAAGCTAATTTGTAACATGTCCCTGTTCATGTGACAGAGTCACATCAAGGGACACATTATCAACATTTTTAAATTCTTTATTTTTTATGTTCAAAAAGCTTCAGCTCCCTGAGGCAGCTCTGTGCCTCCGGGAGCTTTTGCTGGGTGAAGTTCTGCGCTGGCCCTCGCCCCGCCCCACACAGGCAGCGCTGAGCACTGCAGCATGATTCACGCTGGCTGTCCGTTAATTGGACAGCCAGTGTGAAATGGCTGTCACAGCCTGATGGCGGGCGACGGTCCTATTTGCGGCCGTACCCACTCACCCCCGCCAAGCCCGCCTGATGACTGGAAAATCCAGCCACAGATTCTGACTACAATTCAATGGTGCAAGTGCAGGCTGTACTAACAAGGTTATTTTGCAAATATAATGCAATAGAAATGCAGATATGCCAATTAAACTCTTGAGAAAATGATCAATATTCAAAAAATCCTCAACTGATACCCCTATTAGCTACTGAAATCTGACTTTTCTCTCCTCAATTTCCTGGTTTTATTTTTCTATATTATACTTACAGGACACTATGTGACTTTTCTTTCAGTAATCCTCAGGATAAGTGCATCACTTACAAGGCTGGCATTTGTTGCCCATCCCTAATTGCTCTTGAAAAGGTGGTGCTGAGCTGCCTTCTTGAACCTCTGCAGTCTGTGTGGTGCTATTAGGAAGGGAGTTCCTGGCTTTTGACCCAGCGGCCACAGCATTGCACTGAAGTTGAACAAAAAGAAACCCAGCCCAGTTCAAGGCTATTGTTCAAAATATAATAATAATTGCAAGTGTATGAGGTAATGTCTCATTTTGCTCAAAATAATTGAATCATTAATCAAGCCAAATGTGTTTATTAGCAATTCAAGTCTGCTTTATGTAGTTTTCCAGGTGCAATGGCGTCAATCGATCCCACAAGTAGTCCGAATATTTTATTTTCCTTTTGTATGTAGTGAATGGCTCCCTGCGTATGAATGTATGTTGTTTCTAGCAAGTATAAATGAGCTACGTTATGAGCTCAACTGATTATCTTAAATTGGTTGCTCGTTACCTCTGCATGCACAAACAATACTGTAACCTCTTTATATAATGATACCTCCTTGTGATCGTGTTATGTGACCCTTTCACATGCATACATTCAGTTTCTCCAAAGGAAGACTAAGCAAACACTTGATGAGAGGCTTGACACAAATTAATGATCTGCTTTATTTCACAGGACAGTGAATTGGTAGAACTGTCATTATAATTGGATTCAAATGGTACAGCTTAATACTGCATGAGGATACAAAATAAAAAATATTCCATACTTCCCCACATCAATTTGTTCAGTTGCTTGATGTAAACACGATGGCTTAGAAATATGATTGCACAAAAAACAGGCGTCCAGGGAGCGGGGCGCCACTGAACGCGCCTGCTACATATGGACCCAGGCAGCATGTTAAATTTGTGCTGGGAGCTCATTGAAATGATTCAGGGATGCAACCAATGCTTCCTGTGCTATCCGATGATGGCTTTGCATGGCTGGAGTTTGGGAAATTGGCCATCTCTAGCATCACTTAAAGACAGTCAGTCACTTTTAAAGGGGAGGGGCATCCTATCTGATTATCATGCAGCAGGGAAATGCCCCAGATTCAGGAAGATGGCTGGAAAAGATACAAGCAGAGCTTCCAGGTTCTCCAATACCAAATTTCAGGCCTTGAGCTAGGCAGGAGAAGGGCGATCCTGTTTCCACAATAAGCAAAGAATCCTTCAGGCATCTGCTTTACTATATATAATTTGACTGGAAATAATGAATTCAGCTTGTAATAATCTTGTTCCCGCATGCAATTTATCTTCATTCAAGTTAATAGTAAGAGAACTTTATGTTAACCCCAATACTGCAAAATAGAATAATTGCAAACTCTATATTATACAGCCAAAAGTGTATACTTCTGGATCACAAAGGGCAAATCCCAATGGTGGAAAGCCTGGTACAATGGTTGAAAGGGAAACAGCGTTTCAAAGATCTAAGTATGAGTGACTTAAACAGACCTCTCCTAGGAAAACAGTAACTGTATGTGAGAAAGCTGATTGAAGAGGAGAGGGGCCTTTGGAGGTTGTGGGCCTGGGAATGTTGGAGAGGGCTACTGAAAGGTATGTAGAACTAACACTAAGTACCATATCAATTCTGTATTCTATGATTTGCTAAATGCATTGCAGCTATATCAAATTGTTCACAGATGATTGTATTCAAATGCCCATGCAACACTATATAATGCCCAAAGGATTTGCTTTGGAACTGATAAAAATATATTCTGTACTCCTTTCACAGAGAATCAAGTGGTCTACAGCAACCAATGCAGTATATGAACATTCTGAGTAACAAAAACTATCAACACTCTTATTTGCATCAAGCAGCAGCACGGATAGAGAAACCTCGCCACATTCTGATAGTGATGTTGAGGAAGAAATATTGAGGACTGGACCAGGTGTGAATACTGTAAGACCCTCTTTGGCCTGCCCGAAACTTGCTGGTCTTCCAGTACAAAGAGCTATCGATAACTGAGTGTTGCAGACTGACACATTCCAAGGCCTAGGACTAATTGCTGAGGGATGCATTAAAGCTTGGAGCAGCTGTCACAATGGGGAAATGCCACAGTCCAAGACCGAGAGACCGAAAACCATGTAAAACTCCTCGGGCTTTGTGCACCAGAGAATGTTTGACATGAAAAGTGAATCTATGTTTTGGTCTCCTTATCAATGGCATATATGTGCCATACAGGGAGTGCAACAAAGTTTCACCAGACTAATCCTGGGGATGGTGGGACTGTCTTATGAGGAGAGATTGAGGCGACTGGGCCTATATTCTCTAGAGTTCAGAAGAATGAGACGTGATCTCATTGAAGCATAGAAAATTCTTACAGGGCTTGATACAGGATGGATATTTCCCCCGGCTGGGGGTGGGTCTAGAACCAGCGGACACAGTCTCAGAATAAGAGACAAGCCATTTAGGACTGAGATGAGGAGGAATTTCTTCAGTCAGAGGGTGGTAAATTTTTGGAATTCTCTACCCCACAGGGCTGTGGAGGTTCAGTGACTGAGTATGCTTAAAGTAGCGTTCGATAGATTTCTAGATATAAATGAAATCAAGGGATATGGGGATAGTGCGGGAAGATGGTGTCGAGGTAGATGATCAGCCATAATCTAGTTAAATGCCGAAGCAGGTTCGAGGGGCCAAATAGCCTACTCCTGCTCTTATTTCCTATTTTAAATATAACCTACAATGGAAAGTGTTGTGAATTGTGCTGTGTTGCACTTTATGTAAAATCAAATTTGAGCTGTTATGTAATGTATTTATACAAATGTTATGAATAAAGTGTACTTTTGGGAAAGAAATGTTTATCCATTCGTTCAATGTACTGGATGTTCCATTGTAAATTTGAACTTGTTTGAGTGATGACGCTTTACCCAGTGGATTTTGAATTTGAAGATCTCACATGCTCCCTAATTCAGTTTGCTCCTGATGCTGAAATCCGCAAAGTTGAACCGGGGCATTATGTCAGTTTTAGCACATAGATTATTCCAAAAGCAAGATACTGCAGGTGCTAGAAACCTGAAATGAAATATAACAATAAAGTAGAAAGGGAAAATGCTGAAAACTCTCAGCAGGTCAGGCAGCATCTGTGGCGAGAAACACAAAGTTAATGGTGTATGTCAATGAGCTTTCATCAGATCTGGGAAAAATGATAGATGTAATAGATTTTACACAAGGACAGAGGCAAGGAAAGGCAGAGGAGGAAGGAAGAGGAGGCTAATACAGATTAGAAGGCAGGAGAAATATAGCATCCTAAGTGGAAGTCTATACAAGCTTGTTTCATTCATCAGTTCCTGCAGATCAGGCTGTCGAAGATGCTTACTTTAAAAGGGATATTTTAATTCCCTGTAGACTGATTAAATCTTTATTGTTTTCTAAGTATTGTCAGCAATTTGTTTTATCTCACTGCTTCTATTATCTTGTGGAAAAATCAATTACTTTTAGTTTGAATATAATGCTTGGCTTTAGTATTTATCACCTTTCAGAATATCAAATGAATTATTAGACATAGCTCATGATTCCTGGTGTAACAGTTATTTGCTATTGTTAATTGCTAGTACTTTGCTAATATGATTAATGTTATTTATTAGCAAGTGGCGACACAGAATTACCACTGACATGAGAAAAGTTGATTGGTTTAGTAGTTCTGTATAAATGCCACAGCTGTATCTCCAATGCAGGGAGAGGCCTATGGTCTTTTGTGGACTAGGGTTAGTTACCATTTCCTCATGAAGCTTGCTTCATGTGTCTGAGCATGGGACAACAAGTATTGCTATGTCCTCTGAAACTCATGTTATCCCATTGATAGCATGCATAAAGGCACTGGTTTGGCTGCTGCTAATACTGTGGGTGTGAATTAAAGGGGGTAGGAGAAAGCAAAGTGATAAAAGAGTCATTTGTCCTCACAAGATCCATACCCACACAAGTAGATAGGTTGCTCAAAGCAGCCGTAGCTTGCTTCAACTTGTTGGCGAGCACATGCAGAGACATGGCGTTTCTATGGCAACACCTGCTTCAGCACAAGGAACTTCAGGCACCACATCCAAAAGCATTGAAGTTATAGCAATGCCAGCACAGAGAACCTGGGAATAGAGTTTACTGAGGTGCCCCCTCACCCCTGCAGAGCTTCACATGCCACAGGCGACACATTGTGGGTGCTTTGCCCGTCACTCCCTTTAGGAAAACCATGGACAGCGCACCCACAATCTTCTGATAAGCTGCCCTCACTGTGTGAGTTCCCACTGCTGGCACAGGGCCTTGAAAGATTTCACCCCCATGTATCACTGAAGCAGCTATATCAAAGAAAGTTGAAGATGCAAGCGAAGGGTCTTATGAATCCTGTTAGTCAGTTGTTTGAGTGACCAAACACTAATTCTACCTCTCAACTAAGGGAGCAGTTAAGAGGGATGTGCATATGAAAGGGAGCTAATGTCCTAAAAGTGGTAACTGCACAGAAAGGCACTTTAAGCATGTGGAGCAAAAATAATCATGCACGACTTGCACTGAAAGACACATACAGCTGCAATTATTGTATTGTGTCGAAAGGAATTTATCACGTATATATAAGCCATTCTAAGCTTGTTATTAAACCAATTTGTTTAATGCATCTGCAGCATTTTTGGGCATTGCAATAAGTCTTTTCCTTTGGTTCAACATCACAAATTTTCCTGTCCCACCCATGGTGGGAATGGGCACAGGCAGGACCAGAAAATTTGGAGAGCAGCCAAAAGTCGTTGCCTTAGGGACTGGAAAATCCCACCACTGTCAAAATTTGAATAACTGGTGGTGAAGGATAGAACACTGGAACCTAATCTTTATTCATTTGCAGGCTTTGATTTATAGAGATACACATTGCATTATTTTGCACTTCCACACAAAATCCCCCTTTCAGCCTCCTCCTATTTATATATAGGAACAAAGGTGAATCTCCAATCAATACCCACCACCACAATATGATTATCACCCAATTGATATACAAATAACACAGACCACTCCATAAATGTAGAATCATAGAATCATAGGATGTTACAGCACAGAAGGAGGCCACTGGCCCACCATGTCTCCGCTGGTCTTTAAACAAGCTAATCAGCCTAATCCCACTTTAATGTACATTGAGTCCCCTAGGAACCAGCATACACCTTTACTTACCTAATGTCTAGGCAAATAAAGAGGTTGAGTAGATTCTTTGTGCTGAATTTTACCAGGTGAGTGGGAACCCTGATGTTGGGGTGAATAGTGGGTCCCGAAGCCACACTTGCCAACAGTGGGACCCACTCCGCAATTTTACAGCCTCCTAACTAGCTTTGTGGGCCCACGGTCTAATTGAGATGGCAGGCGGGCTCACAATGTTTTTGGCTCAGTCACAGGGCCAGTAGCTCTGAAATCTGAGCAGCACCACCAGAAGAGTTGCTCACTGCTGAGGAATGCAGGAGGCCTCAGCAGTTAGGGAGGTAGGAAGAAAATAATGTAAAAAATTCATGGAGCCGAGGGTCAGAGAAGAAACCACTCCAGGGGGTCGTTGGGACCATGGCTGCTGCCTTCCCTGTTCCCTAAGGCTCCTCCTTTGGCCCATGAGGCCTTCCCTCCTGGGCTGCCCCCTCAATTTAGCTCATGGCCTCCTCACAAGGCAGAAAGTCACCCTGCTACTGGCAAAATGCTGAAGGCACGGCAAAATGGCCCTTAATAGGGCCTTTAATTGCTGGATGTTATTTGGCCGCCCATTTCTTTGGGGTGGGAAATCTGTCCACTTCTGGTCCCACTATTGGTAAAATGTCCTGAAGGCAGGACTGCATTCGAAAGCCAATCCGACCTGGGTCCCCCCAAATTTACCAAGCCCCATACCTCTCAGAGTCAACCATGCAACATGGGACTGGAGAGACATGTAGGCCCAATCTGCTAGAGGTTCTTGCCCAAATAACAGTGGAGAATTAATTGGAGTTTTCCAGCAGGTTTTCACGCCTTTGTGCTAGTCCATAATTGACAAGGTTTATTTAATTAAACTTCTGAACTCATGACCTCTAGGCTATACGTCCAGTACCATATCTTCTAAACAACAAAGATATTTCTCCAATACCGACATTCAATATAAAACTGACCCTTTTATTTGTCTTATGTGCATATTCATTACTAGGCGTCTCCGGTCTGCTCTATTGCTCTTGGCTGCAGATTCTGGAGAGATGATAATCTTTTAAATGAAAACCAAATCAACAAAATTGGGATAAATCAGGCACAGCCCCTAATTCAGGTCAGCTGTAAAACCAAGGACAAAAATTTAAAGGAAGCTTACAAACTTTAAATCAAAATGTGATTAAAGGGGTCAACAAAACACCCCAGTCCCTGCGGTGCCCACCGAGCACGGAAGGCCTCGAGAGTGCCAGCAGACACCGCGTGCTCCCTCTCCAGGAACATCCGACAGCGAACGTAGCCGCGGAAGAGGGACAATCGGGCGGGACTCCCCCGTCGATCGCCCGCTGCCTGGACCTGTTAATGGCCAACTTGTCCAGGCCCAGGAGCAGGTTCACGAGGAGGTCCTCCTCCTTCCCGACCCCCTTCCGCACTGGGTGCCCATAGATCAGGAGCGTGGGGCTGAAGTGCAAACAAAACATCAATAAAAGGTTTTTCAAATAACTAAAAAGGGAGTGCAGCCTACAACACCCTATGTATACATGGTCCACGGACTCCACAAGACCGCAAAAAGGGCACGTGTCCTGAGAGTCCGTGAACCTATGCATCCTCTTATTATACTGGCAACAACACTGTACTGGAAATCAAAGGGCCCAAGCTAATGCACTGGGAGTACGGGTACCACAGCAGTGAGTGGAGTTTAAGTGCAATTAATTAATAAATTCACTTATTTAATTTTTAAAAATGCTAGTCTCCGTAATGGTGACCTTGAAGCTCTCACTGATTGTTGTAAAAGCCCATCTGGTTCACTAATGTCTCTTTGGGAATGAAATCTGCCATCCTTACCTGGTCTGGCCTACATATGACTCCAGAACTACAGCAAGGAGTTGACTCTTAAGATGCGGCAAACTATTCAAAAGTGCATTGGCTTCGGCGTGACCATAAAATCCCGCTGCGGTAAAATTCCACTGGTGTAAAACTCCACCCTGTATCTTTCTTTCCCCAAAAAAAGTATACCCTTATAATACTGCCACAACACGGAATGAAATGAGATTCACTCTCATTTCATTACAAGACTGGGAAAAAACACAAATAATAATAACAAAAACAAACAAAACTCCTACACACACATTCACCCACACTCAGATCTTCCTTTTCACTCTGTGGGTCTGTTTGGTTGAGGTTTGTGTTGTTTCTATGTGGGTTTTAAACTCTGGACAGAGCATCTGCAATCATATTATTTTTCCTTGTAATGTGGGAAATTTTTAAGTGACATGGTTGGAGAAACAAACTCCAACAAAATAGTCCCACATTTTTGGTTTTTAATTTAACCACAAAGGTTAAGGGATTCTGTCCTGTATAGACTATGGTCTCTGTGCAGCCATTCTAATTATATATCTCAAAGCATTTGAAAGCTAGTAATAATCCTAAGTTTTCTTTCTGGACTGTGCAGTAAAAAAACAGGTGTCTTCTCTTTTTGTTGTTAAAAGGGGAATTTCTTGAATTTGACATGCTCCTATTTTTAGATGTCCTGGTTTCTGTAGATAAGATTCCAAAGATTTAATCAGAGTCTATCACATTGTTCTGTGCTTCATTATCAGGGCCAAATGTCAGTCACAAAGCCAATGAAAGTATTACTTTATGGGAGGGACAGAGGCAGCTGATCAGAAGGTCTCAATCTTACTGATAAAGAACAGTAAGTTAAACATAAAATGGGAGCAGGCGGAAACCATTTGGCTCTTTGAGCTTGCTCCAACATTCAACAAGATGATGGAAGACCTTGACCTCAACTCCACTTTCCTTCAGTGTCCAAATATCTATTGACCTCTATCCTGAATATATTCAAGGACTGGGCATCTACAAATCTCTGGGGAAGAGAATTCCAAAGAATTCATCGCTGAATCCAGAGGACCAATGAGTTCAGTCTGAAGTCATCAGCCTTCAGGATCTGTATATGCCTTTAACTTTATTGGAATTTAAATTGCTTCATCCGTCCTCCCACTCTGTAATCCATTTTTGTGTGGGGGAACTTTTGAGTGTGCGCATGAAAGGTAGAGTATTTTCTATTACTTTACTTAGACTGGGTTAAGCACAATAAATACTATTCTCTTTTCAAAAAACTTAAGAAAACCTGTCTGTTTGTGCCTTTTAGAGTCGCAGCACGTAAACAGTTAAACATTCCTGGCAAACTCATCCTTTCTTAAAAAAAACCTATTGTGGCCAAACGAGGAGTGGAAAAAGAAGGGAGTCATCCTACCCCTCTCACCTGGTGGTAACAAATGTTATATGTATCAATGAGATCACCTCTCATTCTTCTAAACCCCAAGCAATATAGGCATAGCCTACTCAATTCCCCTACATAGGACAATCCCTTCATCCCAGGAAGCAGTCTAGTGAACCTTCATTAGACTCCCTCTAGAGCAGGTATGTCCTTCCTAAGGTAAGGAGTCTAAAATTGAATAACTGGAGGTATGTGGAGGCTTTGAGAGTTGAGTGTGAAACTGGAAGTATTGGAAGGTATGTGAGGGTGCGATGGTGTACCTCGATGTCAGTCCCTGCATGCCAGAGAATGCTGTTGTGTGAGTGATGGGGGCATGATGCATTCAGCAATGTGAGAGGTTGGTGGTGCAGTGGGTAAGCGATGTGGTGTTAAGATGCATTTACTAACCTTGGCAACACACATAAGGTCATTAAACTTCGGTGGTACTGCTGCCAGACTCTGGGAATTGACCTCCCTGGCCACCTGTTCCCAGTCCCCACTGAGCGTGTTCCTTGAGGACACCCAACAGAAACATAGTCTCTCTCCTCTTGTCTATCTCAACTACTAAGGCATCTAGCATTGCAAGCATGAACCTATGAGTTCCCTCTCCACCCCTTTGTTGATTTAGAATTGCAGCAATAGAAATAGGAGTTCCTGTGACTTAGTGTAGCTCCCCTTTAAGAGGGAGCAGGCAGTCAGTAGCATGTATCCCTGTGAACACTATTTGGCCCTTTGCTGAATATGCTGGCCAGCAGCAGTGTGAACCTCTGTCAGAGCAGTGCTGCAACCATGTAGATGAGACAGCATGACTTTTGTGTGCTGCCGATACTTCCCTGACAGCAGGAGCAGGCAGGTCACAAATTGTAAACCCTGTACCTAAAAATTTTTGCGGACCAATTTCTAGCTGTTAGTCCCTACAGGTTACTGATATCTCCCCTCATACTCAACCTGAGCTCACCTGGTCCATGAGACCCACTTCCTGCTCCATTCAATCCTGTTTCCACCAAACTGCTAACTACCCACTTCCCTTCCTGTCCCCATGTAGCTGATTTTGATAATGTTCCCTCTCTCATGTACTGTTCCAGTCCTCTTCAAATCATCTGTCATCACCGCCCTTCCTCAAAAACATCCACCCTCGATCCCTCAGATGCGTTTTAGAGAAGACTTGCTGAGAAGATTGATGGAAAAGGTGAACATTAAAATGGATGCTATTTTCAGGGAGTGGGGAGATTGGCATCTTCCTTCATTAAAAAGACAAAACACAGACTAGGGATCATCAATTCTGGTACCTTTCACAACCCAAATGAAGTACAGTCACTATCGTAATGTAGGAAAGCTGACTGCCAGTTTGTGAAGAGCAAATTTCTTAAAGCAGCAACAAAATTAATGACCAGGTCATCTGTGTTAGGTGTTGGGACATGGTTGAAGGATGAACAGGGGAGAACATACTCTTCATCAAATAGTACTACAGGATGCTTTACGCCCATCTGTGAGGAAAGATGGCACCTTCAACAGTGTATTGCTCCAATTGATCATGTGCTCAGGATTTGACCTTCTAACTCAGAGGTGAGAGTGCAACCTCTGGGCCAAGACTGACCCCTCTCCTGTCCTTTCCTACACTTCCAAGAGCGGTCTCACTGACGGAGAATGCAAAACCTGGCAGAGATTCATCTCCCAAGGGCAATGGTAGCAGTTTAAGGGCCGCTGAAATGTGTCTGCCTGGGGTGCAGAATATAATACCAAAATCATAAATTAAGCAAAACAAGTTTCAGAAAATTATGCGGGGCTCCTGAGGTTTTAAAATAAGTCTTCATCATCCTTTTAAAAAATCAAAATCAAGCATTCTGGCTTCGTATCTCTACCCACCTCTGCATATGTAGAGGAAAGGAAAATGACCAAACACCCACACCATCCTACTATTGCCAAGAAACAGAAGAATGTGATACTTCCTCCTTCACTGTAAACAAGAGGTTTTCCATGAGAAATGGAATTTTCTTATTATAGCCTGATGTGGTACATCTAATGTTTCAGGAAGAGGAAGCCACATTAATGTTGCTTTGTAACTGATAGAAGGATCTTTAGCTGCTAGGTCCATTTACCAGGCACTCACTACATAAATTATTCACCTAATTAAATATGTTATTCTAAGCTTTGTACATCATGGAATGCAAGCAATAGGATTTCTGAAACACTATTCACGGTATTATTTATTTAAATGTGTACTTTGCCAGTCTGTGATAGAAAACAAATATTAGTTTTGCATCGTACAGTGTGAGCACATTGGACACTATTCACAAAAGGCTTGTGTGTCTGAACAGTTTACATTCTGTGCTGAGGGGAGTCAGACAGACAGATTGGCAGACAAAGACTTTTTCTGATACTTTTCTTTTGATGTTTGCTTGGTAAAGGTACCTGGGATGTCATGTCAGCAAATAGTTTGTCAAGCACAGTGTGTGCTACTGCCTGTCAATATAGGGACATGTTCACTGTAATTCAACCATCGTATTGTGCCTGGAGAGAAATGCAGATAGTTCGGACACTATCTAGACTGGCAAAGATGTTGTTTCATAATATCTACATCTAAAATGTAAGGTATATTCATCTATGTTGTACTATTACAACCTGGACGCAAGTAAATCAAACTCTGACACTGAGGATGTTGGTGGGTGTTCTCTCAATCTCCCACCTTAACTTTGGTGGAAGTCAAGAAGCAACAGCATTTACCACGGCACATCAGGAGAACAATCATAGATATTCTAATCTTGCCAGTTCAGTTATAAAATCTGGAAATGTGGCCATTAAAACTGAAGTTACTGGTAATGTCCAGCAGATTGGATATCTCACTGCCACACTCTGTTATCGGCCACCAAACACATTCATCCTCATGAAACCTTGTTTTCCTGCACCGATCACAAAGCAAACAAACTCTTCCTGGCTCAACTGGATGACTATCCACTGTCAAACATTCTCTCTCGCCCTGACTCTTATATTTTTTCTAACAAGTAAACAAAGTGTTTAAAGGAAATTAAATAAACACAGTTTGTTTAACCTCTCAATGGGCCAGGCAGCACCTGCGGAGAGGAACAAAGCTAACAGGCAGGGTTTTCTGGCCCCACCAGAGGCAGGCATCATCGCGGGCAGGATGGGAAAATTTGGACAGCGGCTAAAAGAAATATTGTCTGGAATTTTCTGGCCTTGTTGGCATTGGGCGTCATGGTGGGCGTGAGCGGACAATTTGGTGGGAAGGCCAAAAATAGGTGTCATGCCATCGTGAAACCAAGGCAAGAATTTCTGGGTGGGCGAGCAGGGGTGGGGCCCACTCACCGATTTGTAAAATGACGTGCGGTGACATTGGGCGTGTGTTCTGACATCACCGCACGACATTTAGATTGTCAGTTCGGCGGGCGCGCAGCCGACTTGGCTGGGCGCCCACCCAACTGTCAAAGGCTTATAAAGGCCATTAAGAAAATAATTAAAGTTATTAATGCTGCCAGTCCAATCCTATGGTTGGCAGCAGGTGAAGAGCCCTGGCAGCCTTCGCATTTTCCGTGAAAACTCATCTATGGGCGGGATGAGGTTTAATGAAGGGTTTATTAATTAAAAAAAAAGTTTTGAAAAAGGTATTGGATATGTCCCAGCTCATGTGACAGTTTCACATGAGGGGACATGTCCTTAAAATTTTTTTTTACTCTTCTTCAATGTTTCATAAGTGAAAGTAGTCTCTCTGAGGCAGCTCTGTGCCTCAGGGAGATTTCTGTGCTCTTTTGTGCACATGCATGAAGGAGCACAGGCCCCAACTCAGGAATTCCACCACCCCACCACCGACCCTCCCCTCCCTCCGCCTGCACAGGGCTCAACGCTTCTGGGTCACTGTGTTTATTTTATTTCCTTTAAACACTTTGGCCCACCCACATAAAATGGCGGCGCCACCCCGATCGGGTTCATGCCCACCCCCACCTGCTCCGGCACAACCCCCCCTACGGGGTGAAATTTCTGCGCCAGTTTGCGATCGTCCGCACCACCCATCAATGGGGGGCCGCGTTTCCTGACACTGCATGTCGGGAATGTCATTTTAATATATTTGCATCTAATTATAAGCCCTAATCGCTGGAATCATCCCCCCATGTCAAACTTTCCACCCATGTGGGTAGGAAAACACGTCAGCCCAGAACACGTCTGGACAAGCGTGATGTGCAGAGGCCTGGACTTACCGTTAGGGTCTTGCTCAGATCACAGGCATCCGAGGAGCAGAAGATGCTGGAACCCTACAGCTGCCGGACCCTGGAGGAACATGTGCATCGCATATTGGGTGGATTCTCATGACAGGGCTCCACCGTGAAATAGCTCACGGAAGGTGGGAGGTCTCGATTGATGTCTGGGGTCAGCTTCGGGACACCAGGCTCTTGGCCATAGTTTGCAACAGATGATCATCGGCCGGAGGGTGGGGGCAGGGGAGAGGGTTGGATGGGAGAGGAAGGTGCAGGGGGTGGTGAGGTTGGGGATGGGGGGAACAAACGTGTTGGGAGGTTGAAGTTGGTGGTGGGAGAGAGGGTGTAACAGGGGAGAATGTGGCAACTGGGGAGGTAAGTAAAAGAGGTGAGGAAGGTGTAAGTGAAGGAGTTTGGAGGGGAGAGAAAGTTCGGAGGAGGGGAGGACTTCCTGGAGAGTAAGGAGTTTGGTGCGGGGAAAGTGTCCAGGTGGAGGAAGGAGTCCAGCAGGAGGAGGGAGTAAGGGTGGAGGAAGGAGTAAGGGTGGAGGAGGCGGTAAGGGTGGAGGAGGGAGTAAGTGGGAGGAGATGTCCAGGTGAATGTGCAAGGGAGGGATCTGTGGAGTTGATGACTGTGGGAGCAAACTGAGGGTGGGTGTGGTAGGAGGGAATGGTGAGCATGAGAGAGGGCAGAATGAGCCGGTAGGGTGGGAGGGTGAGGGTCCGACAGTAATGGTAGAAGGGATGGCGAGGGTGGTTAGTGCGGATTCTGAGACAGGCATGGATCCTGGGGGCGAGAAGGAGGAGGCTGGGAAAAACAATGTGAATGGGGGTGAGATTCTCAGGGAGGTAGGGAATGTGCATATTTGCCTGGATATCCTGGAAAGACAAGGGTTCGGGTTGGTAGGTGATGATGGGGAGGTGGAAGGTGATGCCGGGTGGGTCAGCAGTGATGGGGGAAGAGACATGAGTAACTGGAGGAGGGGAAAGGACAGGGGAGCTGAAAACAAACTATCCTTCTGAAATTGAAAGTGAGTGGAGACTATGTTGGGCGGGAACATGGGAGTGTGCTCAGTGGGTGGGTGGAGATACAGGTCAGCTCGGATGGACAACTGAAAGCGAACCTTAGCAGGCAGCATTGAAAATGCTCAGGACATTGAGATGAGTGTGATGGAGGAAGATCCGCATGTGTGGGAGTTTGCATGAGGCTCTGAAAGGCCCTGCCACACACACATTTCTCCCTCCAGAATCACTCATCCGGCTGTGTGCAGCTGAACTGCGAATGGTGGGGGTGGGGGGATGCAGTGGGAGGATTCATGAAGTCTGTCGATGAAGCTGAAAGACAACATTACACATTGTTCAGTGAAAGTGAATATATTTTCAGATTATAAAGTGACAAAATATGTGCGCCTGTGCAACCATTTGTGATCAGAATTTCTTAACATTTCTAGGTCTACCACTTCTTCTAGGTGCTGCCCTGACATCTGCAGCCGGGGTGGAGACAGCCTGTGCAATCATTGGCCCTGTTGCCTCTGATGCCTTTGGCATGGGTCCTCTGGACAGCTGAGTCCTTGAGGGCCCTAGCTTGCTTTGGCTGTCCTCCTGTGGGCCAGCTGCTCCCTCTACAATGACAGAGGGTGAGGTTGAGGGGGTCACAGGCAAAGGTGACACGGAGGGAGAGGACAGACTCTGAGATTCCTAAGTAGATGACCCAGGGGTGTCCATCTGCCGCTCCTCCTCTCATCAGGTGCCTGTAGGCCCCGGCCTGACACCTTGAGGGGAAGGAGAACCATGGGGGATGTCGAGGTGCCCCATTTCCCTCTTGCGTTGCTACTGCAGGAACTCACCCATGGCTCCCGCAATGAAGTGCAGGTCTGTGCACACCTTCTCATTCCACTGGACCAGGGTCTCCCTAGCCTCCGCCACCCTCCCATGGAGACCTCCATATGCACACATGTGGACACTACTTCATCACAGAGCAGGCCTCCACCTCACATAACACTCTGTTGAGGGCTTCCAACAGCTCTACATGATGTTCCCACGTCTTCTGCTGACTCCCCAGGATGAGATGAAAGGCTAAATCCAGAGGCTTGTCATATGACCTGAACCAGAAAATTGCATAACCTGACCCCAGCAGTCCTCCAGGTGCTAGGGAGCTCGGTCGAACCTGCCTCCTCCTGCTTCGGGACATGTGTCCATGCAGTGACCCCCAGATAATGAACCTGAGCCTGCTCTAGATCTAGGTCCCACCGAGGTGTGTGTCTCTGCGCTGGTGGAGGGTGCGGGTAAGCGCTGTGACGGATCTTATTTCCAGCTGTTCAATGGAGGAGATGTCCTCCTGGCTGGAGGTGAGGACATGGATGGAGCTGAGGGACTGGCTGGCTGAGGGTATCGGTCACTTGGCAGAGCTCCCTGTGAACCAAAGTAAAGTTAAGTAGTGCATGGCAGCACAGTCATAAATTGTAAGAGAGCACTCACGTTCGAACTGAGAGAGGAATGATGTGGTGCAGGATCCTCAGGTGGGTGTTCACCATCAACCTCACCATCACTGCAGGCAGGGTCCACATCCTCACCAGTCAGCATGATGGCACGCTGCTCAAAGTGAGTGAGGGGCCTGATGTGGGCCACTCCACCCACATTCTGGGGCCACTCCCAGCTGTTGTGAGCCAGCTTCTCCTGCATGAAAGCAGATGGAGAGAGTGCGGGCAGGACACATGGCACTGCGTGGAATGTTTGTGTGGTGAGCGGAGCCATGGACAGGATGAGGATGTGAGCTCGAGAGGGTATGAGCCTGATGGAGATGTGAGGGTGTGTGTGAGAGTTAGTGGTGTTGTCCCTTGAGGTGTGAGATCCCTGTGGGTGTGTGAAGGGTTTGTGAGTGTGTGAGTTGAAAGTGATGAGAAGAGTGAGTTACCCTGGCAGAACAGATGAGACCATTCATCCTGTAGCAGCACTGGGTGGCTGACCTCTTTTGCAGGGCGTTGGTGCTGACCACTGCTGCCACCACCTCTCATGCTGGTTTGGTGACCTTGCTTGCTGGTCTTCAGCTAGAATGGTGTTGAGGTCTTTGAAGTGGGCCTTCAATGTGTCCAGTAGGCGCTTGAGGGCGATGTTGCTAAATTTTGAGAGCAGCCTGTTTCCTCCCCTTGGCAGCCATCAGCTCCCAGCAGCTTGTGATCCCTTGAAGAGAGCTAGCTCTGTGCAGGGACAGCCTTTAAATATGGCACCCAGTTTACTGAAGGCCTGATGTGATGGTGGGGCAGGCGAATCAGAGGCCACCCTGCCAGTGCTCCAATGTGTTTCCTGGGAATACATTATTAATAAGACAGGATGCACTGGGAATGGAACGAAACGGTACAAAAAGCTGCCATTGTGGCCGATGGGTAAAATGTCCTTTTTCCTACACGCCCTTTGTGCAAGTCTGGGATGATTCCACCCATAACTGTTTCTCTGTCCACAGATGCTGCCGGATCTGTTGAGTGTTTCCAACATTTTCTGTTTATATTTCAGGTTTCCTGTGTTGGCAATCTTCTTTTCATTTATAAACACTGACCTGGATTTGCCATCTGCCAATTTCCTTTACCACCCTCCCAAAAGATGCTGCCATGATTTTCCATCTACCCACTCTGCCCCTGCCTTCAGGGAGGATGTGGCTTCATAGTCCCTGATATTTATCTCTCTTTCTGCCTAGTTTCTACTCGGGAAACACTACCATGCTATTGGGAACAGTATGGAAACTATCATGACAGCCAAAGGCCTCTGGTTACAATGGGCAGAATCTTCTGCTCTCTCTAGTGGCGTGTTTGGAGGCGGGAGTGGGAAGACATTTAATCAGGTGGGAGGATGGTGGGTGAGCACCCGGCCACCTTTACCCCGATTAAGTCCAGGTCATGGAGGCATTCCTTGAAACCCTTTCTGCCCCGCTGCCAAGTGAGGCACTTAAGAGGATAACTAAAGACCACTTAAGGGTGTCATCCCACTGCCACTGGTATTAACCCAACTGTGGATAGGCCTGTTGTCATGCAAGGAGCATGACAAGTAAACTTGTCGGGCTGCTTGTTGTCTCCTGGGAGTGAGGGCAGGGGTGCCCCTCCTTCAGAGACACTCAGAAGCCATCAGGAGGTGGTGGCGTTGGGGGCGGGGGAGGGGGTGGCTGCTGACAGCCACCTCCCTGTCCTTGCTGTCAACCTCCCTGAACCCCCTATACCCTTCTGACCCTTTGATCCCCACTCACCATTATTTACCCATGGCCTGGGTCATTCCACAATCCCTGGGCCTCCAGTGGTTATCTTTCTTGCAGCAGCCACCGCCTCCCCAGTGATGCAGCTGAGCTAAAAAGCTGACATCTTCTGATTGGCCAGCAGCTCTCGATAGGTGAGACCTCTGCCCTGGGGTCCTGGTGCCTGGGAAAGACCCACAAGTGGCCTCTCAACAGCCTGAGTGGCTCGTGGTTTGACGGGCCTCCCCGAAAAGAGGCAACACGGGTTTCTCGCCCACTCTCCAGCCATCAGGCAAGCCTCCTATTGCTTCCACAAGATTCCACCCAATGTTTCTACAGGGATTTAAAGACTAGTAATAATTTCCATCAGATCCCAGTACTGACCTATCAGGATTTACAGGAAGTTGGATTAACTGAAAACAAATAAACGTCTGGATTTTCCAGTAATAATTTTGACGAGGCTAATTGCACTCCCTGTACAGGGTAAATCTGCCAGCAACTTCAGGCATTTACACATGTGCAATTAAAAGCAGAAATCCAGATGTTGCTTTCATAGAGAAGCCCTGCTCATCCATGGGGAGTACTTGCCAATAAACTAAACACAAAAATCCAAATAATGGATAGAATTTAGGCTAATTACTCAATTGCCACACAATAATAATGAATGAAAAATTTAGGATTATTGCTGGACAACCTCTCTGGCTCTGAAAAATTAATTTTACAAATGTGAAGTTTTATTTCCTCAAAAGAAAATTAACGTTGCAGCTTCAATTTTTTTTCAGTTTTTCTATTTTTCTATTTTATCTTTCTCTCTTGATCTCACTTGTATGTCTCAACCTTCATTTCACTCCTTGGATAATTTCCATGTAACTTCTTTATTCTTTCATTGGATGTGGGGATCACTGGCTAGGCCAGCATTTGCTGCCCTTGAGAAGATGGTGGTGAGTCCCCTTCTTGAACCACTGCACCCACAGTGCTGTTAGGGAGGGATTCTGGGACTTGGATTCAGTGACAGTGAAGGAACGGTGATATATTTCCAAGTTAAGATGGTGAGTTGGTTGGAGAGGAACTTCCAGGTGGTGGTGTTCCCATGCATCTTCTGCCCTTGTGCCTAGGTGATAGATGTCGCAGGTTTGGAAGGTGCTGTTGAAGGAGCCTTGATGAGTTGCTGCAGTGCATCTTGTAGATGGTACACACTGCTGCTACTGTGCGTCAGTGGTGAAGGGAGGGAATGTTTTAGGTAGTGGATGGGGCGCCAATCCAGTGGCTGTGTTGTCCTGTAACTTATTTAACTTAAATATAACTTATCTTTGATGTTTTCTACTTCCTGGTTTGCAGTCTGCATGTCTCAGTGAGAATTATTCAATCTGATTGGTTGAAGAGTCTTCCTGTTGCTAGCCTGCACACAGACTTCACTGATTTCCTGTTGTGGGCTCTGCATAGGGCCAGCCACTCGATTAGTAGTAATCTCTGCTAACAAACTCACAAAAGATTTCTGAACAAGGTCAACAACAAAAAACGTTGCATCTCCACTGAGAGCAAATTTCAAGCCAATGGATTTCCCCCCTTTGAATTCCATTGTTTCTATGTTTTGAGAAGGAGGCTGATGAAGACCTGAAGCCTATTTCTATCAGGAGTTCAGTACTGTCAGTGGCCATGTTGCTAACACTGCTACAATTCTTGGTGCCACTGGGCATTCCATCAGTTAACAGTGTGAGACTGTATTAAACTATTGGGGATGCCCTATTTTGTCTAGCCATAGATTTCATATCATTCCCAGCAAACTTGCAGCAAACTCTTCAATGTTATCAAGTAGCAAGCTTCTCTCTGAGTCCATGCAAGGCACACTAAATTTTATCAACAGGAAGGGATTTCACTCTGTGAAAATGCAGCTTGTGAGTGCTGCCAGCCACACCATGTGGTTGTTGGATGCTGTATTACCCCTTTGTTCTCCAACAATCAAAGATGCTTGATTTGTTCAGCCAGAGCAATGCGTCAGGATGGAGATCAGGGTTAAACACTACAGCGATGACTAGCGTCATTAATGTGTTATTTGAGCACTGGGAGTGACAGCAGATTCAATTAAGCTTTGAGTGCTATCTGCATCATTACTGAAGAGACCATCAGTTATGTGAGGTCCCCACGATCTCTTATTTAGGCTGAGCAGATCTCTGCAGGGCCGCCCAGCAAGGATAGAAAGCATTATAAAAGGCAAGCTTCACATTGCACCACAAGGATTCAAAAGGAACTTTTCAACCACTTTCCATAAAAAGGAATAACTATTTCTCCAAGGGTCAATGATGCTGTTAATGAACATTTGCAATGCTCATAATATCACAATTTCTCATCAACATGTCTACCTTTGTTGCCAAAAACTCTTCTTACATAACCTAACCTCTGCACCTCTTACCCTCAATGTGAGAAAGCTGTAAGGTTGTTGTCTAGGCTAGACCAGTGCAGCTCTCAAGGACTGAAATGGCAATGTCTCAGCGATAGTCATGATGCTCTTGAAGGACCTATGAAGGATTCAATGTCTGCCTGATCCTGGTCAGAATCTCCCTCCTGTGCAGGTCCTGAATTGATGGAACCGCCATAACACCAATTAGGAGAAACAGCAAATTTCAACCATGTGCTGGGTACAGGCTCAGTTGGCTTAATAATGATTTGAGTGAGAGCAGACCAAATAATTACAAATAGCTGGCTTACAGCTTGAGTTGTCAGCTGTGGCTCAGTTTGTACCACTCTTATCTCTGAATCAGAAGGTTGTGGAGTAGGACTTGAGCACAAAAATCTAGGTTGACACTCCAATGCAGTACTGAGGGTATGCTCCACTGTTGGAGGCACTGTCTTTCAGATGTGATGTTTAACCAAAGTCCTGTCTGCCCTGAGGTGGATGCAAAAGATCCCAGTGTAAAGAAGAGGAAGCTGTTTCTTCCAATGGTCTAACTAATATTTATCCCTCAATCAACAACACAAAGATAGATGATTTTGTTCAATTTGCTATATGCACATTGTCTCCTCTGTTCTTGCATTACAACGGTGATTACACTTCAAAATTACTTAATTGACTGTAAAGCACTTTGGAGCATCCAGTGGCATTATAGAAATGCAAGTCTTTCTTCTTCAAACAAGTTGTCAAAGCTCTGAGCTAGAATGCTCTTGAGGAAAGCTATCAGTTATGCCTGCCGCTGTAGAAGCAACGATTGCCCTTAAATTTTCTCCTGATGTTTCATTGCTGCAGAAATTTCCTGGATTTCCATATGTGCTAACATTCCTCTTCCGCTGTGTAGGACGCCTCCAACTTATTAAATAACTGCTGCATATGAGAGGCAGTTTCCTCACTGCCTGCATGGGATTTATACTCCTGAAATATAGATGATTTACACACCGGACCCTGAGATCTGATCATTGAGATCTGGGTTCTTGGGCTCCTCAACTGAGATCAGGGACAAGATTTTCAGCTTGTCCTGCAGGCACGTGCCCGACATGCCCGAGCGTGAAATAGAGCTCGATGACGTTAGGCTAGCGTCCCAACATCATCGCGCAACCCCGCGATATTTCGGTCAGTGGGCGCACGCGAGAGTCGGCAGCGGCCCAACTGACAATTAATATGCCTATTAAGGCCCTTAAACTGGTAATTATGTTGAATTTTCTGCTGCCCATCCAACCTTATGATTGTCGGGCAGGCAAATAGACCAGGCGGTCTTTGCATTTTTTGCAAAACCTCATCCACGAGCAGGATGAGGTTTCCAACAGTGAATTTACAAAAATAAAACTTTTTAAACTCATTTTCAATATGTTCCTATTCATGTGACAGAGTCACATTTGAGGATATGTTTCCAATATTTTTCAAATCTTTATATTTCGTTTTTAAGCGGTTCAGCTCCCTGAGGTAGCTCTGTGCCTTCAGGGAGCATTCGGCGCTTGCTTTTTCGTGCATGCACACACTTCAGCACTTGTGCTGCTCCTGCTCCCACCCCGGCAGCACTGAGGCTCTCAGCGCGCATTTCACACTGGCTGGCCGTTACTTGGCCAGCCAGTGTGAAATCACAGTCAGGGCCCATTGCGGGCAACAGACTGTTTCACGGCCGCTCCTGGGCCCGCTCGTTCCACCCGTCTGACAAGGGGAAAATCCGTATAGCTGGGCCAACATCCTGGAACTCCCTCCCTAACAGCATCATCTGTATCCTCACCATTCCCTCCAGGAAGATTTGGCTGAATCTTCATTATTCCCTCTCAGCTCCTCGTCATTACTGATGCTCTAATGATGATTTTAACTCCACTGCCGCAGCAGAAACAGGGCCGGTGGGCAGTTAGAAACAGCGAGTAACTCAGCAGGCAACAGGCCGCATGGACCTCACTGTCTTTACTTTCAGTTCACACTTCTGTTCCACTGGAAGCAAACTTTACCTGAAGCTGGCAGGGGCTTTTTCCAAATATGCAACATTGGACTTGATTGCAACTTTAAATCTGAATGGAGAAGCCTGTGTGAAGAGGTTATTAGCTATGAGGAGAGATTGGAGAAACTCTGATTGTTCTCACTAGAGTAACAGATATTGAAGGGCGACTTGATAGAAGTTTACAAAATTATGAGTGGCATGGACAGAGTAGATAGTCAGAAGCTTTTTCCCAGGGTGGAAGAGTCAATTACTAGGGGACATAGATTTAAGGTGAGAGGAGAAAACTTTAGAGGAGATGTGCGCGGCAAGTTTTTTATGCAGAGGGTAGTGAGTGTCTGGAATTAGCTGCCAGAGGAGGTGGTGGAAGCAGGTACAATAGTGGTGTTTAAGAGGCAGCTTGACAAACACATGAATAGGATGGGAATAGAGGGGTACGGACCCCAGAAGTGCAAAATGTTTTAGTTTGATAGGCAATATGATCCCCGAAGGGCCTGTTTCTGTGCTGTACTTTTCTTTGTTCTTTGTTCTCGAGATCAGTTAAGGTATGTTTATTTTTCCGGGAGAAACTGAAGTTATCTCCTGGACCCCATGGGAATATTTAGGACACCACACCCTTCCTTTGAGACTGTCCAAAACCCTGCCCTGCAACTTACTTGAATAGGCCGATAGCCTCCTGCTGCTTAAACAGCCCCTCCCAGCCATTTCCAATCTATTATGGGCAGGTTGCTGGCCATTGGCATGTTGCTGGAGTCTGGGGAGATTTAGTGCTCATCTCACTCCCACTCACCCTAATCCAGCTCCTGGCTAAAACTGGGACTTCTCTGTTCCATCCGGTAATCTACCCTCAATAATTATAGCCTCCAGGTGCAGTCTGGTGTTTGAATAACATTGACAGAGTTGGTGAATCAGGTACAGAAACACACAGTGTGGAGCTGACAGGCACCAGCTTCTATGAGCGATGTAATGGTCATTGATTATAGGAGGGGACGTTCTTGTTTGTTTAGAAGACTGAGCAATGATTGGAAGACTTCCAATGATTCAGAATGCCTGAAGATTGTAACCACTCACTGTACTGCAGGTAAGCCACCCCATTGCCAATCTAAACCTTACAGCACTTCCAGTCTGATTGCTCAGGAGTTATATAAACTCACAATGATGTCTACATAAGTCTCCAACGGTTGCTGTTCCTCCAACTATTTACTTTGTTGCTGCTAATTGTGGGTGGCCTGGCTCTGACTTCCAGAGACATTTTTTTTATTCATTCGCAGGATGTGAGCATCACTGGCTGGGCCAACATTTATTGCCCATCCTTAACTGCCCTTAAGAAGGTGGTGGTGAGCTGCATTCTTGAACCGCTGCAGTCCATGTGGTGTGGGTACACCACACAGTGCTGTTAGGAAGGGAGTTCCAGGATTTTGACCCAGCAACAGTGGAGAAACGGCGATGTATTTCCAAGTTAGGACGGTGCGTGACTTGGAGGGGGTCTTAAAGGTGGTGGTGTTCCTATATGTCTGCCACCCTTGTCCTTCCAGGTGGTAAAGGTCGTGGATTTGAAAGGTGCTGTTGGAGGAGACTTGGTGCATTCCTGCAGTGCATCTTGTAGATGGTACACACTGCTGTCACTGTGCATCGGTCATGCAGGGAGTGAACGTTTGCGGTTGTGGTGCCAGTCAAGCAGGCTGCTTTGTCCTGGATGTTTTCAAGCTTCTTGAGTGTTGTGGGAGCTGCACTCATCCAGGCAAGTGGAGAATATTCCAACACACTCCTGACTTGTGCTTCGTAGATGGTGGACAGGCTCTGGGGACTCAGGAGGTGAGTTACTTGTTGTACAATTCCTAGCCTCTGACCTGCTCTTGTAGCCATAGTATTTATATGGCTAGTCCAGTTAGGTTTCTGGTAACCCCCAGAATGTTGTTAGTGGGGGATTCAGCAATGGTAATGCCATTGAACGTCAAGGGGAGATGTTTAGGTTCTTTCATGTGGCAGATGGTTATTGGCTTGTGTGGCGCCAATATTACTTACCATTTATCAGTTCAAGCTGATAAATGTCACCCCCATTCTGGTTGCACCATGCTTTAGGAGTGCCTTTTGGATTCCAAATAAGCCTCAATGCATTTGTCTCTGCTATTATTACCTGCACAGGTATTAATGAGACTCCTGAGACATTGAGCATTCCAGAGATCCCTGATGCTTGTCTCACTTGTGCCATAAGGAGATATTGGGATAGTTGATCAAAATCTTAGTCAAAAGGTAGATTTTAATGAGTGTCTTAAAGGAGGAGAGAGAGGTAGAGAGGCAGAGAGGGTTAGGGAGGAATTCCAGAGCTCAGGAACCAGGCAGCTGAAGGCACGGCCACCAATGGTGGAGCCATTAAAACAGGAGATGTGCAAAATGCCAGGGTTGGGCAATTGATGAGACATAGGGATTGTAGGGCTGGAGGAGATTACAATGATAGGGAGAGGAAATTCCATTGAGGAATTTGAAAACAAGGACGAGAATTTCAAAAGGGAGACATGGACGAGCCAGGAATCAAAGTAGGTCAATAAGAAAAGGGATGAAGAGCATTTGGTAGGGGTTTGGATATGAACGATACAAAGCCCCATGTAATTACATGTTTGGATGCACACTGTCTGATACAGATCTAAGAGACTATAACATCAGCATGTTTTTATTTGAATCTATCTAATTTGACAGACACATGTGCCACATCAGGATCCATTTAACGCCCAGCTGTAACTTGCGTCTGAGCAACCTCTGGTCAATGGAAATCTAAAATAGATGTAGACTTCCATCATGATTCTGTAAATGCTCTGATTTCTGGCTGGCTCCAACTAACTTGGTTCTAGACAAGTTAGTTGGAGCCAGTTAATGGTTAGGAAACTCAAACAGGCTGTATAATGCGCAGCTGCATTCAAAACCCCCTGTTTTGCAACCGCACTGAAGATAAATTTCAGCCCCATTGGGTCCTGAAGCAATTCTGCAGAATTGCAAATGAGCTAACAGATTGTGTTTAAAAGGGGGGTCAGATTTAACCAAGGCAATGACTAGCACATTAGCCAAACATAAATTGTGACTAAAATAATGGAAATAATTTCAAGAATGATGCTAGTAGAGTATCTATAGCAACACCTTAATGAAACACAGCAGACATTAATGTAGACAGCTAACGTTTTGCTTGGCAAAGCATCTTTGAGGATTTTATGAATAACAGAGCTCTTTATGACGTGGGCTGTTTGGGCTTTCAGAAAATTTTACATATAATTCTAATGAAGCTAAAAGCCATGGGAGTCTGGGACTCAATAAAAAGCAACAGCACCAATGAAGGGTTAGCATCAGATTGGAGGGAATCTTGTCTCTTGAGTGAGATATAGAGCACAAAGCTTAGATTCATGCTGTTTGCTAACTCCATAAATAGTGTGGATCCTCAAATCACTGGTGAGTTTGGTCAGTTTGCAAACAATATTGCAATAGGGGAAAGTACAGAAAAGGCAGTGAATAATTTAAATTAGTTACGCATCTGGGCAGAAAAAACAACAGGAATTTAATACTAAGGATTGCAAAAATGTGGTAAACCCATGAGTGGCATAAGTGCAATAATGGGCATAGATTAAAATAGAAATAAAGTAGAAATTAGAAATGTTGTCGCTTTCAATATTGGGACAATATTGACCAAATGAAAAGGCAAATAAAATGTTGGGTACAAAGCTAGAAAAGTGGCATATAGATCTAATTTGCTCTACTTGGAAATTGGTCACGGCAGGAGACTCCCAGAAGGATAATCGAAACGCTGTTCAGGTGTCCTCAAAGCATCCCTTAAGAGGTTAAGCATACATAGGAACTTAGGAGCAGGAGTTGGCAATTCAGCCCTTCGCACCTGCTCCACCATATAACCCTTGACTCCCTTGTCTATCAAAAATCTATTTAAATCAACCTCGATTAAATTCAATGGCCCAGCTTCCACTGCTCTCTGAGGAAGAGAATTCCACAGGCTCACAAAAAAAATCTCTCCTCACCTCTGTGTTAAAAAGGATACCTCTTACTCTTAAACTGTGTCCCCTAGCTCAAGCTCTCCCACGAACGGAAACATTCTTCCAATATCCATCCTGTCAAGTCCCCTCAGGATCTTTTATGTTTCAATGACATCACCTCTCATTCTTCCATACTCCAAAGAGTATAGACCTATCTGTTCATAAGAAATGCCCCTCATCCCAGAAATGAGTTGAGTGAATCTTCTCTGAACTGCTGCTAATGCAATTATATCCTTTTTCAAATAAGGAGACCAAAGCTGTACACAGTATTCCAGGTGTGGTCTCACCAAGACCCTATACAGCTGCCGTAAAACTTCCTTACTTGTATTTTCCATTCTCCTTGTAATAAACACCAACACTGCATTTGCCTGCCAACTCATGGGAGTCCCCTGGCATGTGACCAACCAAAAAGGAGAAGGTTTATTTGGGGAGGAACCACTGAGAGACTTTGTTGGGAAGATGTAGAGGTGAAGTTGAGGCATTGGAGGGGGTGCACAAACCTCCAAAAAGACACCTACCCAGCCCTTCAGGTACCACCTGACCTGCATGTGGCAGACTCTCAGATCACCCATCAGACTGATCAGCCATTCCAGAACCTATCGAACTGGATTGGAAGCAAGTCACCCTCAATCCTGAGGGACTGCCTGACGAGGTATAGATTGAGGTTATAGTGAGACTTTACAATATAACAGCACACTTTTCATATCACTCTTGAAGTACACTTGAAAAGTCTCACCCTCTCTCCTGGAGATTTAGAATGACCAGAGACTCCTAGCCACCTGTAGTTAAATTATTGAATCTTTTGGGCTAAATGATCTTTCTTTCTCCTGATTATTTCTTACTCTGTGAGCTCACTGATCTACACTGGCTCCCGGTTAAGCAATTTTTAAGATTCTCATCCTTGTTTTCAAATCACTCCATGGTTTAGCCCCTCCCCCGTCCTGTAATCTCCCTTAGCCCTCTGAAATCTCTGTGTTCCTCTATTTTAGCAACTTGCACATTCCCATTTTTAATCGTTGGTTGTCATGTGTTCAGCTGCCAAGACCCTAATCTCTTTAATTCCCTCCCTAAATAGCTCCACTACTCTACCTCTTTTTCCTCCTTTAAGACACTCCTTAAATGCTACTTCTTGGGCAAAGCTTTTGGTCATCTGATCTAATATTGCCTTACATGGCACCACCACATAAAATATCAATTTTAATTGACAATACTCGTGTGAAATACCTTGGGGCATTTCACTACATTAGTGGCACCATCAAAACACAATTTGTTGTTATAAGAACATAACAGCTTATGGGAACAGGAAACAAGTGTCAAGTCCAACAACCTCAATCCTTCCGATAGATTAACTCATTTGCCTACCTTATTTCTCAGTTGCTTTTCTGCCCAGCATTGTTATCTCCTGATACAGTTAGGATGGAATAGGTTTCCGTAGTTACTGACTCATGCAACAATTCCATTGCCTTTTGGGTGAAAACTTCACCCTCACTTTCTTTCCTATAATGAATAGTTGTGAAATGTTGAACTGAACTGAGGACAGTGACATTATAATAAGTACTGGGTGTATCAATCAATATTTAACACAGTCCTGCTAGTAACAAGAGAATGCATGGCAAAAGTAATCTTTAAAACATGTCATCAAACCCATGTTGAAGAGGTAGGATTACAATCCAAAAACTGGTGTAGATTCCTACTGTTAATTATGAAACCTTAGATACTATTTCTCAAATTTCTCCCCAGTATTTGAGAAATAAAACAGGTTATAACCTAATCTTGATCTTCAGTAATGTAACGTATGCAGAGAGTTGCCTAATTTAAGATGATGCAATCAAGAACAGTGGCTTAGTACAGTGTAAACACAATAGGCCAATTGTGTTGCTGCATTCACAGATCAAAGTGATCAAAACTGCTGTAAATAAAGGTGGTGCCAAGATGTTTGTAGCAATCATTACAATAATCTTGGGCAAGATGGCACCAAATCGACATTTCCATCCGGCTATCACAGGACTGCACACCCTAGCAGTTACTGATTTTCACAGTGAAACAAACCCACTATCCAGCTCACACTATCAGGAAGCTGACGTCATTGGAAGCTGGGCTTGCTTTCATTCATTACATCAGTTCTGTGATGGAGGTTTGGCAGCTTTTGAATGCCAGTTATTCAAAACATCCCAGTCATACTGCCACATCCTTTCTGATGCAAACAAAATGGCCTTTATGTGGCAGAGGTTAACTTAATCTAAGCAAACTGTACTTGCTTACTTCAGTGTGTTCCTTCCACATATTGGAGTATTCTCATAAAGCGCAACACTTGACCTGAATCTAAATGAGTGAGATGCCGCTTACTAAACAAGAATGTGCTGTAATCACCAATGTTCCTTATAAATCTCACAGGGAAAATACAGGATAAATCCGGATCTTTATTCTACAGTAAAGGCTTTCTAACTGCCTCAGATTTCAGTTCCATGCTGCAGTGTGTTCATTTTATATTATGACAACATTACACTCATAAAATCAGTGTTAAATAATCAGCAGTACCAACGAACATACCTGTCTTTTCTTCATGTAGCTATTAAACTGTTTGGAATTGATCCTGACTTTCTCCAATGGTTTAAAATGAGTGATAGTGAATCCGCATCTCGCACCATTTGTATAGCAGCTGTTTTATACCACCACAAAAAATTAAATTACGCCGTTTATCCACACTCCAGGAGACTGGTACAGGCCTTTTTGAGATTGCTTGGCATTTTTAAGATAAAAGTTACACAACTAGGGTAGCTGAACTTTTGAACTATACGTGGGACCCACTTCATTTCTTTTTGAGGAAGAAAATCGGTTCACTCTCATGCAAAAATGAGCCATTAATGCTCAGATACTAAAGCCTCATTGAAAGGACACTTTCAATTATTCGACATCAGCTATTCTGAAAGAACATGTAAGTAGTAAAAACATTATAAGACACATGGAGGTGGCCACGTCAGCCTCGTGGTTCAGAAAAGTTATCCGGTAGCTCGGTGATACAACCCAACAAGATCTTAAGGTCAGTTCCTGATCTGAACTCGGTTTGACCTCTAGGGATCTGGTAGGGTTGCAACAATTCACTTTGTGCCTGAGGTGAACAAGGGGAAAAACCAGCTCCAATTTCCACTCGTGATCACTATTCAGAAAGTCCTACAGGATAGGACAGAGTTGGGTCCATTTGTATTTTTAGTCTCATTCAAATAGGTTCATATATGAATGATGATCATTTGAATGAAGCAGTGCCTGCACCAGTGGGGTAACACACAAGATGAGGGTTGAGGAGTAGGGAACCAGACAAATATTGGTGAAAGCTTAAAGGAATACAGTAATCAACCAAATATTGACTGTATAATAGATTGGAACCAATACAGTTAGTCACATTATTCCAAGATTGCTTAATCAATTTTCAAGTGCTGACAAAGGCCTAACTCTCATTTTGCATTAATTTGACTTTTGAACTGAAATTAAGCAACAGCTTTATTTTAAGATTCTCATCCTTGTTTTTGGATCCATCCGTGACCTCCTCCCTCCCTATTTCTGAAATCGCCTCCAGCCCCTAAACCCTCTGAGATATCTGAGCTCCTCCAACCTTGTCCTCTTGGCAACATTGATTTAAATTGCTCCACCGTTAAAAACTGTTTTGGAATTCCCTCCCTAAAGTTCTCCATCTCTTTGCCTCTTCATCTCTAAGACGTTCCTCAAAACCTCCCTCTTTGACCATCTGCCTGAAGAGCTCCTTTATGTGGCTTGGTGTCAAATTTTGCTTGCTAATCCTCATGTGAGAGCTTTGGGATGTTTTACAACGTTGAAAGTGCTACATAAATACACACTAGTGTTGGTCAAGGATACAAAAAAATAAATAAAATAAACCACAAAAAAATGGTACTGTCTCTATATCGGGAAAAAATCTTTAGCAAGATGTAACATTTGACCTCAAGGAATCAATTATTTGTATCACATAAAACTACATTAAAATAAGAAGCACAATGAAGATTCATTAACATGTTTTATGACAAGTCAAGGAGGAATGATACAGCAAAGACACATCGAGTAATCATTTTATATTTCAACAAACAGCTTTAGTGAAAATATATGTTTTAAAAAGAGATGAATCCCTGTTGAATAGTTATGGGAGCCATTATGAATAAAATGTGTGATTTTTAAGTTAATTGACACCTATAAAAATAGTGTCTGTTCGTCTCTCCTAGAAGAACAACAAGGTACAATAGGTAAGAACAAAAAAACTGCGGATGCTGGAAATCCAAAACAAAAACAGAATTACCTGGAAAAACTCAGCAGGTCTGGCAGCATCGGCGGAGAAGAAAAGAGTTGACGTTTCGAGTCCTCATGACCCTTCGACAGAACTTGCGTTCGAGTCCAAGAAAGAGTTGAAATATAAGCTGGTTTAAGGTGTGTGTGTGGGGGGCAGAGAGATAGAGAGACAAAGAGGTGGAGGGGGGGGGTGGGGGGGTGTGATTGTAGGGACAAACAAGCAGTGATAGAAGCAGATCATCAAAAGATGTCAACGACAATAGTACAATAGAACACATAGGTGTTAAAATTAAAGTTGGTGATATTATCTAAACGAATGTGCTAATTAAGAATGGATGGTAGGGCACTCAAGGTATAGCTCTAGTGGTTTTTTTTATAAAATGGAAATAGGTGGGAAAAGGAAAATCTTTATAATTTATTGGAAAAAAAAGGGGAAGCGGGAAACAGAAAGGGGGTGGGGATGGGGGAGGGAGCTTACGACCTAAAGTTGTTGAATTCAATATTCAGTCCAGAAGGCTGTAAAGTCCCTAGTCGGAAGATGAGGTGTTGTTCCTCCAGTTTGCGTTGGGCTTCACTGGAACAATGCAGCAAGCCAAGGACTGACATGTGGGCAAGAGAGCAGGGTGGAGTGTTGAAATGGCAAGCGACAGGGAGGTTTGGGTCATTCTTGCGGACAGACCGCAGGTGTTCTGCAAAGCGGTCGCCCAGTTTACGTTTGGTCTCTCCAACACCTCATCTTCCGACTAGGGACTTTACAGCCTTCTGGACTGAATATTGAATTCAACAACTTTAGGTCGTAAGCTCCCTCCCCCATCCCCACCCCCTTTCTGTTTCCCGCTTCCCCTTTTTTTTCCAATAAATTATAAAGATTTTCCTTTTCCCACCTATTTCCATTTTATAAAAAAAACCACTAGAGCTATACCTTGAGTGCCCTACCATCCATTCTTAATTAGCACATTCGTTTAGATAATATCACCAACTTTAATTTTAACACCTATGTGTTCTATTGTACTATTGACGTTGACATCTTTTGATGATCTGCTTCTATCACTGCTTGTTTGTCCCTACAATCACACCCCCCCACCCCCCCCTCCACCTCTTTGTCTCTCTATCTCTCCGCCCCCCACACACACACCTTAAACCAGCTTATATTTCAACTCTTTCTTGGACTCGAACGCAAGTTCTGTCGAAGGGTCATGAGGACTCGAAACGTCAACTCTTTTCTTCTCCGCCGATGCTGCCAGACCTGCTGAGTTTTTCCAGGTAATTCTGTTTTTGTTTTGGATTTCCAGCATCCGCAGTTTTTTTGTTCTTATCTCTGTGTTTAATTGACTGCCACTGCTCTTCAAGAAATGCCTACCTCCTTGAAGAAGTTCTGTTCCTCTCTGCGACAAGATTTCCGTATCTCTCTGTTGTCTTGCTCACCTTCTTTGCTTTCCATTTCCCTCCTAGTGTTTGACAAGATGTTTACTAAAACCCGCTTTCACAGCCATATCTCCTTTCTCAGTGACTGTCTCCGTCTCCGACTTACCCCACGTGGATTTCAACTGAAATTCCACCCCTCATGTTTCGAACCCACCCAGGATTACAGGTATCTCCGGGACATAAAACGTTTCTCAGGCTGCTGTTCCCGTCACATTCTGAAATCCACACTCAGTGCCATGCGCCGCCATATGAACACACTCGACCTCTCCCTCCAGCAGCACCGCCGTACCCTTTTTCAAAGCTGCGCATGCCCCCAGTTTCATTTTATCCTTCGGCTCATCCGACGCCTCAACAAGAAACTTTTTCTCTTTCTCTCAAGTGCTAAGGAACGCAAGCTACAACAACTCATCGACACCAACACCCATCTAGGACCCCCCACCCCTGCCTGTTCCTCCGTCCCCACCCTTTCTTCCAATCCCAACCCCAGCCGTGTATTCACTATACCCCCTGACCTTCCCCTCTCCGATGCTGAACGTTCAGTGCTCAGCAAAGGACTTAGTTTCATACCCTTACGCCCTCACCTCAATGAATTTCGGGCTCGGCATGATACTGAACTCTTCTTCCGCCGTCTTCGTCTCCGGGCTCACTTCTTTGGGCAGGAGTCCTCTCCCAGTTCAACAGATCCTTTTACCCATCTCCAATATTCTCCCTCCACCTGGACCCCTCCCTCTGGATTCTTACCTTCTCTCGATCTTTTCAATGAGAACTGTCGGCGCGACATTAGTCGTCTCAATTTCTCTGCTCCTCTCACCCATTCTAACCTGTCTCTCTCTGAACTTACTGCACTCCATTCTCTCAGGTCCAACCCTGACATTGTCATCAAACCCGCTGACAAGGGTGGTGCTGTTGTTGTCTGGCGCACTGACCTCTACCTCGCGGAGGCTGAGCGTCAACTCGCAGACACTTCCTCCTACCTCTCCCTGGACCATGACCCCACCACTGAACATCAAGCCATTGTTTCCAGGACTGTCACTGACCTCATCTCCTCTGGGGATCACCCTCCCACAGCTTCCAACCTGATAGTCGCCCAACCTCGGACGGCCCGCTTCTATCTCCTACCCAAAATCCACAAACAGAACTGCCCCGGTAGACCGATCGTCTCAGCTTGCTCCTGCCCCACAGAACTCATTTCTCGTTATCTTGCCTCTGACACCTTACGTCACATCAACAATTTCCAGTTCCCTGGCCCCAACCGCTTACTCTTCACCATGGACGTCCAATCCCTCTACACCTCCATCCCCCACCAGGATGGTCTGAGGGCCCTTAGCTTCTTCCTCGAACAGAGGCCCGAACAATCCCCATCCACCACTACTCTCCTCCGTCTGGCTGAACTTGTTCTCACACTGAACAATTTCTCCTTCAACTCCTCTCACTTCCTCCAAATAAAAGGTACCCGCATGGGCCCCAGCTATGCCTGTCTCTTTATGGGGTATGTGGAACATTCCTTGTTGCAGTCCTACTCCGGCCCCCTTCCACAATTCTTTCTCCGGTACATCGATGATTACTTTGGTGCCGCTTCATGCTCTCGTCAGGACTTGGAAAAATTTATTAATTTTGCTTCCGATCTCCACCCCTCCATCATTTTCACGTGGTCCATCTCTGACACTTCCCTTCCCTTCCTTGACCTCTCTGTCTCAATCTCTGGTGATAGACTGTCCACCAATATCCATTACAAACCCACCGACTCCCACAGCTATCTCGACTACAGCTCCTCACACCCTGCTTCCTGTAAGGACTCCATCCCATTCTCTCAATTCCTTCGCCTCCGTCGCATCTGTTCCGATGATGCTACATTCAAAAACAGTTCCTCTGACATGTCCTCCTTCTTCCTTAACCGAGGTTTTCCACCCACGGTCGTTGACAGGGCCCTCAACCGTGTCCGGCCCATCTCCCGCGCATCCGCCCTCACGCCTTCTCCTCCCTCCCAGAAACATGATAGGGTCCCCCTTGTCCTCACTTATCACCCCACCAGCCTCCGCATTCAAAGGATCATCCTCCGCCATTTCC
The DNA here is from genome assembly GCF_017639515.1 of Carcharodon carcharias. Taxonomy (NCBI): domain Eukaryota; kingdom Metazoa; phylum Chordata; class Chondrichthyes; order Lamniformes; family Lamnidae; genus Carcharodon; species Carcharodon carcharias. The sequence goes on along the minus strand of NC_054481.1, from coordinate 70,966,280 downwards.
GCCAACTCCAGCATGATGCCACCACCAAACACATCTTCCCTTCACCCTCCTTATCGGCATTCCGTAGGGATCGCTCCCTCCGGGACACCCTGGTCCACTCCTCCATCACCCCCTACTCCTCAACCCCCTCCTATGGCACCACCCCATGCCCATGCAAAAAATGCAATACCTGCCCCTTCACTTCCTCTCTCCTCACCGTCCAAGGACCCAAACACTCCTTTCAAGTGAAGCAGCATTTCACTTGCATTTCCCCCAACTTAGTCTACTGCATCCGTTGCTCCCAATGTGGTCTCCTCTACATTGGAGAGACCAAACGTAAACTGGGCGACCGCTTTGCAGAACACCTGCGGTCTGTCCGCAAGAATGACCCAAACCTCCCTGTCGCTTGCCATTTCAACACTCCACCCTGCTCTCTTGCCCACATGTCTGTCCTTGGCTTGCTGCATTGTTCCAGTGAAGCCCAACGCAAACTGGAGGAACAACACCTCATCTTCCGACTAGGGACTTTACAGCCTTCTGGACTGAATATTGAATTCAACAACTTTAGGTCGTAAGCTCCCTCCCCCATCCCCACCCCCTTTCTGTTTCCCCCTCCCCTTTTTTTTCCAATAAATTATAAAGATTTTCCTTTTCCCACCTATTTCCATTATAAATAAAATTTAAAAAAAACCCACTAGAGCTATACCTTGAGTGCCCTACCATCCATTCTTAATTAGCACATTCGTTTAGATAATATCACCAACTTTAATTTTAACACCTATGTGTTCTATTGTACTATTGTCGTTGACATCTTTTGATGATCTGCTTCTATCACTGCTTGTTTGTCCCTACAACCACACACCCCCACCCCCCCTCCACCTCTTTGTCTCTCTATCTCTCCGCCCCCCACACACACACCTTAAACCAGCTTATATTTCAACTCTTTCTTGGACTCGAACGCAAGTTCTGTCGAAGGGTCATGAGGACTCGAAACGTCAACTCTTTTCTTCTCCGCCGATGCTGCCAGACCTGCTGAGTTTTTCCAGGTAATTCTGTTTTTGTTTAAGGTACAATAGGTAAGGGTTGGCTGGCTCGTCCTGAAGTGTGCCTGTGTTAATTTGCAGTTTTTCTCTTGGCAACCGCAGCGTACTGGTAGCTTTCAAATCATAAAGTTCATTCACATTTGGTGTGGAAAATAAGAAGTCATAGGCTCATGAGTCCTATGCCACTGTGATGCCAACATATCCTCCATCACGGAGTGCTTTTTCCCAGTGATAAGTTGTACTGCAGTTGATCTGAAGCAGTGGTGCTCTCAGTATTAATATCAACACACTAACATTCATTTCGAGCCTGTCCATGCTACACATTCTTTTGTGATGCTCAGATTAATGTTTGTGTTCAGGCCTCTTTCTGACACCCTCTGGACTCTCAAATGATTTCTTGCCAGTGAACAGTGTGATGAGAATGATTGCCGCTGGAACATGGATACACACTGTCAGCTCAAATGTGTACATTCTTCACAGCCTGCATTGTGTTTTGACCACATAAACCCGCTGTCCAAATATTCAAACTTATCAGATGACAGCAGTGAAACAGCTGATGTTCTGCCATCTGTTTACATTCTTCCAGCATGGGTGGTTTTTTTATTTATATTTCCTGAGCGGATCCTACTGCACCGCGGGTTACTCCCAGTTCTAAAATTTACACTGTCAGACTTTCCATCTCTGAGTCAGAGATGGAAGTGTTCAATTCCAGTGCAGACAGCTCCAAAGAGTGAAGACTATGGTCCAGAAATTCAAGCAGGTCTACTAGGTTCCCAATCTGGCATGCGGGAAGACCATACACATTTCCAGCCAAAAATGTACACCCCATCACACTGGGGGCAAAAGTCTTTGTTTCTTGCTATTCCTTACCACACCACACCTGCCCCATCCACCCCCTGCCCCCCCGAACCCCACTCTCCCCACCACAATGCCCCGGGCCCTGGCTCTTAATTTAGTGCCCAGCTCCTGATACTCCTAGGGGAGTACATCCTCCCTGTTCTTTCCGATCTCATTGATTCCAGCATTGATCACATTCTTCCCATTCCACGTTCCTTTCCAGCTGATTCTACATTTCCCTTGCCTTGGCATCAAACGGAAAAAGCATCCTAGATTCTCAATATGACTGCAGAGGATATCCTCTGTTCCCCTAATTATCAAATTCACAGTAATTGCATCATTTCTATTCTGCTGTTCTCCCCACCACCCCACCGCTTCCCCACCTTGGGCTGGCTTCTCTTCCAAGTTGCCTTGGTTATTGTTCTGACCACCCTCCCCTAGTTTTCTTCCTTATACCCACAGATATCAAGCACTTTATACCTGTCTGACAAACCCGGTTTCTGCAGTTCCTCCTATTCTCTAGTTATGACCGGTCGCTGGGCAAGGTCCCCCTATTCGTTAATTTCCCAAACGGGGCCCGAATTTTGTTATGCTCCTGGGTGAAGGGGAATGGGCTGGATCCCCTTTTCTATTCAACCCACCTTGGTTAATCGCACCTAGGTTAATTTTAAAGGAATCCCTCCCCCCATGGATACTTTTTCCCAGTCCAAGTGTTTTTTTGAAGGAGTCAATTTAACCTGGCTTTCTTGAGTCAAAGAAGGAGTAAGCTCATTAGTTACTAAAAACATGAGAAAAAGTAATAAAAATGCAATACATTTACACACATCAGAATTGAGAAGTTGAGTCCAAATAAAAGTTAAAAAAGATATATGAATCAGTCTTTGGCTTGTCTGTGAGGCATAGGTAGCGAAATGTTGCAGCCGTTAAATTGGATGATTCAGCTGGAGCTGACTTTGGCAGTTTTGCAGTTGGTTTGGAGATACTTGGTTCTGCAGGTTATCAGAAGAAGCTGCCCGATTTCCTTTTTGATTGTGGCTTTACTGAGTATTGCCTCCAGCAGCAGAGAGAGAGAGAGAGAAAGAGAGGGAGAGAGAGGTTTTGCCTGCAACTGCAGGGGCAACTAATTGGTCTTCTTGTTGCTGTCACACACACGGCACAGAAGCACATCTGCACTGCACTGCAGCTGGCTTTTTAACCCATTTTCCCCCATGTGTTCCTGTAAAGGAAAAAACCATGCCTTGTGCCCAGAGTCTGTTTTCTTTGATCTCTGACCATTTTGCACATTCTGAGATATGAAACAATAGGAGGTGGATTTTAGATGACTGCTGGGATGTGGTAATCAGGCTTTTGCCTCCGCAACCACAGGAGATTAAAGTTCAGTCCTTTGCACCTTTCCTATCTCCCTTTTAAGTGTCTCTGCTTGAAGAAGGCCAAGACATCTTTTTCAGGTGCAACATTCCATGTTCTCTCAGGACAGGTCTGTCCAGTATAATCCACATAGGAATTTTCCAGAAGGTGGTTACTTTACATTATCAGCCATCTTTTGCTCAGTGTCCTTGCTTGTATTTCTTTGAAAACACACACATCTTCCTTAAGAAATTACATATGCCCGTAAGTAATTTGTGGCTATAATCAACTTTTATGACACTCTCTCCACTAGCTTTCTGGAGTACTGTGTACAGTTTTGGTTTCCTTGTTTACGGAAGTTAGAAGCAGTTCAGAAAATGTTCACTCGACTGAAACCTGGGTTGAAGATATTATCTTATGAGGAATTGGACAGGCCGGGCATGTATCCATAGGCGTTCAGAAGAATGAGAGGTGATCCAATTGAAACATATAAGATCCTGAAGGGACTTGACAGGGTAGATATTGAAAGGATCTTTCCCCTAGTTGGGCACAGTTTAAAAATAAGTGTTCTCCCATTAAAGACGGAGATGAGAATGATTTTTTTCTCTCAGAGGTTCGTGAGTCTGTGGAACTTTCTCTCCCAGAGACTGGTGGAGGCAGGGCCATTGAATATTTTTAAGGCAGAGATAGATAGATTTTTGACAAACAAGGGAGTCAAAGGTTATCGAGGTAGGTGGAATATGGATTTGAGGCCACAATCAGATCAGGCATGATCTTATTGAATGACTAAGCAAGCTCAAGGGGCTGAACGTCCTACTCATGCTCCTAATTTGTATGTTTGTATGTTCATGTGGTTATCGGTCAAACCCTTTTCTTCCTGTCCCTCTATCTCCCAGTGAGCTAAAACCAAAGGAATTGAAGGGAAGTTATTGATCTCATTAGGAGATTGGTTGGGTGGTAGGAGACAGTGATTAGGGATAATGGGTATGGATGGCAATTGGTGAGTAACAGAGTTTCACGAGGGCCTGTGTTTTTCACCATATTATTCATCATATTTGTCAACAATTAATGACTTACACATGATTAATGAATTGACACATAGAGAGCCACATATCCAAGCTTGTTGATAATACAAAGATAGGTGGAATAGTCAGTGTTGAGAGAAGCATAAAATTATAAAGATGCATTGATAGACTAACTGGGAGGGAAGCAACTGCGGAAGATGTATTTCAATGCAGCTAAGTGTAAAGTCATCAATTTCGACCAAAATAGGATAGATTCTAGCATTATTTAAATGATGAAAAGTGAATAACAGTGGATCAAGGCCCAAAGAAATCTGTCATCGCACCCCACTCCCCCACACCCATGCACAGATCTCTAAAATGTAGGAGTCAGGTGCAAAAGAAATGGTTTTATATCAAGAGGGTTGGAATATGAAAGGGTGAGGTGGAACTTTGTTTCAGCTATACAACACGGTTATTATTAATCCAATTAGATTATTTTCATAGTTCTGGACACCACATTTTAGAAAGGATAAGTTGCATTGGAAGGAATGTGACGGTTCACCAGGATGTTACCAGGGCTCTTAAACGAGGAATGGTTGCAAAAACTTGCTTGTATTTACTGGAATATAGAAGATTAAGGGATGATCTGATTGAGGTTTTTAATGATTTTGAAATGAATTAACGGGGGAGATAAAGAGAAACTTTCTCTTCTGGTGTGTGTGGTGATGGCGGGTAGGGATGTGGGTGGTGAGTGGTGCTCTTGGATAAGGGGACATGACCTTAAAAACAGAGCCAGACCATTCAAGATAGAAGTTTGGGAACGCTTCTTCACATAAAGGATGGTGGCAGCTTGAAGATCTCTCTCATAAAAGGCAATAGACATTAGCTCAATTAGTAATTTTCATTCTGAGATGGATAGGATTTTTAATAAGCAAGATATGAAGCCAAGGTAGGTAATGGAGGTTGCATACAGGTCACTGGGATCTCATGGAATGGTGGACAGCCCTGAGGGGCTGAATGGCCTATTTCTGTTCCTATGTTCTAATATGGGGTGATTATGGCTTCAGTAAACTGCTTAGATATCCTTCCTCCCGTTCCTGATTATTTTGAAATGACTCCAGCCCACAGTCTAGCTCATGACTCTGAGACAGAGTAATTCAAGGCACTAAAATTTCCCACAGGTGTGTTCTTATTCTGGGATAAGACCACAGTCCACGATCACCCACCTTCTATGACACACTATCATTTCTGCCATTATCTGTTCAATATCTGTGTGCTTATTTAACTATGGTACAGCAGTTATTTAGTTATCTATTCCCAAAGCTACCTGATTCATTTTTAATACTAAATTATAATTATCACATGGATTTAGTTCAATTTCTTTTAAAAACTTTTATTGTTCAGTGTATTAGATTTATCTTATTTCATCTGCTGTTGGTGTTTGTGTCTATTTACTTTTAATGACTTCATTTACGGTGCTAATTAGGATTTTGTCCACTTTTCTTATTTAGGAAATTCATTTTTTAAAGTTTAGTAGCCCCTTATACCTACACATAGTTAAATATTTAAAGTGTGAACAAATAACTGAACACAGCTATTATTTCTTAGCTATTTTATTCTGAACATATTTCCCCCTTGACACTGAAACCTCCCCTGTCTTAGCTTCAGAAAACATGCCCTTCTCTATTAGCTCTCAACTTTCTCCCTTCTCCAAACTCATCTTGTCCGGAAGATTCACCTCCAACTCTCTTGACTGTATTTGATATTTGGCAGCAGTATGGAAAGACCATGAAGATTTGGTAGAGGTATAGGAAATCATGAGGGGTCTGGCCAGAGTCAGGAAGGTATTGTTCCCATTGGTGGAAGGATCAAGAACCAGAGGGCACACATTTAAGGTAATGGCCGAAAGAAGTAATGGCAGCATGAGGAGAAAGGTTTGCACGCAGTGAGCGGTTAGGACCTGGAATGTGCTGCCGAGAGTGTGGTGAAGGCAGGGTCAAACGAGGCATTTGAGAGGGAATTGGATTACTGGCTGAAAAGGAAGAATGCGCAGGGCTATGGGGTGAAGGCTGGGAATTGGGCCTAGGTAACTGGCTCCTTTGGAGAGCCAGCACAGATATAATGGGCTGAATGGCTTCTTCCTCTGGTGTAACCATTCTGTGATTTTGTGAAGACAGATGGCTCATTTCCTTTCATAGCCCAGCTTGATAACTGCCATTGTAAATGATTTCCACTCCTCCCTTTCTTTAAACACCTCATCCACTTACTAATACTTTAAAGCACACCCTTTACCCTTTTGTCATTGCAAGCAGCCACCCTATCTCCACACTCTCTGCCCTCAATTCCTTGAACATATTGTCAACTCAATGTCCATCTTTTAAGCTGTTCTATTTTTGAATTTCTCCAAGATGGGGTCAGGTTCCACACGTGCGCTGATGACACCCAAATCTAATTGTCTACCACTTCTCTCAACCACACCACTGCCCCTGTTCGGTAAGATTGCCTATGAGATACAATCCTTCAATTAAACACAGGGAAGTCTGAAACTATCATCTCAGCTTCTGTCATGAATTCCATACTCTTCCCACTGATTCAGTGGCCCAGGTTTTCACTACCAAGGTGGGTAGATTGAGATGGGAAATTTCCTGCCTTGCCATGCCCGCCTCAGTAGAAAGGCCCCTGAGTGGTGCAATCTTTGCTCCGAGGAGGGCTAGAGTAATATAGAGTCATGCCCACCGCCTCTGGAGGCAGAGCTTAGGCAGCCTTGGGGGCAGACAAGTGCTGAAGTGGGCCGGTTAAAAGGCCAGCCTTGAATCTCTGCTGCTTCAATCCATTTGTACAGTGAAATTTTAAGCTCTCTAGTCCTCACCCCTTGCATCCCCTCACTCACACCCCTATGCCACTTCCATGCCAACTTCTGCCCCAACCCACTCCCATGAACTCCCATACCAACTCATGTCAATTTTGACCCTTCCTTGCCCATTTATAGTTTATGCTATGTGCAAAACCAATGAGCCATTTAATAAAAATGGCATATGTGAAACCGCTCATAAAAAATACCCACTCATAAATCTTCTTTTGAAAAAGAACTGCTGTTCCCATAATTCTATAAAAGTCTCAGTGAGACAGCCATTAAAGACTACAAGACCATAAGATGTAGGAGCAGAAGTAGGCCATTCGGTGCATCGAATCAGCTCCGTCATTCAATGAGATAATGGCTGAACTGATAATGCTTAACTCCACTTTCCTGCCATTTCCCCATAACTCTTGATTTCCTTACCAATTAAAAATCTGCCTATATCAGCCTTGAATATATTTAACAACCCAGCCTCTACAGCACTCTGCAGTAAAGAATTCCACAGATTCACTACCTCTAAGAGAAGAAATTCCTTCTCATCTTTGTCTTCAATGGGCAACCTCTTACTCTGAGATTATGCCCTCTGGTCCTAGACTCTCCCACAAGGGGAAACAACCTCTTAGCGTCTGCCCTGTCAAGCCCCCTATGAATCTTATATGTTTCAATAAGAGTATCAAAAGTATCAATAACAGAGACTTCAAACACTTCACATCTCTAATTTGTGCATCTAAACATTGAGACATTGACAAAAGAGATCACAGAATGAATTGCTTATAACCACTTCAAGATGTCAGTCAAGCAAAGTCAACAGTTCTCTCCGGCTGTCAAAACAGAACTAATGCTGAGAAGATCCTTTAATGAGTCTGGGCTCTTAGCTAAGTGGTTGGGTGGAGAGCATGAATTGGCACTGAGTTGGAATGGAGGGGATGTGGGGGTCAGGGGAGACATTGGTAACACCTTTCAACCTTGCCTTTCAAAGATTCCCGAGTCCCCTGATGTCCTTGAACCACAAGTCATGAAGAAGCTGGCCTGACTGCATGAAAATTGTGGGGGGCTGGGAGAAGTAACATGTGCTGTGGATAAAGGGGATGTACTATACCTAAATTTCCAGAAGGTATTTGATAAAGTGCCACATCAGAGGTTATTGTATTAAATAAAAGCTCATGGTATAGGGGATAACATGTTGGCATGGATAGAAGATTGGCTGGCTACCAGGAAGTAGAGGGTAGGCATAAATGGGTCTTTCTCAGGTTGGCAAGATGTAACGATTGGTGTGCCACAGGGATCAGCGCTGGGACCTCAACTGTTTAAAATTTATATAAATGACTTGGATGAAGGGATGGATGGGATGGTTGCCAACTTTGCTGATGACACAAAGATAGGTAGGAAGGTAAGCTGTGAAGAGGACATAAGGAGGCTACAAGAAGATCTGGTATAATGTGGGAAAATGTGAAATTGTCATTTTGGCAGGAAAAATAAAAGAAAAGTCTATTATCTGAATGGTGAGAGATTGCAGAGCTCTGAGATGCAGAGGGATCTGGGTGTCTTAGTGCATGAACTGGAAAAGGCTAGTATGCAGGTACAGCGAGTAATTAGGAAAGCTAATAGAATGTTATCATCTATTGCGAGAGGAATTGAATACAAAAGTAGGGAGGTTATGCTTCAGTTACATAGAGCACTAGTGTGACCACATCTGGAGTCTTGTGTACAGTATTGGCCACCATATTTAAGGAAGGATGCACTGGAAGCAGTTCAGAGAAGGTTTACCAGATTAATACCAGGAATGGGTGGGTTTTCTTATGAGGAAAGGCTGGACAGGCTAGGCTTGTATCTGCTGGAGTTTAGAAGAGTAAGAGGCAACTTGATTGAAACATATAAGATCTTGAGAGGTCTTGAGAGGGCGGATGTGGAGAGGATGTTTCCTCTTGTGGGAGGATTTAGAAATAGGGGTCACTGTTTAAAAATAAGGGGTCGCCCATTTAAAACAGATGAGGCAATTTGTTTTCTCTCAGAGGGTCGTGAGTCTTTGGAACTCTCTTCCTGAAAAGGTGGTGGAAGAAGAATCTTTGAATATTTTTAAGGCAGAGGTAGCTATGTTCTTGGTAAGCAAGGGGGTGATAGGGGGTAGGTGGGATGCAGATTTCAGGTTACTATCAGATCAGCTATGATCTTATTAAATGGTGCAGCAGGCTCGAGGAGCCAAATGGCCTACTACTGCTCCTTGTTTGTATGTTTGTATGCCTTCCCCCCGCAATGGAGCTGCCAGGTCGGGAGTGCAGGGTGCATACTCACTACCCACACCCTTAGCACATGCCAGTGAAAATTGGAGGTGCTGGGAATGGGGGGGCAGGAATCCTGGAATTAGGTCCTGCCACCTACTTTTTAAATGGCTCCACAGTCGTTATGCCTCTGCAAAAATCTCGGCCAGTCCCTCTCTCCCTGACCTCTGTTTCCAGTTGAAAAAGTCTGTTCATGAGCTCAGCATCCTACTCACCCTCGACCTGAGTTTCTGAACTCATATCATTCCCATCACCACAACAATGTTGACCTCTTCCACTGTCTTTACCCATCTGCTACTGAAATTCTTATGCAAGCTTTATCACTCTAGAGCTAAGCTGTTCTGATGCACAACTGTGTAGCCTTCCATTTCCCACACAACATAAACTTCAACTCATCCAATTATCTGCTGCCCCAATCATATCTTAAGATGTTCTTCACCTACTTTTGTTCACAGTCTGTGAAGTCACCACATTTAAAATTCTCATCTTTTCCATTTAGCTCCTTTCATTGCTTTATACATTTCTGTCTCTGCAGCATTCTCCAGGCCTACAATTGCTACCCCCAAACCCTCACAGAATCAGAATCACAGGCCAGGATTTTCCGTGCCCGTTGACGTTGGGCGTGTTGGGTGGTGTGAGCAGACAATGTGGCGAGAAGGTCACAAATCAGTTTCACGACATCGTGAAATCAGTTTGTGATCGTCAGCTCAGCCCGTCGATGGTGGGCTGCATTTCCCGCCATTGGATGTTGGGAACCTCATTGTAATGCATCATCAGATCGTTATAAGGCCAGCCCGCTGGGCTCACTCACCCATCCGGATCATCTGCCTACATCAGTGGGAAAACACACCAGTGCAAAACACGTCTTGACAACTGTGATGTGCAAAAGTCAGGACTTACCTCCTTATCTATCTGGCCATGTGGAAAGTTGCCCAGGTATGTCCTGTGCACAAAAAGCAGGACAAATCCAACCTGCCAACTTCCACCTAATCAGTCTACTCTCCAACATCAGTAAAGTAATGGAAGGGATCATCAACAGTGCTATCAAGCGGCACTTGCTTAGTAATAACTTGCTCACTAATGCTTAGCTTGGGTTCTGCCAGAGCTACTCAGTTCCTGACCTCATTACAGCCTTGGTTCAAACATGGACAAAAGAGCTGAACTCCAGCTATGAGGTGAGAGTGACTGTCCTTGACATCAAGGCCACATTTGACCGAGTGTGGCATCAAGGAGCCCTAGCAAAACTCCAGTCAATGGGGATCAGGGGAAAAACTCTTCATGGGTTGGAGTTATACCTAGCACAAAGGAAGGAGATTGTGGTTGTTGGTGGTCAGTCATCTCAGTTCCAGGGCATCACTGCAGGAGTTCCTCAGAGCAGTGTCCTAGGCCCAACCATCTTCAGCTGCTTCATCAATGACCTTCCTTCCATCAGCCTTCTCCCTCCAGAATCACTCGTGGGCCAGCTGCTCCCTCTGCGGTGACAGAGGACGAGGTTGAGGGGGTCACAGGCAAAGGGGACTCGGAGGGAGTAGACAGCCTCTGATGTTCCTGAGTGGATGCCCAAGAGTGACCAGCTGCCGCTCCTCCTCCCTTTGGGTGCCCGGGGCCCTGGCCTGACTCCTTGAGGGGAAGGAGTAGCTGTAGGGACGTCGAGGTTCCCCGTTTCCCTCTTGCGTTGCCACTGCAGGAACTCACCCATGTCTCCCACGATGCAGTGCAGGTCTGCAACACATCTCCATGTTCTGCTGGACCAGGATCTCCATGGCGTCCACCATCCTCCCCATGGAGACCTCCATGCATGCACATGTGGGCACCATTTCATCAGAGAGCGGGCGGACGCACTCCTCTGACTCGCATGGCACTCTGTTGGGGGCTTCCATCTGCTCTGTGTGATGTTCTCCCACCTTCTGCTTACTTTCCACAATGAGTTGGAAGGCCAAATCTAGAGGCTCGTCATCTGACTCGGACCTCACAGTTGTCTCTTCCCCAGCTGTCTTCCGAGTGCCGGGGAGCTCGGCTGAACCTGCCTCCTCCTGCTGCGGACATGTGTCTGTGCGGTGACCACCAGATTGTGAACCCGAGCCTGCTCTAGATCTAGGTCCCACCGAGGTGCGTGTCTCTGCGCTGGTGCAGGGTGTGGGTAAGCGCTGTGACGGGTTTTCCAGGCTGCTTATTTCCAGCTCTACAATAGAGGAGGTGTCCTCTTGTTTGGAGGTGAGGATGTGGATGGAGCTGAGGGAATGGCTGGCTGAGGGTGTCTGTCACTTTGCAGAGCTCCCTGTGGACCAAAGTAGAGATAATTAGTGCATGGCAGCAGAGTCAGAAGCAGGAGAGAGAGAGAATTGACACTTGTGTTGAGAGAGGGATGATGTGATGCAGGATCCTGACAAGGGTGTTTGCCACCGGCCTCTCCGTCACTGCAGATACAGTCCACATGTTGAGTTGAGAGTGATGAGAAGTCTGAGTTACCCTGGCAGAACGGATGAAACCATTCATGCTCTTTTGACTCTGGGTGGCTGTGCTCTTTTGCAGGGCATCGGCACTGACCACTGCCACCTCCTCCCAAGCCTGATTAGTGATGTTGATGCCCAGCCTGCGGAGGAGCGGGGCTAGAAGACATCCCAATGGGCCTCCACCGTGTCCAAAAGGACTGAGGGACGTGTCATTGAATCAGGGGGCTGCATTCTTCTTGCCTTTCGGGGCCATGTCTTCTTTGCAGCAGTCCTGGGCTGGAAGCACTGAGAGGATTGCGTGCCGCTGCACTTTAAATTTGGTGACCGGAGCGCTGAAGTGGTGAGGTAATGGCATGTTTCCCGCAAATGCATAATTAAATGGGTTTGGGATGATATGGCATGAAAGGCCGTCATCGTTTTACCCAAGCGCTACCACACTTAGTGCAAATCTGGGACGCTTCTGTCCACAGAGATGTTACAGTGCAGAAGGAGGCCTTTCGGCCCGTTGTGTCTGCACCGGCCTCTGACTCTGTCCTCTTGTACATCTGCCTTTTGCTTCATTCCACAATTGATGGCATTGCCTTCTGTTGTCTAAGCCCAATGCTCTGGGATTCTTTCACCAAATCTCTTCAATGCTCTGCCTTCCTCTCCTGCTGTAAGACCCTCCTTAAAAGCTCCCTCTTTGACCAAGCTTCCGATCATCCTTCCTAATAGCTCCTTCTATGTTGCCCGCTTACACCTCTCTGCAGCAACTTGGGATATTTTGCTCCTTCATAGCAGCTATTCAAATGATTATTAACATTGTTGGTAGTAATGATGACAATAGGGTTACTGGAGAGGACGGAGATTAGCCAAAGTTCTTGCTACTGATTGATAGTCTGTTCAGCCTGCTAGAAAGTGCGTGTGCAAGGACAGGGTTAGACATGACTGCAGTGCGACAACAAGCAGGCTGCCAACACTTCCTATTTTTGTGAGACCACAAGGAATGATTACAGATGCTGCATTCCATGCTAATATTAGGGATGCAGTTCACTTCCAACCTGAAAAGCTTTCTTAGTTTCTTCTTAGCTTTGGCCAGCTTGTTGCTAGTCAGCAGCTGCCCAGTTCTTGGAGCAAAAACAGTTGAGGCAACATTTGCTTCTCAACATACTTCTGGAATTCATCTGTTTAAACAGACTGGACTAAAAAAAAACCTCATCAAATTCAACAGGCAAAGTCCTCAGGAGCACAATTAAAACTGAAACAGAATGACCGCAGTTTAATGCCCTCCCTTGTGGTGAATTCGTGGCAGAGGGGTCACCACCATCTTCCCACCTCTACCCTGATTAAGCCTGTGCCTGTGAGGCCTGTGGACAGCCTTCCCGCTTGGCCACCAATTGAGGCCCTTAAGGGAATGAATGCCAATTAAAAGGCCTCATCCCACTGCTGCTGGCATTCATCCAGTGACAGGGGCTCGCCATGTGGGGATGACACACGACTTCTGTCAGAGTTGCTTGTGGGTTCCATTGGGTCGGCTTGGGCGGTGGGGGCTCCCTCGTTCAAAGGCACTCATTGCCTGATAGGGGGATCCGGAATCGGAAAGGTGGCGCCCACTGAGAGCCGCCCCTCGCCCTTGCTGCAGGCCCCCCTCCCCACCCGGTGAACTCCCTCCCATCATCACTCACTTGTGGCCTGCATGGGCCTATCCATGATCCTGGTCTCTGCTGACTGTTGGAAGTGAACTGCATCGCTCCTGTTCAAGTGTGTCGGCTGGCCTTTGATTGGCTGGCAGCTCCTGATGGGCGGGATCTCTGCCCCAGGATCCTCAAATGCCCACCAATGGCCTGCCAGCATTCAGTTCAGCAGGTCTTCCCTAGGAGAAGGAGCCTCGCTGGCTCTCCAGCTGACAGGCAAGAAACCCCCCACCCCACCCTCCGAATCACCTCCATTAAACCCAGCCTAAAATCCTTAAGTGGGGCGTAAATAAGGTTTGAATGTTATTATTCAGTTGGATTGCAGATAAACAGGTTAAACAGTTTAAATTTGGAAATTGTAAGAGGAATTTACATAACCTGCTTATTGAGTTTCATCAATTTTGATCCAAAACACAGTAATAAATCAGTTGTATTCCATAAAGGCTGGGTAAGGAGCACAGGGCATGGGAATTTTAAACTTCAAAGCAGGTTTTATTAACTAGTTGAGTGCTGCTTGCACCTTCTGGGCGAAGCGACGGAGGCTCACTGAAAATCATTGAGCTCTTCTTCCATGTAGGAAAAATACTGACTAGCTCAGGGCAACAACTTGTGATCAACAGGAATTCAACATGGATTCAGAGGGCATGCAGGTTCTTATTAAACCTGGCTTGAAGTGGTGTGTCATGATTACATGGACAGAGATGAATTCTCTAAACCATCTGCAGGGTCTGAAAACTAAGCTGTGCATTACTAGCATACAAATGCCTAAATAATTTATAAGAAATATACTTCCCTGCTATTTTAACCAGACTATGGCATAATTTTCTAACCTGTGTCGATCTGCGAGCTTGCATTAAACATGAGCACGAGACGATTTGTCACCCCGTTTTTAGCTACACGTGTTGAATGGGAAAGCGCTTTTGGACGGTTATTTTGAGGAAGGATCAAAACCGATGCTGAGGTCCAGATTTTTGATCCAGGTTCAGGTGCACATAATCAGGATATTTCCCGGTTCCAGAAACCTGACCTGGGAAAAAGAGCCCCAGAAGTTGAGATTTTTATTCCAGAAAGGGCTGGGGGGATGAGGGGATCGGGATGAAATGGGAGTCAAGCCCGCTGACCCTGCAATGAGTACAGAGGCTGTTGGGTACAGAGGTGGGATGTCAGGAGGACTGCCTCTGTGCACCAGTACTGTGTGAGAGATTGAAAAAGAACAAAAAAATCCCTCTAGTCTTCACCCCCCTCTCCTCACTCACCCCCATGTGCCATCCATGCCAACCCAGGCAACTGAATCCCTGTACCCACTTCCCATGGCCCCCCCCATACCCTCCATGCCACATCATGCCTTGTACCCTTAGCAAGCAATTCTTTTTAACACTGCAGATATTTTTTCCAAAGATTTAAAAGGCAGTACTTTTAAATGCCTTGACAGCTTGACAGCTCCCTTTGATAGTTGCTTTTGACAGGTTGTCTGGACAATTTTGATGGTTGATTTTGACAGATCTGCTGACAATTTCAATGAGCTTGACAGTAATGGGTTTATGCATGTTTTATGCTTATTTATGTCTAATTTTAACAATTCCGAAGAGCACCTTACCTCCCCAAGGAGGCGCCTGGGACTAGCTCCAAACGAGTACCTTACTTCTCCAAAGGAAACCACCAAGTTCAGAGCAGCTCTTACCTGGTCTAATCTGCACACTCTGGGTTTCACTCCTGTCCTACAAAAGTCCCACTTCAGTGGAGGCAGATGATGATTTAAATAGCAAGCTGCCTCCTAAACCATGCACATGCGAGCCCCGGCCTGACTCCAATTCCGCCCCACCAAAATAGGAAGCGCTGTGTCCACGGGGGGAGACTCCCAATTTCTGGGCTCGTTTGCTATTTTTGCCAGGAGCCTCTTTGTCTTGGCGAAAATCTAGGCCGAAGTGGGATTTGTGCTAATAAAGCAAACCAATTTGAAAGCCTGGCTTTACCCTATAATTTTGGGGATAACTGGTGATTACTACAATAGAAATGTGCCTGAAAGCACTAAACTGGACACCTGCATTTTTAACACTCAAGTGCTAATTAAGAGTAATTTTCCTGGCATGGTATATGTAGCCTCCACACATAGACTTCAACTGAATGTGTGGAGTGCACTGGTTGGCAGACAATGACATATATCAGGATAGCTCCGGGCCTGAGCCATTGGGTGTTCAAGTCCTCAGTTGCAGAATTGGAGGCCCTGATGGGGGAGGTACAGAGCATGAGGCATGTTTTGTATGCAGATGAGGGAGGGATGCCACAAAGGCAACTGATGTGGCAGATGAGGGAGGGGGGTCACAGCCAGAAGCCTAGGACATAGTCCCAATGCCCCAAGAAATTTAACGATTTGGCAAGAGTGGCCAAGGTAAGAGCCCAACTCACAAAAACATTACTCAATAACTGCAGCACCACCAGCATCACAACCAGAACACACTGCATCCACCGTCTGACTGTACACTGACATTCACACACCCCATACCACTCACACCTCAGACATAGCTCACAGCTCTTCATCCATGTGAGCATTATACACACACACACACACACACACACACACACACACACACACACACACACAAACACACACACCCCTAGCAATTATTCAGAATCACCACTCTTTCTATTCCTGGACAAGATAGCACAGTAGGACCTGACACGGCGGGATAACAACATCCAGATGAGTTCAGTTTCTTTGAGGAGACAGTACTGGCCATGATTAGGAGGAGAGTGAGAGACGCTGTGGCCACAGGCAGAGGAAGGGACATTTCACCCAGAGGCAAATGGCCATCCAACTTCCTTACAGATGCACAACGATTCCTAAACTTATATCCCCACTCACTAACTTCATAAACTTTCATCCCACCCACCCTCCTATTGAGACCACACATGCTGCACAGTAACCCTTCCAACTTTATCATTGCAGCCTCCCAGGTGAAAGATCCCTGGAGGAACTGGAAGAAGAACTTCACATTCTCCCTCCCCTGGCAAAAAAGGAGGAGGATGAAGTGAGGAAGAAGCCACTCTGTCAATACTACTGTCACAGGCACCAGCTCAGAGACCAGCTCCATGCTTACCTTAGAGGTTATGGTTAGAAGAGGGATCCTCACAGTGGGGTGTACTGGGTGCTAGTGGGCAGAGGTAGAAGGAACACCAAGGGTGCCATCTTTCCAGGGATCGCATACTGGTTCTGCTGTAGAGCAATCATGCAATGAACTTGCAGGGCCAAGCTTCAGAAGAAGGCTAATGTGTTTGAACTGACCTGTTGGAAATGACCTGGAAGCCACCCTTTCAGGGTACCCATTGGTTTGTTACAAAATATAATTTATCATCAAGAATGGATAGACAATTAACTAGTAGTGGGAAGCTTAGAACTCAGGCAAGTTGTGGGGCAAGGCAGTACCTTCTTTATTAGGCCCTTATTGCTGAATATGAATTGCATAATGTTTTAATGCGCACTGTGTCAAAGTTTTACTTCCCTTACAACCTTTTCCTCAGTTGTTGCTTTTGTTTCGGTGAGTTTTAAAGGGCTACCAGCAAACATGGAGCTGTAGACCTCAGACTGGAGTCAGCACCTTCAGGAGAACATTGAATAAAAAGATAGTAGCAAACATATAACATCTCTGAAGCATAGGAGTTCAAATTGTACTATGGATTATGAAGACCCTAGGTATCATAATAAAGCATGAAGACATCTTTCAGCAGGTCAACAACTAGGGCTGAACATCATAACATGAAAATATGGCAAAATCAGACTTTGTTTTGAAGAGACCACATGTTCCAGACTTAAATAAACAAAACAAGTGTTTGCTAATCTGGCTCACCCTTTTGCGCAGAGGGAAACTGAAGGACTTTGAAGTTGAAGAATATATTTCTTTAAAGGAGACTGGCATGATTTTGGCTGTCAAACCTCTGTTTGAGGAGGGTGAGGAGCTGTACATCATTCCCTACACCATTGCACCTTGCAGATAATCCGATCCTACACTTCAATGAACAGGCGACCCAATGATAAGATGGCATCAACGCACTGTGTTTGCAAATAAACAAATGTTTGCGCATGCCTTTTCATTCTGAGTGCCTTTAAACTTCTCAGATAATTAACCTACCAAAGCTGCCATTATTTATCTGATTGACAAACTGCTGACGAGATATAAGGCACCTTTTTGAAAATTTCAAGAAACGCCCGCCCAGAATCAAAGTGTAAAATACACCTTTGTAGAAACTAGCTTCTTTGGAATGATAGGTTTTTAAGTTGGCACAATGGCTAAAAGTTTTGGTATATATATTTCCAAAATCCCCCCATTTATGACCACGCACTAACGATTTTCCTGTGCTCATTTATAAATCCGTAAATGAGTGTACAGCATATGACCTTCAATCCCCACCTTTAAACTACTTTATTTGACCATTCGAGTGTAAATAAACCTTTTCTCTGAATGATTAATCCTGTGTTGCATGCAGGGTCTTGACCTGTTTATTTCACAACTTTCTCCTGATTAGTAAACACTATTGAAACCTATTCCTTGCTGTTGTAATTCAGTTACCACAAAGTCCCTCCTTTGGAATGGGGTAATGGGACAGAATTATGTTGCTGTTTGCATTTTTAAAAAAATTTAATAACACAAAGAATTGTCTATTGCTCCACTGATCTGAGCAGAACTGAAACTTAACTGTGGGTAGAATTTCACTCAATGGTACACAATTTCATAAACTGTTTAATTTGTGTATCATGACTAATAATGAAACCATGTGCACTTTCACAAGGTTACTCAATCCATTTCATTCATACTTGTCTGGGCAACAATGAGATTATGCCACCTCACGTCAATTTTGCTTTTAAGAAACCTTTGGCCCAAGTATTTTGCT
Organism: Carcharodon carcharias; assembly: GCF_017639515.1. Lineage (NCBI taxonomy): Eukaryota > Metazoa > Chordata > Chondrichthyes > Lamniformes > Lamnidae > Carcharodon > Carcharodon carcharias. Next base: position 70,947,921 of record NC_054481.1, on the reverse strand, counting down.
GTTTCCTCCCATGTCACTATGATTTTCTGGAATTTATGTGACTGTTGCGACTGTCAGTTTCAAAATATATCAGTGAGAATATTGGTGAAATATTATCTGGAGCTGTTGTTGTGTTTGATTGCATGTTGGTCAATAAATTGTTGTAAAGATTCACAAGAATGTAGAATGATTGACTTAAATAGCATGTTTTGGATGCTATGTTTCTGCCAGGAGCTGGCATTTTCATATTACCTTTAGGATAGTAAAGTGACACAAGGACTTGTAATTTCAGTGTAAGATGAGTGGAAACCCTGGAGAAACAGTGTAAATAGTTTGCCCCAGAGTTCTATCTATCTTCCGCAGAATAGGCCTGGAGAAACCCCTAAGAAATCACAAGCACTGATGCTGAACATGCAGTTTGATGGAAATGACAGACTTTCACCCTCTGAGAGCTCTTAGATTTCTTCAATGAATGGAACAATATTTTTCACATCATCGGAAACTCTGTGGCTGTCTGAAGTGCAAAACAGAACATCACAGCCAACTTAGGACCTGTCTGCAGTTAGTTGAGAAGCGTGGGAGGCGTTTCGGTGAGGTAGAATTTGTGTCACAAAAGAGGGGATTCCCAGGGGATCTTCTTTCTTCATTTTTTAAAATTCAGAACTCAAGTTTCATGAGGGACCCCATGAAGGTTGAAAGAGTAGTGCAGAAGATGAAGTGCTGGGGAGTCCAAAGCTAAGGACCATAATTATCTGTTGCTAATACATCCAGTAAGGAATTCTAGAAACTTCTTTACTCAGTGAGAATGTGGAACTCACTACCACAGGGAGTGGTTATTACTATTTAAGGGGAAGCTGGACATGTGTGAGAAAGGAACAGAATGCCTTGAAAGGGAGGGAAGAGTCTTGTGTGAAGCATAGCAAAGACTTTGGGCTAAACGACCTGTTTCTGTCTTGTGAATTTTTTTTAACTCGATATAAATCAGGAAGTAGTGATTAGATTATATTAAACTTAGGTTTTAGAAGCCTGTTCCTTTAAAGGATGAAAGGTAATGAGGGAAATAGGATGTTTCCCAGATTTAAGCTCCTGCGAATGAATGAGTGAAGATAGGAACCTTGATTTCAGCACAATGAGAACAGAGGAGGAAAAATACGTAGGTTGATAGATTTGGAGATACTTCTGAGGTGGGTGTTAAGATGCAAAGTAGGGGATATCAGAATTATCAGTTTGCCCCATTTGCTTTTTATGATTAATACTGTTACTGCATTTAATTTTTGTCAGTCATATGCATTGGTGTAATTTGCCCTCCATCTCTCCTTACTATACAGTTTGAACATGAATTTATTTTCAAATGTATTTTAATAAAATAGTTGACTGCATCACCTTACTGTCTCTGGTCAAGAACAGTGACAGATATTACTGTAAAACTGACCAAGTCTGGCTCAGTATGATGGCTTGTCTGGAAAACAGGCTTTAGGTGAACAATGAGACAAGGTTAAGTTTTCCTCAAACCAGTCGCACTCAAATGCACAGGCCAGAGTTTCCTGAATGCCAAGGATAGATGGTGGATTCTCTCTAATTGGAGACGTCATTGCTGGTCACTTGTGTGGCATGGTGACTATCCCACATATTAGTCCAAGCCTGAATGTTGCCCAGGTCTTTTTGTGTGCTGGCACGGACTGCTTCAGTACCTGAGGAGTCGCGAATGGTGCTGAACATTGTGCAATCATCAGCGAACATCCCCACTTCTGATCTTATGATGGAAGGAAGGTAATTGATGAAGCAGCTGAAATTGGTTGGGCAGAGGACACTACCCTGAAGAACTCCTGCAGTGATATTCTAGAGCTGAGATAACTGACCTCCAACAACCACAACTATCTTTCTTTGTGCTAGGTATGGCTCCAACCAGCAAAGAGTTTTCCCCCTGATTCCCATTGACTCCAGTTTTGCTAGGGCTCCTTGATGCCACACTCAGTCAAATGCTGCCTTGATCCTATATGGTAGAATTTCATATTAAGCTTGGGAGTTATGTGAATAAGTCCAAATCCATGGCTGTAAATTTAAAGGAATCCAGTTACAGAGATATAAGAAGCATGTGGTTGAAGTACATTGTGAAATTAGACGAAAAGATATGTAAGTTCTTATTTGTCCTTCAAGATGAGATGACCATGTTCATTATCTGTAATGTTTGTGGGGATTCCAATGGGTACATAGGTGACTTCTAAGGCCAATCTGCATCCGGAAGGTTCTGCTGCAAATAGGACAGGATATTGCAGATGGTGGAGCTTTGGACGAATTATTGCTCAAGATTTCTTCAGCTTACTTCCTCCCTCTGCTTCTGATGTGCGTTTGGCTTCAGTAGAGGCTGCATGGTTGCACCATGAGCATCGATCCTGGGCAAGCTTCTCCTAGGGCTTGAAGTCAATATCAAAACTCCTAATTGAAATCTTTGGAGTGTCCTTGTAGCTTTCTTTGGCCACCATGAAAGCACAGCCCGGGCTCAAGCTTTCCATAGAATATTTGTGTGATTCAATGGTGTCAGGCATTCTGGTCACATGACCAGCCCAACTTAGTTGTGACTGTCTCAATAGAATGTGGATGGTTGGCATGCAAGATCAGGTGAGCACCTCAATGTCTGGTACCTTGTCCTGCCATCTGACTTTCAGAAGCTTCTGAAAGCAGCTGAAGTGAAATTGGCTGAGCTCCTTGAAATGCAGCTGGGATGCTGGAATACAGTCCAAGTCTCCCATGCGTGGAGCAGGGTGGGTAGGACTTTTGTCCTATGGACTTTTAGTTTGGTAGGCACGCTTACACCTCTTCATTCCCAGACTGATGTTCAAAGTTTGCTGAAGGCTACACTTGCTTTGGCAATTCTTGCATGTGTTTCATCGTCAATGTTAGCAGCTTGAGTGAGTGTGCTGCCACGTTATGTGGACTTATCCACTTCTGACATGTTCTGATCAGCGAATGAAACCTTGAGTTCCAAATGGCGCTTTCCTGGAGCAGTCTGGCACGTTGCTGCAGTTTTCTTCCTCTGATCATAAGGACCAAAGTTCGTAAGGACGAAGTTGTCACATTCATTGGAGAATAAATCCCTGCTGCATTGCATGTCCAACTCTGAATTGGCAGCTACTGCACAGTTATAGGTAAAGAAGAAATGGGGAAGTATGTCTTTGGAGATTTGGTCTTTGTCTGAAGTCATCTCAAATTAAGCAGCTTCCAGTCTGTGCAATATCCGTTATCGATGCCAGGAGCATCATCATGGATGGCATCAGATAGCACGGTGGGGAAAGTCATGCTGAAGAACATTGGCACTAGCAGTTAGTTGTGTTTAACTCCAATAGTTACTGGGAATGGGTCAGAATACTCACCATCATCCAGGACAGGTGCAACCGTTCCATTTAGAATTGTTGAACCATCTTGATGAATCTCTCAGGGCAGCCAAATTTCTCCATTACCTTCCAAAGGCCCGCACACCTGACTGTGTCCAAAAACTGCTCAGGTCAACAAGCGTGGTGTAGAGGCCCATGGCCTGTTCTTGGTATTTCTCCTGTAGCTGTCTAACTACAAACATAATGTCAATGGTTCCTCGACCTTCTCTGAAACTACACTGACTCTCTGGCAGCAGATTCTGATTGGGATGTTGCACTAAGCAATTCAGAAGGATTTGGGCAAAGATCTTGCCAGCGATGGAGAGGAGTGAGTTTCCTCAATGATTGTCGCAGGAATAGTGAGCTCCTTTCCACTTGTACATCTGGGCAATGGAGGCATCTTTATATTCTTATGGGATGGTCCCTTGCTCCCACATAGACTGCAAATGTTCAGTCAGCTTATTGACCACGCATTGATCTCCAGCCTTATAGACCTCAGCTGGAATAGCATCAGCTCCTGGAGCTAGGCTGCTAGATAGGAGTCTGATTAGGTTCATTGTTTCTAACAGCGTGGGAGGATCATCAAGAGAACAGTTAATGGCAACCTGTGGCAGCCTGTTGATTGCTTCTTCACTGATGCATGAAGGCTGGTTGAGGATGCGCTTAAAGTGCTCTGCCCATCTTCCTAGAATTTGGGCTTTTTCTGTGAACAGCGTTGACCAGTTGGCACTGAGGATTGGTGTGAACCAGTAGACTGTGGCCCATAAATAGATTCAAATTCGTAAAATTGCTTCCAGCCTTTGTGGTCTGCATATGACTGAAGTTCGTATACTTTCATATTCAGAAAGTGTCTTGCAGCTCTCTGAGCTGGCACTGGACAGTTCTGTCCAAGGTGCCTTTATGTTGAGGTACCTTCAACCTTTCCACCCTGCCTTAGCTGCACCCACCTTTCCCTGTGGTGTTGCTGAGGCTCTAGAGATGCTGGCCCTCTTTACTGGAAGTTGAAAATTTCCATGTAGTACCGAGGATATGGCTGATTTGCCCGAAATGCCATTAGAAAACTCAATAAATGCAAAATGTTGGTGCATTTTACTAGCCAATGACAAACAGGGGGTGTAGAGGGTGGGAGGTGGGAGGGGAGGTAGGTTGGTGCTCTCCAGGTGACAGGAAGAATGGCCCTCTGTGTTAGTTGCAAGGGAGCAGAGTAATTAATCTTGTTGGACAAAGGAGGAGGAACTGTTTGAAACATTAGCTGATTGACAGAGGAGGCCCATTCTGGGACTGAAACATGTGCACAGGCAGTAACTCACTTACTCCTTTACTAAGTTGAGCTACTGAAATAGCCTGTTGATCAATCAGGCATGACATTTCACTCAGAACCAGAAAAGGTTGAGTCATCGAGCTTCTGTTGCCACTTGTTTTAAGGTGTGTTTGGTATGTCAATATATTTATTTTGAACTTGTCTAAAATGAGCAGTTCTTCTAAATCACTCCTGATCAGCAGTGGTGAGAAGCTGTAAAATACATTACTGGAAAACCCCAGTGTTTCACCTTTGACAAGTTATGATGCATGTTTAGTTGGGTTTCTTTATGAGTTCATTTTTAAATAGAACAGGAAGAGCATGCAAAATTTCAGTTGACTTTTTTATAACTGCATATTTCTGACTCATGTTAACACTTCCTGTTATTATTTTATGCCTTCCAATTTGCATTAGAATTGGGCACATGTGAGACTGTCAATCCCCGCATTGTGGACTCCCACAGTTTATTTTAAAACCTCATTATTAAAGACAATGCAATATCACGGGCCAGATTTTTCCACTAATCTGCAGAATAAAAACAGATCTATTTTCGGTGATATTTTGAATGCCATAATTACTTTTCAAGTTTATAGTGTGTTAATATTTTCATTGTACATTATGTTATTCCGGTTTTCCATTATTGACATTTCCTGTTCATTGTTACTTTTTCTGAAGCCCAAATGCATTTCAACAAAACTCCCTCCAACCCTCTGATAATCACTTTATAAATCAGTTTGTTGCAGATCTTTCAGTTTCCAGATGGTCAGAGACTGGACATACCTTGGGAGATACGCTATGGGACTCCTCAGAAATCCCAGCACAAGGACTCCGAGGGAATTGCCCGGGAAGTCTGAACTTCCAATGCTCAATTCCCCTGCTCCTTGGGACCCTCCCAAAAAGTCTCCAACTCTGAGTTAGAATCAGAGATGTCAGTTCTGATGTACTTACCTGGATAGTTACCCAGGAAATATTAGACAGAATAAAACCTGTCTAACTCCTGGGTAAATATACAGCTGACCCCATGCAATCACTCACAGTGACCCTGCCCCACCTCCCCTTTTGACACCCTACTATACCCTGACACAACCTGCTTAGCCCTCAACCCAACCTGACTAGCCTCTGACTCACCTCACCCACTTGCAATCCTACCTCCTCAACATCTCTACCTCCTTACCTACTTACCTTACCTACCCTGCCCCCTCACTCACTGTTGTAAAGTGGAGTACCATGTATCTTTAAGAGAATGTAAGTGGACTAACCATGTGACAGTACTGATCAATCACTGTACACCACGGGCTACTGGTTAACTTTAAGTCTAGAGCTGGAGGTGGTTGTGGGAGCACGCAAGGATTTAGTGCTCTGCCTTCTGTTGCAATAAACAATCACATTTTGTTCTTATGTCAGTCTCTCTCCATTATCGATAGCGAGCATCAACTAACAAGTGTATATGAAGGTGTGCAATTTGAGTTTACTCAACTGGTGAACTCATAGACTCAAGACATAAGACTCACCCTACCCCTTCACTCACCCACCTTACCCCCTTACTCATACTACACTTTACCCACCCTAACCCTCACCACCTTACCCCCCTTACACACCTTACCTCTTATTCACCTTACCCCCATACTCACCTAAACCCCTCATTCACCCTACTGCCTCACTCGCCCTACTCCCTTACCCACCCTACACTTTGCTCACCTTACCCCACTCACCCTCCTTAACATTTACCCACCCTATCCCCCAATCCACCCTACCCCCTTACCCACCCTACCCCCTATCCACCCTATCCCCTTCACCCACTCTACCCCCTTACCCTTCCCAACCCCTCGTTCACCGTATCCCCTTAGCCACCCTACCCTCTCACTTACCCTACTCCCTTACCAATCTTACCCATCCTACCCCTTCACTTACCCTACCCCCTTATCCACCTTACCATCCTTACCCCTTAGCCCACTTAACTTCTCTCCTTAGCTTTTCAAGCAAGACCTTGGACATTTAAATACTCCATACACTTTTAGTGTCCTTAGGGAAATTCTCTGTAGGTACAGCTGCTCATGAAGAACCAAAAGAAAAGAGAGAATTATATCAGTAATACCATAATTCGTGTCAATTACAGTACAGCCAAAATAGAATAGAGAGAGGGGAAAATTGAGAAAGATTCTTAGGTCTTCATGCTTCCTCACTGGCACAGGTACAACTAATGGGTATGAATGTGGCCATGTCCTCCAAAATGTCACCTGTCTCAGGTGTTGACAGTGTATTGGGAATGGAGATGAGGCAAAACGCAGAGTTTGGGGAAGCTCTTTGACCCCGGGTAGACACAATTTGTCGGCAGAAGCTCAGCCAACCTTCAAAATCCTGCTAGCCTTCTGGAAAGCTCCAGGCCAAGGAGGCCGCCTACTTTTGCTGGTCTAGTGCAGATTATTCCAGTCCAAAAGCTGCCTGCTGAGAGGCAATAGCTCCAACAAAGCGACACTCTGAGTCAGAAGGTTGTGGGTTCAAATTTCACTTTAGATCTATAAAGATCTACGCTGGCACTCTAGTACTGAGGGAGTGCTGCATTGTTGCAGGTGCTGTCTTTTGGATGAGATGCTTAATCCATGTTCATCGGGCTTCTCAGGTGACTGTAACAGAACCCATGGCATTGTTTTGAAGAAGAGCAGGGAAGTTCTCCCTGGTGCCCTGGCCAATATTTAGCCCTCAGGCAACATCACTAAAACAAATTGTCACATTACTGCGTTGGGGAACTTGCTGCGTGGAAATTGGCTGCTGTGTTTCCTATATTACAACAGTGACTACCTTTCAAAAATTATTTCACAAGGCCCCAGATCTGCTCAACCATGTTCTCACTGCTCTTTCCCTTTCTGCAAGTAAAACTGAAGCTTGTGTTCAATTTATTTGTGGTAATATACCTTGCCAGTTATCTGATGACACTTGAGGGAGACCTAACCACCATAGTTTTTAAATGTGAGCTGGGACCTTTTTCAGGTACTGACCACAATGGTTTCTGAGGTCTCTCTGCCTGTCCAATCTTCGCAGAGATGGACAGTTTAATTTGGCTGCCTCTAAGAGCCTGGTTTAATTTACAATGGGCTGCGCAAGCAAGAGGACCAATGGGAGCATCTGAGGCTGTGGGTGTCTGTCAACCCCAGCGGAAGATGTGGGCGCTGTTGCTGAGGTGGGAGAGGTTGAAGGCACCTCAAGGTGGAGGCACCCTCTGAAGGCTTTTGTATGCTTAAAAGGAAAGGTGGCCACAGCTGTTAAGCCATCACTGTGGAGGCAGACCCCCTAAACACGATGGCCTTTTGGCGGGAGCTGTGGTCCCCAAATCCCTGCAGCTCCAGTGGGTGAGGGGGGTGGGGGGGGAAGTCAAAGGAGGCCTAGCTGCCCCCCTGGCCTGCTGTTGGGTGGCTACCTCCAGTCACCTATCAGGCCTTGTCCTCAACAATGGTGGTGGGGGGTGGAAAACCATCTTCTGTCAGGAAGATCCCAATCACACGACCATTCTTGTATTACAGGGTATTTTTTTATTGCCCTCTCTACTGCCCTCTCTGTTGGGGAGATGTAAATAAAGTTGTTCAATTATGGCTGCCTGATGTGTTAGTTTTAGTGCAACACACAACAGAAAGATGATGGTGAGGCTGGGATAGAATCTTATTTTATATTTCAGCCCAAAAGCTACTTTCCTCACAATTCTTGCCAGCTATCGGGGGGAAGACAGGGAAATGTGTTTAAACTCTTCACCATTCCACCGCTGTTATTCTTACTTATCTATTATTATATTAAGATGCAGAAATGCTATCCAGCAGAGTGATGAATATATAAGTAAAAACAAGTAAAAACATTCTGATGAAAGGTTATCAACCTTGGGCTCAATTTCCCTGTTTGGATCGCTATCCTGATGCCGGGGTCATTCCCAAGTCAGCTGCCCAAGGGTAGACTTTCATAGGGATCCTACGCAATGTGGCCTATTGACGTAAAACTGCTGGGGAAGCCGACCAACAAAGGGTGACAGGCGGGAGCTAGAGCCAGCAGCACGCTTGAGGGTGCCATCTTTAGATGGCAGTCTGCAGCCTTCATATCGGCAGCACACAGAGAAGGCTGAAGAAGGGATGCAGAAGGCAGTGAGTGGAGGGATGGCTGGAGTGTGGGGAAGGTCACGGCACGATTCACTGACACCTCCCTGGAGGTGCTCCTGCAGACAATGAGGGAAAAGAGAGAGGATTTCCCTGGGGACGGGAGGAGGAGGCCAGCCTCATGAAGAAGGCTGGGTTGGAGGTGGCCAAACAAGTGAGTAGCTGCAGGATCATGGAACAAACATGGTTTCAGTGACCAAGTGATAGCTGCCAAGGTAAGTGGCATACATACTGCCCAGGTAACAGCCTGCATGGGTAACATGTACATTACTGTGGATGACCCATGCACAGGGGCTCAACAAGGACCATTGTGTGAATCAAGACCGAGAGTAACGTCACACCAGAGCACCATGGCCAATCATTAGCGCTCAATGCAGTGCCAGGCATGAAGACATGCAGCAGGCCCCCCAGTGGGACAATGATGGCCTGAATGTGGAGCAGCTTTAGGAGCAGTGCAGGGGCAGGAGAGTTGTGTCACACTCTTTCTTTGTGTCATTGTAGGAGAAGACAGCTCCTGATGTAAGGGAACGGAATCAGGCGGGTGATGGTGTTCCCTTGCTCATGAACGATAATGCAGATGAGGAGGACATGATGTAGATTGGCAGGGTGGTAGCAGGCCAGGCTTTTACAGTGGGCAAGGTGGGTGTGGCGCTCAGAGAGGGTGTGAGATGCAGTTGCTGCAGATGACAATCCATCTCAGTGATCATTCCCTGTGGTCTCTGTGGTCCATGGTGACTATATGAACCTCAGGAGCATTTACCCACAGGAGGAAGGAGGGGCATATGGACATTGTGAACTGTGCTCTTGTCTCTCCCTCAGGGCCAGTGACTGACGAGCCAATCAGAGACAGCAGAGCTCTCAAAGGACAAGGTGCCACCTAAGGATACACCATAACGAGTCCAGCCCACCCTCTAGGAGTGTAGAGACTCTCATGTTGGCAGGGAATGAGGCATGGTTAGAATGGGTGGCACCAGCTGGTGAGCATGGTACACACATCAGGGCAGGTGACAGAGGCAGGGACAGCTGAGGTCAGTCTCCATCAGAGGAGTTAGGACAGGCGCAGTAATGTTCAACTCCACACAGATACTGCACGTCAGGGGTCATTAGCGAAGTGTGTGCTTATAGAACAGCAGCGGGAAAAGTGTGGACATCAGTCAGAGTTCTTAAAGGCTGCTCACTCCCATTTGTGGACGATGGAGGAGTCCATCCATGTCATGAGTGATGTCATACCTCTAGTGTATGACCACATAACCTCTTGCATTGAGAGGGTGAGGGCCCTCATGGAGAGCCACATGTGGCAGGCCAATGAGTGGGTGCAAGAGGCATGCACCAGCCTCCACAGTATGGTGCCAACCTTGAATCAAGTCAAGCTCTGGGTTGGCGTGATGGCTCAGAGACACATGGACCCACTGCCAGGTGGTAGGGAGTTCCTGGTAAGCAGGGAACAGCAGGTGGAACATGAAAGGGTTGGGAAACAGAAAGCTGAAGGCCATGGGGGCTCTGCTCATGGTACCCAGGCTTTGACAATGGCCATTCAGTCCTTCTGACTGTGTCATGAATGGTGCTTCCAGCCCTGATGACAGAGGCTGAACCTGCACAGATACAGGTGGTACAGCCTGTGCCAGGCCCCTTGTGGGCTCCGCAACTCAGAGGTTGTCTATCATGGGCACCTAATTCACCAGAGCAGCAAGACCACAGGTGACTCCCACATCGGTTTCAGCCACAGGGCTTAATACTCAGGAGGAAGAGTGAAACCATACCAAGTTACACAATGAGTATTATGGGTTTGCTTCATTTCATACATAGCTCTGTGTGAGTTTGATTTGTTTACCTCAACATGTTTTCGATCTCGTGTAATTCTTACTCCCCCAGATGTAGCGACTTGGATCTAGAGCCCATGAAAAGGCTGCTGGTGGCTGTATTGTAAGGATAAATGATGGATTTGGGATGGACTCATGGCATTGTGATAGCATGGCATCATAGGCAACCTGGGCATCCACAGGGAGGCAACTGGCAGCATGGGAAGACCCAGCTGAATCCAGTGTGGATGAGGAAGCCGTGTGTTTCTCTTGCATGCACGTGAATGGTTACTATCATCGGTGTCTCATGTGCATAGTCATTGCCTGCCAACTCTAACCCCTTCATCCTTCTCTTCAGAGGCGGAGGCTTCTCAAGAAAGACATTCACCATCAATTCAACTCCCCTGTGTTTGGCCAGGCTGTGCAGAATGCAACATACCACCCCAATACAGGAAACCCCTGAGGGTTAGCATTGGAGGATTCCCCAGAATGGTCAGAGCATCTGAAGTGCATTTTCAGACAGTCAACAGCCTGCTCAATGGTTGCCATTGTAATTAGATTGCTCCATTTGTATAATTCCTCTTCCTCAGTGTTGGGGTACCACAGTGATGTCACAGAATCACAGAATCTTAATGGCACAGAAGGAGGCCACTTGGCCCATCATGTCTGCACTGGCTCTCCAAATAGGAATTATGACCGAGTGCCATTGCCCTGCCTTTTCCCTGTACCCTTGCACATTGTAAACGTGATGATGTAAGCACATATGTTCTCAGTGGATACCCCTCATGAGCCAGGATCCATCCAGGAAGACTATCCAGTACAGAGAGTTGACAATATGTCAATTGAATGAAGACGCAGTGGTAGCTTCCCAGGAACCTAGTGCACACCTGCAGGATCCTTTTGTGTTAGTCACACATGATTTGCACAATAAGGGAGTGGAGGCCCTTCCTGTTGATGAAAGAAAGGGAGCTTTGATGGTCACATGTGTGCCACTTATAACCCCTGTGCCTGAGGGAATGCTGTCACACTGCCAAAGTCCATCAGTGCCTCGGCCGGACTTGCATTATTGGTCCAGAACCTTATGTCCTCCCCTGCTTCTCGCGTACACCTGATTCAAGGATAAGTGACAAATTGCAAGATGCCACAACTGTCCCCAGTTGATCCCTGGAATGACCCTGTAGTGAAAAGGTTGAGGTCCATGGTCACCTTCACTTCCACAGGCAATGGGCAGTGCCTCATCCCAGTACTCTCAACTCCTCCTCCAGTTTTCTGCATAGGTCAACGACACAGTCTTCAGTGACATTGCTGCTCTAAGAGGTCCATGAAGCTGAGCTTTATGTGGGGTAGTGCCATCTTCACAGATTCTCCTGCCTTTATCCCCCTATGTGCCATCCACATGCGAGTGCCAACACAGTGCCACTTTGCTGCTTCTCCTCTTCCCACTGCAGCCTGTTCCCATATGGTTGCTGACATTCCTCTCCCCTCCTGAATGAAGGAGGTGCGCTCTGAGTGTCATCTCCCTTTGCAGCCTTCAACTCTCAGTGGGTGTTCCCCCTTTGCCCTGCCTTGCCTGGGTTTGCTGCAGGTCCTGAGTGAAAAATCTTTGTGCTGATTAGTTCCGGCTGTTGCACACAGAAATCCCTTTAAACTAGCAACCCCAACCCCCTACTCTTCACCACCCCATCTCCCCCCTTCCAATGCCAGCCCAGCCCTGCTTGGAAACTTGGTAAAATTTAATGCCTGTCAGTTATCGGCAACAATCATCTCCCGCTGTGTTCTCACCTCACTGCAGGTGGCGAGTCTCTGATGATTTGAGGTACTGGGGCGCCTTCTATAAAACTCAAATTGCTGTGCAAAATTGCCCTTATTGACCTCCCCAACAGCCTCAATTGGATAAAAGCAAAATACTGTGGATGCTGGAAATCTGAAACAAAAACAAAAATAGTTGGAAAAATGGAAAAACTCAGCAGGTCTGACAGCATCTGCAGAGAGGAATACAGTTAACATTTCGAGTCTGAATGACTCTTCATCACAAGAGTCATTCTGACTTGAAAAGTTAACTGTATTCCACTCCGCAGATGCTGTCAGACCTGCTGAGTTTTTCCAGCTATTTTTGTTTTAGCCTCAATTGGATGGCCACTGCTGGCCAGCGGGCTCCCATTCCCCCTCCCTGGTCCTCCCTGGGAAATTTGGCCATCGATGGGAAGATGTTGAGAAGCCATCCTGACACACTGTTCCACTACTTTCCTTGCTTCCCCTCCACCTCCAACACCATTTCCATGGCGTAGTATAAGGGTCTGGCACATGCAGGGTTAATATGGGACTGAATCCCCCACACAGTGATGTAAGGAGGCAGATGACCCAGACCCAGGGTCAGTGTGATGTTGAGCAGAGATGGGTTAAGGCATAAACATGGAGATAGCTCCTAGCCTGTACATAGTTCTACTTGTTAATAAAGACATGCAGTTAACCTACTGAAAACTACGCAGGCTTCTTTAAGAGAACAAAAACAGAATTACCTGGAAAAACTCAGCAGGTCTGGCAGCATCGGCGGAGAAGAAAAGAGTTGACATTTCGAGTCCTCATGACCCTTCGACAGAACTTGAGTTCGAGTCCAGGAAAGAGCTGAAATATAAGCTGGTTTAAGGTGTGTATATTTCAGCTCTTTCCTGGACTCGAACTCAAGTTCTGTCGAAGGGTCATGAGGACTCGAAACGTCAACTCTTTTCTTCTCCGCCGATGCTGCCAGACCTGCTGAGTTTTTCCAGGTAATTCTGTTTTTGTTTTGGATTTCCAGCATCCGCAGTTTTTTTGTTTTTATCTCTTCTTTAAGAGACACTGTCCTGTAAGCAACAACCTCCCAACACACAGGGCTGGGAAAATTCAGCCCAGTTAACTCTGTTCCTCTCTCCACAGATGCTGCCTCATCTGCTGAGCATTTCCAACATTTTCTGCTTTATTTCAGATTTCTAGCATCTGCAGTGTTTTGCCTTTCCTCAAAAACTAAAAGCTGGATTCAACATAAACAGCAGTTGTAAATTTCATCATGGAGAAAACTTAATTTGCATCTTCACATTAACCATTTAGCCAACCTTGATGTAAATGATATTGGTGCAGAGTGAATTTAAATTCTGATTTTTCGTCTTTGCATTTTCAGGTTTTTTGTATGTGCTATGGAGTCAGTACAGCCATTAAACCCGAGAGCTTCTCCACAGAAAGCAGGGAGCTGCATTGTGTGTTGAACCTGGGCAGAAATTGTGTCCCATTACATTTAAATTCTGCAGATGTCTGATTGTGACTATTTGGTTGGATATTCAAATCTTAAACTGCCAGATTCATTTTGTGTGAAGCTAGGTGGAATTTTACGGCCCTGCCAGGGCAAGGGAGGGGCCATAAAACATGAGGAGCCATTCAAAAGTCCATTGGCTTCGGTAGGACTGTAAAATCCTGCCGGTGTATAATTCCACTGCTGCTTCTAGCAATGGCTGAAGGGTGAAGAATTCTGCAAATTATACAGTGTTGATCCACAAAAAGAAAACTGTGTTGTCAGAGTTGGGGATTAATAAATGACAGATGTTAGAAAGTAGGAAGTTATTAATCGCTTAACAAATACAGCTAGACCCTCTCATAACTTACCCCTTTGAAATAAATGGTTGGATTAGAGGCAAGAAGTGTCCTAATTTCCTGATATCAGAACAATGACTTCCAAAGTACTTCACTGTAAACACTGTGTAGCGTTTTGGACCATCCTGACATTAAAATATGAACAATGCAGATTTTCAGTTATGCTCAGAGAAAGAAATTGGTATTCGTAAAAGTGAGTATGAAGCTGTCAGATAATCCTAAACTACTTTAATAATGTCCTACAGGGAGAGAGGTCTATTGTTCTGTCCAGTCTCGCCTCTATATGACATTAGGCCCACCCCAAAAAGGCTGACCACCCTTTGAAGTGGCTTTAGCAAACCACTTGGTTCTATTAAACAGAAGGGAGCCCGCCATTATCTGCTTGGAGAAATTAGGGATGGGTAATCAATGCTACCTGCTGGACCAGTGGTTCATGTTTTGTTGGTAGCTATGAAAGTCACCATAGCACTTAACTTCTTTACAGAGGACATCAGCAGCATTTCACAGTCCATAGTGCACAGCCTCATGAAGGAGGTCAATAAAGCCCTATTTTCTAAGGTTAACTGGTATTTCACCTTCCCCATTGCCTTCAACAGTCAACACAATTGAGTTTGGGATTTGAAGCAATGATTAGCTTCCCTCACATTGTTATTAACTGCAGTCATGTTGCCCTCAGGGCAACAAAGCACCACACGGCTAGCCCACTAATGCCTACAGAATGTTCGAGTATATTTCTGCAAGGTGCCCAGACAGCTGCCATGGCATTTATCCTGCACCAGCCTACAATCCACCCAATTTTCAACCCTCTGAGAGACAAGGCAGGTGGTTGTTGGGCCACCTAGGATAACAGCTAAATGCACGGCTTGTGATACCCTGCCTGATCAAAAGAGGTAAAACCCCAAATTCAGAGAGGGTCAGAATGATGATCAAGCACAGCTTAGGGAAACTGACTTACAAGTATTGGATCATACCTGGGCTCTCACATATATTGTACACACATATATATTCTACATACATGTTGTTATGTAGAAGGGTGTGATGGAAGAGAGGGAATTGTTGCGAGTGATGAGCTGGGGGTGAAAGGATTGTTGTCGGGTATTGCTGTGGGAGATGAAAGCTTGTGCATGTAACTGCTGAGGAACAGTACTCCCTTCCCCTGATCTCCTCGACCATCAATATCAAGGAAGGCATCACAAAACCAGGGGAGGGTGGACTGGGGTATGGGGAGGGGTTAGCAACCCTCAGCTCTGCAGCCAAAGTGTTTTAAGAAGTTCCTCCAGCGAAAAGAAAGCTGGGGAATGCAACCTTGCTTTAAGAGGTGCGCCCCCACTTTAAATAAACCCCAGGGGAGCAGGCACGGTGGGCATTTGGGGGGTGGGGGGAAAGGGGTGGGGGGGTTGCGTGGGGGGGTGAGCTGCCCTATTACTGACATAATTGGGAGTCAGTCAAATGAAATTAAGGCTCAAAAGATAGAATTTCTCATGTCTCATCACACCCGCCTGAGTTCAAACGGGCTCTTTAGAGTCATTTGGACTCGAAACATTAACTGTATTCCTCTCCGCAGATTCTGTCAGACCTGCTGAGTTTTTCCAGGTATTTTTGTTTTTGTTCTAGATTTCCAGCATCCGCAGTACTTTGCTTTTCAATAGAGTTCGATAAGGCGAGTGCAAGTTTACATATTCTTTCTTCATAAAATTACTCTATGTCATTACTCGAAGAGGATTGCCTACAAGAACAATATCAGAGTTGACATTGTTAAGGGATGATGTCAATGCTACCTCTGGATGTTAACACCCAGAGTGCCACTGTCCACACAACTGCCTTGGGCATCCCAGAGCTCGACTACCTCAGCATGGCAACACAGAACAAAGGCAGGAATTTTCAGTGTGGTTACATCGTGAGGAAATAGTTTGAATATTTGCATACCACTCCTTGAGTTCCATGTTAAACGCAGACCTCTGATAACAGTTGAAAGTTTCCGGCACGGCTAAAGGCTGCTATTATTGCCTTCCACACCCCAGCACTTTGTTAGACCAAGGTCAGGCATGTTTTAATCTGTGCCAAGAGCACAAGAAAGAAACAATATTAGATTTCTGAAGGGATTATAAGTCAACTTTAAATGCTTTTCTGATGCAGACTGTATTTGTTTTATTTATATTCTTGACATCACATTATTTCACTTTATTAAATCTGAAAACATAAGCTTGTTTTGTTGACATTTTTCATATATTTTCATTCTCATGTTATGTCTCCTTCAACCACACATTTAACATTACCAATCTACTCAGAGACATTATTAATGTTTTTCTGTAACTAATTGGCAGAGATAGAAGTTGGAGATCTCGCTCAGCCCTCTCCTTCAGGAAAACAGCCCACTCCTGGTGATGAACGTGCCCGACATCAGAAGCTTGTCAGGTTTAAGCAGGAATTTCTCTTTTCTCTGTGCAGGTAGAGTCACAAAGAAAATCTTCTAGGCAGGAGAATTGCAAGTTTGAGCCTGCTACCCAGACTTAGGGCCCAATTTTAAGGACAGGAGGGGTAAGATCTTAACAGCGGGGTCTCATTTGAACTAATTTTCTCCAATACCAGGCCAGATCCACTACCTTGGTGGGCAGGGGTGGGTATTGGGTCAAAGGAAGGCTACAGCTGAGGACCTATGGGATGGCCCCTGGCCATCAGAGGAAAGGCTGGAGCAATGGGACCCCACACTTCCTTGTCAGGCCTGGAGGAGTCCTCCAAGATCACAAGGAAACCTATAACGTTATTTTTTTTAAAATTTACCTTTGGGTCCATTCTGGTCCACTACCCACACACCTCCTGACAGGCTAGTGTAATGGAGAAGCTGACAGTGTTTACTCACTCAGACCATCAACTAAAATGGCAGGTTGAGTCTGGTGGCTTCTTCAGACCCGATCTACATATTAAAAGTAGGATCCCTGCTTCCTTCCTGCAGGTGTTCTGCTTGCCTGCTCAAAGGAGAAGGCATAGACTGGGACATAGTGGAAAGTGGGATCAAAAGTGGCTGGCCTCATTTTAACCAACCCAACCCAGATGGTTTTCACCAGACAGGGGGGTTACGATCAGGGCCACACTGAGCTTCTGTATCACCAGGATTCAGAGTTTCTTTCCTAAATGAATCACTAATATAAATGACATGGAAAATAAACTAGTTAAGTGGCCATGATCAGACTGTACAATCTCCTTCTGTTAAGCTGATAAATACCAGGGATATTAATGAGTCAACACAATAAAAACTTAAGCAAGAGTTTTCACATCAGTGTTTTCATTGCCACCTTAATAACTACAAACATCTGATGCAATATCTGTGCTATATTCCACTCAATGGTTCATTACTCTTCCAAGTATTTAATTAATTGATAGGGTTGCCAACTGCAATAAATATATTCCTGGAGGTTTCATCATATGACCTTCTTCACACTCCAGCCATTAGCTGGCCAGCACATCCATCCTTGTGACGCATGGCCTTTCTACACCAGTTGGAATGCAAAAGGACTTATTACCCAATTGGATGATGCTTGATTGTCAGCCAAACAACCTTTTTTCCCGTTTTCAATATTTTCATATCATGTAAAGAGAAATGTTCAAAGAAAATGAAGAAGAGAAACAATCTTTTTTAATGACCCAATATTTTTTGCTTGGGGATTGCACACAGCAGTGTCCAGGAGATTGATCTTCAGTTCCTGGGGACTCCAGGCCAATCCTGGAGGATTGGCAACCCTACCAACCGGAGGAAAATGCAATTGATTCTTGAGTATTTAATCTTCGCACTGCAGTAGAAATCAACCAACAACTTGAGTGTTGAGTTACTAAGGAAGAAGGGAAACAGTCAAGCCATAGAAGAAGCTTAGAAAAGAGGCCTCAGCATCAGAGCATTGTTGAACATGAAGAGTGATGGCTAAAAACAACGAGGGCCTGATGAACCTTTTGTACAAAGTTAACATTGCTTCATTATCCTTACTTTGGGTGCCACTACATAAAAACCCAGAAATTCAGCTGCCTTTTTAAGGCCTTTCCTAACTGGCCCCACAGATCCTGAGGGTCTTTTCTGCCAGTGCAAATGTGGGATAATAGAAGAGAAGGAGCTTGGCCAGTCATCGATCCCCACTAGAGATAATTACCTTTCCCTAATAAACGTTTAGAGTCTGTTTTACCCACCTCAGTTAACATAAATTCCATGAATTTACCTACCCATGAATTGGGAGTGATGGTGGCAAAGTGTCAATGTCACTGGCCTAATAATCTAGAAACTCAGGTTAATGTTCTGGGGATGTGGGTTCAAATCCCATCATGGTGCCTGGTGGAATTTAAATCCAACTAATAAACTTGGAATTTAAAGCTAGTCTCAGTAATGGTGGCTATGACAGCTATCATCAGTTGTTGTAAAAATCCATCTGGTTCACTAGTGTCCTTTAGGGAAAGAAATCTGCCATTTTTACCAGCAGTTCAGAGAAGGTTTCCTAGCTTAATACCTGCAATGGGCAGGTTGCCTTATAAGGAAAGGCTGGACAGGGACTCTGTTGGAGCTGAGAAGAGTAAGAGGCGGCTTGATTGGAACATATAAGATCTTGACAGGGTGGATGTGGAGAGGATGTTTCCTCTTGTGGGAGAATCTAAAACCAGGGGTCATCATTTAAAAATAAGGGGTCACCTATTTAAGACCGAGATGAGGAATTTTTTTTCTCTCAAGGGGTTATGAGACTTTGAACTTCTCTTCCTCAAAAGGTGAGTGAGGCGAGTCTATGAATATCTTTAAGGCGGAGGTCGATAGACTCTTGATAAGCAAGGGGGTGAAAGGTTATCGGGGGTAGGCAGCAATGTGGAGTTGAGGTTAAAATTAGGTCAGCCATGATCTTATTGAATGGCTAAGCAAGCTCGAGGGGTCAAGTGGGCTACTCCTGTTCCTAATTCATAATTTTGTATGTTAGCTGACCTGGCCTACATGTGAATCCAGGCCCACAGCAATCTGGCTGATTTTTAGCTGCCTTCTTAAATGGTCTAGCAAGCCATTCAGTTCAAAGGCAATTAGGGATGGGCAACAAATGCTGGCCTTGCCAGCAATGCCCACATCTGATGAAAGAATAAAAAAAGACTTACAGAGGGTGAAAATGATGTGATTTTCAGGGCTCTACAGAATCTCCCTCACATGTTCCAGAACTTGGGGGAGCATAAGAAATGGACTTGAATCGCAGCATTAATGCTTTCACCCTAAAATTCTGGCCCAAAAGACTTCAGTTGTATACTGGAACATGATTAAAACCATCCTCAAGGCCAACTGTAACACCCACCTTTTTATGCTTCAGGATCATTTAAGTCCAGTGCCAGTGATGTAGGTAATGTCTCTCAGTCCGAACATGTGCATCAACCAGGTGATGGGTTCGTTTGAGCTGGGGATTTTATATAATTCCCAAAGGTCACAATGTGACAGAGCCCTGGGTTTCCCGATGGTACACTAGGCTGTACACTGCAGATATTTCTGATCTCTCAACATACAACAGTTTTGCGACCACAGGAATTGATCCTGGAGATTAAGGCCAGGTTTCTCGGAGGTTGCCATATGAGGTAGTTCACGGTGCCAGTGCTTTTTAAAGATCAGAGCCAGTGATTGGATGGCTGTTTGGAGACAAACTCTCAGGAATCCTGCTGAACTGAGGCTATGTGCCCACCAGGATTAGCAGGGGAACACTTACATAATGCTTACCCCAAGATTCTGGTGGCACTCTGTAATCGCCTGCTGCATCCTTCACAACTGCAGGAGGGCAAGGAGGTGACAGAACCATCAAGGGAGGGGTTGTTCATTCTGTAAGTGGGAATGAAGATGAGATTAATGCAGAGGATCCCAGGAATGTCCCTGTGCCCAGACTGAGGTATGTTAGAAACACTCCAATAAGGCACAACTTGTTGTGAAATTCATCTGTTCTTGAGAAAGTACAGACTAGCTCCTCTCCTGTCTCACAACAGTTCATGGGTACACCTTTCTGCTATGTTGAATGATGCACCCTACGCCAATCCCTCAGTCACTTGACTTGCAAAACGTCTCCCTTAACCATTCCATAGGAATACATGCAGGATGAGCGTTTATAACAATGACATTATTATTATTATTATTATTATTGTTATTATTATTATTACTGGCTATCCCTCACTAGACGATTGTCTTCTATGAGTCTGAAGATGGCTGATGAGGCGGATTTAGGATCTGCATATTTTATGGCATGTAGGACATGTGTTGTCATGAGGGATGTCTGGGCATGTATTATCAGTTTGGGTCATTCTGTGTTCTTCTCTCTGCTCTCGCTTTTCCTCTTCTTTTGCATTGTTGGGTCTCAAGATGTTGGAATCCTTCCCATGGATTCTGCCACCATCTAGTTTGGTCCAAGGCAATGGTCTCCCAGGAGTTGATGCCAATATTCTATTTCTTCATGACACTTGTACAAGATGATTGAATATGCTATCTTCACTGTAGTACCTTCCCTTTGTGGTTTTGGTGCTATAAAAGCTTTAGCTACTCGCAAACTACATCTAGAGACTACCTCAGTCCCTGAGGTGATTGTTGCTTTCTATGCATTGGAAGCTGCTGGAACTAAGGGTGGTTGATGTCTCCAGCAGTTACTGTGCTATGGTGGATGTAGTAATTATGGTTTTATTTAGTGTGTAATAAAGAATAATACTTGTTATGGAAGATCACATGATCTGTAATAACCGATAGGAGAGTAGCACGGGCTACCTTAGCAGTCAGTGTAGAGTTAGAGTTGGAGTTGAAAGCACATGTGTAGTTGCTATTGAGTATATTGTAAATAAACTTAATGTTTCCACCCAAGATGTGTCTTGGCAGATCAACTCCATCATTAATAGTACAACTCAGCCACCTTACAACAGTGGAATTCACTGTAAATTGGTTCTCCGCTATCCGAAGATCATTGCCAATCCAGAATGTTGTTTTTGGTGTACTTATCTTTTACCAGATGTCAGCTCTGACCATGTGGTTCCCATCCTTGGACATGGTAAATGACTTATTTGAAAATTGTGGGTATTGTTGTCTGGGACTGTCCTTCTATTAAAGTTAATGAACAGAAAATCATAGGCTAAAGTCCATAATTCCCTGATTAGTCACTCATTGCATGTGCGATCCTGCCATTGGTCCATGGCCTCAAAGACCTGTTGGTCCCTCTCCAAATTCAACCGCAACACCCTTCACACTGCCTGTGTTTGGTTAGCTTTGTGACCTCCTCTGACTTGTGCAAAAACAACTGATATCAAAGCTGCTGAATAGTCCTGCAGGAAGTATTTACACATTCATCTACTACAATGCCTGACATTTTAAAACAGCAACTTTAAATCCTTATCAGCACAAATCTGTCATGAAAGCACTTCCTTTTCCTTTAACTTCTGACTGACCTACACCAAGCTTACACTATCTGGGAATCATATGACAAAAATAAAAACTTTATAGCACAGGTGTAAACAAAGTTGTAATTTGACTAAATCAGGTATAATGATTGGGATTAATATGGTCTCTTCACCAGCAGCAAACCTCAAAGTATTTAAAAGAAATTTGTAATTTAAACTAGTAAAATACAAGTATAAGCACACTAAACTTCAGAATATACACTCACTTAAGCAATCTTATTTGTTTTCAATTCCTATTGGTCCACCCCAGTATTTCCTGGCTTTATTCACATTCCCATGAGGAGATTGTAAACAACACAAGCCAATCCCACTATCATTCAACAGAACCTGATACTGCAGCAAGGCATGAAAAAAAACATGAACAGCCCCACCTAATGGAGACATCACATTAAGGCTGAGCATTAGACATTAAGGCTCAATAGAGGGAACAGCTAGGTTCGGGTATCAAACTTTCTGCCTGCTTCTCTACTGAAAGAACTGTGTGTGTGTGTGTGTGTACATAAGAACATAGGAACAGGAGTAGGCCATTCAGCCCCTTGCAATTGTTCCACCATTCAATAAGAACATGGCTGACCTACTTGAGTTTCAAATTCCACATTCCCATCTACTCCCATTACAGCTTGATTCCCTTGCCTAACAAGAATCTATCTACCTCTGTCTTAAAGGTTTTTAGTGACCCCCCACCTCCATTCCCATTGGAGGCAGAGAGTTCCAAAGTTGCATAACCTCTAAGAGAAAAAAAATTCTCCTCATTTCTGTCCTAAAAGGGCGACCCCTATTTTTAAAACAGTGCCCTTTAGTTTTGGACTCACCCACAAGAGGAAATATCATCTTTTCCATGTCTACATTGTCAACAGCATTCAGTATCTTATTTACTTCATTCAAGTCACCCCTCGCTCTCTTAAACTCCAGTGGAAACAAGCCCAATCTGTCCAACCTATCCTTGTAAGACAACCTGCTTAGTCCAGATATCAATCTAGTAAACCTATTTGTGTGTGTATGTGTGTGTGCGTACATGTGTGCGTACGTGTGTGTATGTGTTCGTGCATGTGTGTGTGTGTGTTTTTTTGTGTGCGTGCATGCACACATGAGGTTGTGTGTGCCTGTGTGGGACTGTGTGCATGTGTCTTTTTGTATGTGTGTGTGCGTGTGTGTGTGTGTTTGTGTGTGTTTGTTTGTGCGTGAGTGTGTGTGAGAGAGAGAGAATGTGGGGAGAATTGTCCCAGATTTGCACTAATGTGGTAGTGGGTGTGAAAATAGTTGTTTTACCTGCTGGCCACAATGGTGGATTTTCATGCATGTCATCCCATTCGGCGCTTCCTGCCTCATTGATAATGCATTCACGGGAAACACTCTGGGTCACTGGGGGATGGGGGAGGTGCGGCCTCTGATTCGCCCACCTGTTGTCACCTCAGACCTTCAGTAATCCGGGCACCATATTTAAAGGCCATCCTTACATAGGGCGAGCACTCTCTAAGGGATCAAAAGCTGCTGGAAAATCATGGCTGCCAAAAGGAGGAAACATTTTGCCCCCAAATTTAGTGATGCCTCCCTTGAAAACCTACTGGACACAGTGGAGGCCTGCTCTGGGTGAAGACCAGCAAGTAAGGTCACTAATCCAGCTTGATGAAGTGGTGGTAGCTGTGGTCAGCACCAACAACCAGCAAAAGAGGACAGTCACCCAGTGCCACAACAGGATGAATAATCTCCTCCATTCCACCAGTGTAAGTTACTCTTCTCATCGCTCTCAACTCACAAATCCATCACACACCCACAGGGCCCTCACTCACTGCTAGCTCAAGGGACATCACCATTCACTATCTCTCACACACATCTTAATCTGTGCTGCAGATCGTTTCCTTATCCCATCTATGGCGCAACTCACCATCCACACATACCAGGAAACCTTCTCATCTGGCCTGGAAGGTATCCTGTTTATATTTTCTCCATCTGTATTCATGCAGGACAAGCTGGCATTCAACAAAAGGGAGAGGCCAGAGTGGTGGAGGAATGCCCGACATCATGGTCCTTATGGACTAGCCGATGATGATCAGGACCATTCCTGTGCTGATGGTGAGGTCAGCACTGCTCTACCAAGTGAGAATCAGGCAGTGCAATATCCATCAGACAACAATGCTATGAGTCTGTTCCCCTGTTCTGCAGTCCCCTGCCATGCACTAATCATCTCTCCTCACATCTGGGAAGCAGCCAGGTCCTCGACTCAAACCCCAAGACAACTTAGAAGAAGAGTCTGATGCCACCCTTATTGAAGACCCGTCACAGCGCACACCCATACCCTCCACCAGTGCAGAGACACATACCTCGGTGGGACCCAGCTTTAGAGTAGCCTCAAGGTGACAATCTGGTGAGCACATCACACTGTTCTGATCCACAGCAGGTGGAGACAGGATCTTCCCAAGTCCATGACACTCAGAGGACAGCTGGAGCCCAGAAATCTGCTGATCCGAGTCAGATGGGGAGCCTCTGGACTCAGTCAGACCTCAGTTGCTGGAGCTGAAAAGGCAAGCTCGGGAACATCAGGAAGGGATGTCCGCTGCACTCCTCAGATTGCAAGGCATGATGGAGGACACCATCCACCTTCAAGCTGAAGTGATAGTGCCGGCATGCCAACGCACCGAGGTCAACACTGGTAGGATGGCGGCCGCCATGGAGACCTTGGTCCAGGACATTGGTCCTTACTGCTGTGCAGGCTAAACTCCATCGCTGTTGCCATAGTTGGCTCCTCCAACAGTGTGTACATGAGATGGGTGTGGGGAAGCTCGATCTCTCTACAGCTTCCATTTCTCCTTAAGGAGTCAGCCAGGGGCCCTCAGGCACCCATAGGGAGGAGGATCAGCAGGTGCAGACCCTGGGCCCATCCATCCATGTGTTTCTGGGCGTGTCCGGCCCATCCGAATCCCCTCTTCCTGTGACCTCAGCAGCTCCAGCTCCACAGACTGAGGACAGTGCCACTGCCACACAGCAGGACCCTGAAAGCAGGCTGGGGCCCTCCAGGTCTCAGCCCTCCAGAGGACGCCCGTCAAGTTCATCACAGGCATGATGTAGCAGTCAGGAGGCTGACTCTAACTCCACCAAGGATTTTGGGAGAGCACCAAGATGTAGTGGCAGCGTGAGGAAGGTTAAGAAGATGCAGTTGCACAGCCTTGGCACGGGTGTTAATCACTTGTACATAATGTTCATTATTGTAAATAAACTCCCAAGAATGTCTCCCTGCCTATGGCTCCTTGTTCTGATGAGCAGTGTTCATGTCACTCAGATTTGAAACCTTGGTTTCTGCACAAGATAAAGGCAAGTGTCCAGGGCCTCTTCCCTGTGCTTTGTGCAGCCTTCAGAACAAAGTGATGGTCCAGCCTCAGACTCCCTGGACACATTGCTGATGGCTGCACCTCGATGGTTTTGGTCATTGTTGCCAGAATACAGTGGGCAGGCGTCACAGAGTTCCGTCATTCTCTCTGTGTCCTCTCAGCACCTTTAAGGTGGGGCTGGCCCCCATCTCTTCAGCATCTGTGACCAGTGACACTGTGCTCCTGAAGGGCTCAGGTGCTGAAGGCTGACAAAGGATCAGGTGTATTTAAAGTTTCATGGCTGCGTCTCTATGAGATGACCCTGATCACAGAGCAAAAGTGAGCTGCCCTCAGCCAGACAGGAGTCAGACATTCTTAGAGACTATGTAAAGATTTATGGAGTGCCCTCACTGCATGTTGTCATCATCTTCCTGCAATCGAGCAACTATTAGGGTCTCTGCTGCATCTCCATGAAATGAGCCTGAGCACTGAGGGTATGTGCGCTGCCATCAGCCACACAGGAGTCAACCGTTCACAGATGCAAGGTGAGGATGTCAGGACTGTTCTCCCTGCATCTCGAACATCATTCTCCATGTATCTTGTGGTAATGAGGGACGCCCGGGTGTGCCTGCCTTGTCTGGCCAGTGCGATGGCCTCATTGCTGGCATCTTCACATTCGAGGACCTCATCATCCTCATTCCCTTTGATGTCCTCCTCATCGGAACAGATATGCAGCTCCTCCATCTCTTCTTCAGCCAGCTCCTCCCACTGGTGCAGCGCCAGGTTGTGGAGCACGCAGCAAGTGACAAAGGTGCGTGACCCTCTGGGGAGCGTATTGCAGGGTTCCACCAGATCTGTCAAGGCACCAGAGCCTCATTATGAAAATGCCTAACATTTGCTCCACCAAAGTCCAGGTCATGGCATGAGCCTTGTTGTACTGTCTCTCTGCTGCAATCTGAGCCATTGCACAGGCATCATCAGCCACATTCTCTGTAGGTAGCCCTTGTCCCTGAGGAGCCGACCCTGGACCTGGAAGATGTCAGGGATCTGAGACCTGCTAAGGATGTAAGAGTCGTGGGCACTCCCTGGGAACCATGCTCAGACCTGTGGGATGCGTTTGTGGTGGTCGCACACCAGCTCAACATTCAGCGAGTGGGACTCCTTATGTTTTATGTTGTTGACTACTTGTTGCCACAGAGATCTAAGCGCTACATGAGTGCAGTTGATGGCACCCTGCACCTGTGGAAAACCAGAGATCTGTGTAAATCCCAGAGCTCTTGCTTCCTGATCCCGGGTGAAATGCATAAAGTTCTGTGTCTTCGTGAATATGGCGACCATGTCTTCCTGGTACTACTTGTGCTTGGAGGCTTGGAAGGAGCCATTAGCGTAAAAATTGAGCACCACAGTTGCTTTCACAGCCACTGGCAGTGGATGCCCTCCATGTCCCCGTGGCACCGAATCCTGCAGCAGGTGACAGATGTGACCGACCAGTTCCCTGGATATGCGCAGTCTTCGGCAACACTGTTTTCTCAGTCATCTGCAGCAATGGCAAAGGCTGTCTATAGACCCTGGGCCTAGCAAGGAGCCTATGAGCAACAGCTCACTGTGGATTATCAGCTGCGCGTCCAGCAGGCTGTGTTGCATCTTCATCTTGAGGGAGGTGCTCCTCCCTTTGTTGAGCCAGGAGCCTCTCTGCAGTCTTTGTCTTCTTCTCTGCTGCCTGTAAGCCATGAGACATACCGTTAAATCACCAGGCTCAATGATCCTGATGTTCTCCTCCTACAGGATCAAAGAGAGAGAAGCGCGGGTTAGCATGGGTGTACTAAGAAGTTGGTTAAGTCTGAAGGCCCTTCATGCATGCAGGAGAGTGCTGACCACCACTTGGATGATCATTTTGTAGCGCGCTCATTGGCTGTCTGAAACCCCACCCACCTCCACCCCACCACCCCACTCCGCCTGACCGATTGGCAGCAGCTTTGCCTATTGGACTGCATACTGTGCTCTCAGCTCAGGCACAGACATTCTCCTAAACCACACTGCAAGGCTGCACTGTTAGCTTGAACCATGGGGGAGGCTGGTCCGAACCTGAATAAAGACCTTACAAGGGGCTGTGAGCACTCCCACCAGTGACTGCACCATGCCAGCTTTAACAAAGGGATTCTGCAACTTGCCCAGTTGGCCAATTGTTCTACTGCCCCCAAAACTCACATTAATTTGCAGCCTGCGCCCAAGGGGTGAAAAGTTCTGGAGCATTTGGTGCACTATCATGCTTTTGCATTGCTTGAGTGGACAGCTAAGCTTCAGATGCCCAATTCCAAGCCTGTCAATGGAGCTGCTGCTGAACAGTCTCAGCTGCGGAAGAATACTCACTTTTAACAAGCTTTTCCAAATGCATGGCCGCTTACCTCACTCCTACACCCCACACCCCCCAGCCCCCCTATGTGCTTGTGTACTTCCTTCTGTTTGTGCTGCCTTGCCCCCCAACCCCCTGGCCTGACCCACACTGGAGCCCTTACCCCAGCATCACATTGAAAGCCAGCTGGGAAAAAGCGACTTGCCTGTGCCCACCCACACCATCCATATGTATGGCGCCTCTTTCTTGTTGTCCTATCAGCGATGCTTATGAGCGCTGCACAAGGCTGCATGCATTCACCTCTGAGTTCCCCTTGATGGTCAGCTTGCCACGTGCACATCCTTTAAAGGCAGTGAAGCATGCCGTCCTGAAGTCACACTGAAGTGGGCGGTAAATTTGAGGTTGGGAGGTGATTCCGGAGAGCAGAGCTTATACTGAGATGCTGAAATATTGAAATGATGTTCCTGATGTGTGGTGGCGAGAAACGGGGCCCGCTATTGACAAGTGGGGCAATTAGTTTCAAGGTGGCCTGAATCTGATTTTTGGCCTCCTTGTCAG
Organism: Carcharodon carcharias; assembly: GCF_017639515.1. NCBI lineage: Eukaryota > Metazoa > Chordata > Chondrichthyes > Lamniformes > Lamnidae > Carcharodon > Carcharodon carcharias. The sequence continues at coordinate 70,920,068 of NC_054481.1, read as the reverse complement.
ATTGTTCCATCCACCCTCCATGACACCCGGCACCAACGGGACCAGACGATTCAGCCCTGTGGGAATGTGTTTGTGTATGTGAGAGAGTGTGTATGTGTGTATTTGTGAGTGTGTGTGTGTGTGTGAGTGTACATGTGTTTGTGTCTGTGTGCATATATATCTTGTGAGTGTCTGTGTATGTTTGTAAATTTGTGCGTGTTTGTGTGTGCGTGCATATGCATGTGCACACATGGGGTTGTACGTGAGGGTAAAACAGTAGAATTTGGGAAGTAAAGGCAAAATACTGCAGATGCTGGAAATCTGAAAGAAAAACAAAAAATGCTGGAAAAACTCAGCAGCTCTGACAGCATCTGTGGAGAGAGAAACAGAGTTAACGTTTCGAGTCAGCATGACTCTTCTTCAGAGTTTCAGAGCTGAAAAAGAGTCATACAGACTTGAAATATTAACTCTGTTTCTCTCTCCATAGATGCTGTAAAATTTGGGAAATGCCTGGTACTGGTCCAGACTGGTCTTGTATATACCTTAAAACTCCAGTTTGGACAAGTAACAGGCATTTGCAAGTCCTACTGGTTTTTTATTCTGTGATATGTTTGTGAACGTGTGTAACTGTATGTGACCGTGTGTGCATGTGATTGTGTGTGTTATTACAACTGGTCCCCGGGTGAGGTCCCACAATTTGTTAACTTCCCGAATGGGACTCCAATTTTGTTATGCTCCCAGGTGAGGAGGAATGAACTGGCTCCCCTTCTTTATTCAACCCCCTCAGTTGGTCGCAACAAGATTAATTGAAAAGGGATCCCTTTTCCCCCGTGGATACCTCTTCCCAGTCCTAATGCATTTATTTTTTAGAAGGGGCCAATTTAATCAGGCTTTCTTGAGACAAAGAAAGAGTAAGTTTATTCGTTACTAAAATCCTGAGAAAAATAATAAAATGCAACACACATATACACAGATCAGATAAGAAAAATTAAGAGTCCACATAAAAGTTTAAAAATATACGCATCAGTCTTTGGCTTGTCCATGAGACATAAGTGGCGAATCATTGCGGCCGTTAAGTTGGGTGACTCCAGTCATATTGACTTTGGAAGTTTCACAGTGGATTTGAAGACACTTGATTCTGCAGGTTGGCTGAAGAAGCTGCCCTATTTCCTTTTTGACGGTGGCTTCTGCTGACTTGCCTCCAGCAACAGAGAGTGAGAGAGACTTCATCTGCAACTGCAGGGGTGATTAGTTGATTTTCTTGTTGCTGTCATTCACACAGCACACCAGCACACTAACACTGCTCTGCAGCTAGCTTTTTAATACATTTTCCCGTGTATTCCTGTAAGGGAACAAAACCATGCCTTGCACCCAGAGTCTGTTTTCTTTGACCTTCGACCATTTGACACATTCTGAGGTATGAATCATCAGGAGATGGATTCTAGATGACTGCTGAGATATGACAATCAGTCTTTGTCTCCGCAAACACAGGAGATTAAAGTTCAGTCTTTTGTATTTTCCTACCTCCCTTTTAAGTGCCTCTGCTTTTCAGGTGCGACCTTCCATGTTCTCTCAGGACAGGTCTGTCTGTATAATCCACATAGGAATTTTCCAGAAAGTGGTCACTTTACATTATCAGCCATCTTTTGTTCAGTGTCCTTGCTTGTATTTCTTTAAAAATATACACGACTTCCTTAAAAAGATCAATGTGCCCCTAAGTAATTTGTGGCTGTAATCAGCTTTCCATGACAGTGTGTTTGTCAGTGGCTGTGTGTACATATACCTGTGTGTTTTTTTAAAATTAATTCACGGGATGTGAATGTCACTCTCTAAGCCAGCATTTATTGCCCATCCCTATTTGCCCTTGAGAAGGTGGTAGTGAGCTGCCTTCTTGAGCCGCTGCAGTCCATGTGGTGTAGGTACACCCACAGTGCTGTTAGAGAGGGAGTTCCAGGATTTTGACCCAGCGACAGTGAAGGAACAGTGAAATGTTTCCAAGTCAGGATGGTGAGTGACTTGGAGGGGAACTTCCTGGTGGTGGCGTTCCCATCTTTCTGCTGCCTTTGTCTTTCTAGATGGCAGTGGGTTTGGGAGGTGCTGTCTAAGGAGCCTGGGAAAGTTGCTGCCTTGTATCCTGTAGATGGTAAACATTGCTGCAACTGTGCTCCGGTTGTGGAGAGAGTGAATGTTGAAGGCGGTGGATGGGGCACCAATCAAGCGGGCTGCTTTGTCCTGGATAGTGTTGAGCTTCTTGAGTGATGTTGGAGCTGCACTCATCCAGACAAGTGGAGGTTGCACCCCCATCATTTCCCTCTCCCACCCCATCAGCAACATGCTTGTATAAAGACAAAGACAGTTCAGTGATGCTTCCCTGCAGGTTCTCCTCCAGACGGTCCAGGAATGGGGAGAAGCACCCTTCCCTAGGGTTGGCAATAGAAGACCCTGCTGCTTGACTAATACAGCATGGATGGAGACGTCTGAGGAGATGAGCAGGCATGGAGTCCAGCCATAAGCCTGAGCGCAGTGCTGCAAGAGGATGAACAATCTCCTCCTTTCAGCCAGGGTAAGTGGCAACATGGCGGTACATCAAAGACCCACTCGTGAGGATATCAAGCCAAGGGACTTTGCAAGTGGGAAGAGAGGCAAGGCTGTGAAATGGGTGGATGTCTGCCAAGTCATCACACACAATGGGTCATCACTCTCAGCAACATGCCCCTTCATCAGCTGCAGCTGTCGGGGTTGTATTAAGGCATAGCAGGCACAAGTGAAAAGTTAAGACATTATGAGGGCACAATGGTGGCATGAATATTGAGACACTCTAAAATTATACACATGTATAAATATTTTGCATTATAGCTTGTTCACTTGACTATTGTGTGCAAAGTGTGCACTTGCTGGGAAGTCCTCTTTCAGAGGGCATGTTGCACAGTCGTGCTTCATGTTTGGCAATTGTTACTGAACGTAGGGGACTGAGGGACATCTCACTTGTGTAGTCAACAATGTGGCGGTGGGTACAAGGTCAGTCTTTATTGGATTGATTTGTGTGTCGTGATTTGTTTCCTCAAGGTAATGCAACATGCTGGACATGCAGCACCTGCTCGCCATCCCATAAATGACATGCCAAAGAGATTGATTGAGGTCACTGATAAGTGTGAGAAGTGATGTGCTGTGTGTGCAATCATGGCTTTGTCAATGTGAGCAAGGAGCAGAGAGATGGCTCATGATAGCTTCATTGACTAAGTGCCAGAGCGAAGCTTGTATCCTCAGGGGCTGTCATCTCTGTGATAAAGCCTTCTAGGGGGTAGCGGGAATGGAGTGGCTAGTGAGGTAGCTCTGGATGGCTGGCAAAGGTGGATGCCCATTCAGAGCAGGCAAAGGTTTGCAGGTGAGTTACTGATGCTCATGTCGATCATTTAGAGCTGAAGTGAGGGGAAATTACTACACTCAAAGGATTGTGAATCTTTGAAATATTCTACCCCAGAGGGTTGTGGATGCTCCATCATTGAATATATTTAAGGCTGGGATGGACAGATTTTTGGTCTCTCAGGGAATTAAGGGAAATGGGGAAGTGGAGTTGAAGCCTAAGATCAGCCATGACCATACTGAATGGTGAAGCAGGCTCGATGGGCCAAACGGTCTACTCCTACTCCTGTTTATTGTATCGTAAGTACCTTATTCTTGGGCGAAAGGATTGAAGATGAGGTTGTCTCTGACAGCCCTGTCATGTCCCTCCATGACCTTCAGGTGTTGCATTACCTCTACTCTTCCTCGTGTCCCCCTCCCTCATCATCACTTGAGGAGGCTAGCAGATCCTCCAGCCCTCCCTGCACTTGGGCCTCGTGTTACAATAAGGGCTGTAGAGTTCTGAGTTCTCTTCTGTTTGTTTTCAGCTTTTGGGAGTTTGGCAATGGAAGGGGAACTCTAGGCATCTATTTTATATAAGGAATTGTCAGAAATCTGAGGCAGTGGGGGACTTTGTGAGAGTGAGGGCCTGAACAGGTTTTACTTGTCAATCTACATTCACTGAAAGCCCTGGGCTGTAAGTTATATCCTATTCTTTGATCCATCTCCCCTCCATCAAGTGCAATCTCTTCATGCTGTGAGGACTTTGGGGCTGGTCCTCACCCCACATTCATCACCATTCCCTTCAGCTTCCAGAGTAGCAGTCAGGAAGGCTGGTAATGGATGGTGTTACATGAAGAAGACATTATGAGAGCTTCCTGGGTACTAGATATTCATTGTTGGAGAGAGTGGTTGGGAGTGGTAAACATTAATAAAATGAAAATTGTTTCTGTTCATGCAGCTGTCACTTGGACAATTTGACAGTGTTTTCAGCAAGGATGGGGTGATGGGTGAACAGAGCTCATTGAGAAGCAGAATGCTGATGGCTATGTATTGGACAATTGGGTTTTGGTGGAGGGGGGCAGGGTTTCAACAGCTGAGGTGGAGAGGCAAACAACAGGCAGTCTTGGTAACTGGGATCTCAGGTTAGGGTAAACAGGGTGCCAAGGTTTTGTAGTCTGGTTGAACATGAGTAAGTAGCTGAGAAAGAGTAAGAAATTTATAGATGTTCAATTCCATGAATTAGGGAATGCCTCCTCATGGAGGATGATAACCTAACCTTGGAAAAAGCCATGATCTTGGCAGTCCAAATTGAATCTGTTTTGTTCGATTCAAGGAGGTTAGTCAGAAATGTATCCTCAAACTCAGGGCTGCAGATACAGCTTGCCCAACCACCTCACACACAAGAGTTATGGGCAAAGAGACCTCAACAGTCTCATCAAAATCAAAGATGTGCACAAATTATCCCAGCACATCCAGCTCGAGGGAAAAAAGTGTAACTCCTGCTTCCTGGGCACTAGATATTCACAAAGATGTGCACATCATCAAAGAAGAGGACTTCATCTGTTTGGCACATGGAGGAGTCTCTTCCGAGAATGAGGTAGAGTGTGTGTATACTATCACAGACAGTAAGCATCGGGTCATTTTAAGGAATTCTCAGATGAGATTGTTGACATCTCAGTGTTACTCCTCATTGATGTTGGCGCGAAAGTACCTATATTGAGAGACAAACTTCACCATTAGTATTTTTTGCACCTTTCTCTCACTCCTGTTACAGACAGTCTTCAAGCTTATGATGACTCTATTGCTCCAGTCTTGGGAATGATCACCATTCCAGTACGCTACAAAAACATTATCCTAGACGGGTTCACGTACTACATAACAAAAGGCAGAGGCTTTATGGGGTAAACCTTTTCAATAAGTTTGGCTTTGAGCTTGAAGACCACACCAGCACCAGTAACTAAAAGTCATGTCACCTCGCGACATAGAAGTAGAACTGATCAGGTAGTACAGAGTACTCGATGAAGTCCCATTGTTTGATGATGATTGTATTGTATGCGGAACTTGAGCGGTTATCCCAAAAGTACTACAGCAATGTGTATTGCATTTTGCCCATGAAGGCCATGTGGATGTTGTTAAGATGAAACAATGATTCCATGAAGCAGTCTGGTGGCTGGCAATAGACGGCTGCATAGAAGACTTTGTTCGAAATTGTTTAGCTTGTATACTCAGTGAAAAATCTGTTAAATTCTTCCCTGCACCTCTAGAACCATTCCAATGGCTAACAAAACCATGGCAACAACTCCAAGTAGATATTTTTGGTGAAGTGTAAGCAGCCCTTAGCAATCAATCTTCTTTCCTTGTTGTTCAAAATCTACATAGCAAAGGGATGGAAATCACTACAACTAATTCCATAACCGTCACTTCAGTTTTTGACATTCTAGACAAGTTGTTTGTAAAATGGGGTTGTCAGAGGCTATCACGACAGACAACAAATCACAGTCTGTTTCTAGGCAGTTCACAGGATTCCTAGCAAGCTGCAGAATTCGCCACCATCTGACATCATGATACAACCCACCATCAAACAGTGGTTTCAAACGATTCAACAGGATGGTCAAGAACTGTCTGAGACTTAGCATGTTGAAGGGGAAAATGTTTGAACAACCCATTCATGTCCTACTTGGCACATATCAATCCATCGGCATGCTCTGGTTGGAAAGATATTGGCCAAATATAGGACGGGTCATAATTTTCACATGCCGCTAACTGTTTTTAAGCAGTCACCACCAACTAACAAGAATGTCAGAGCGAAATCAGATGCAATTATAAAGTGACAAAGTTAAAAAAACATGCTTTGACAAGTGAACATGCACAAGGAAACAACGATTTGAAGTTGGAGATTAGATTTGAATGAAACGACCACAAACTCACACCATCTCAATCAGGACCAAACCAGTTCAAGCAGTAACTCAGTACAAACCCACCGACTCCCACAGCTATCCTGACGACAGCTCCTCACACCCCGCTTCCTGTAAGGACTCCATCCCATTCTCTCAGTTCCTTCGCCTCCGTCGCATCTGTTCCGATGATGCTACATTCAAAAACAGTTCCTCTGACATGTCCTCCTTCTTCCTTAACCGAGGTTTTCCACCCACGGTCGTTGACAGGGCCCTCAAACGTGTCCGGCCCATCTCCCGTGCATCCGCCCTCACGCCTTCTCCTCCCTCCCAGAAACATGATAGGGTCCCCCTTGTCCTCACTTATCACCCCACCAGCCTCCGCATTCAAAGGATCATCCTCCGCCATTTCCGCCAACTCCAGCATGATGCCACCACCAAACACATCTTCCCTTCACCCCCCTTATCGGCATTCCGTAGGGATCGCTCCCGCTGGGACACCCTGGTCCACTCCTCCATCACCCCCTACTCCTCAACCCCCTCCTATGGCACCACGCCATGCCCACGCAAAAGATGCAACACCTGCCCCTTCACTTCCTCTCTCCTCACCGTCCAAGGACCCAAACACTCCTTTCAAGTGAAGCAGCATTTCACTTGCATTTCCCCCAACTTAGTCTACTGCATTCGTTGCTCCCAATGTGGTCTCCTCTACATTGGAGAGACCAAACGTAAACTGGGCGACCGCTTTGCAGAACACCTGCGGTCTGTCCGCAAGAATGACCCAAACCTCCCTGTCGCTTGCCATTTCAACACTCCACCCTGCTCTCTTGCCCACATGTCTGTCCTTGGCTTGCTGCATTGTTCCAGTGAAGCCCAACGCAAACTGGAGGAACAACACCTCATCTTCCAACTAGGGACTTTACAGCCTTCCGGACTGAATATTGAATTCAACAACTTTAGGTCGTAAGGTCCCTCCCCCATCCCCACCCCCTTTCTGTTTCCCCCTTCCCTTTTTTTTCCAATAAATTATAAAGATTTTCCTTTTCCCACCTATTTCCATTATATAAAAAAAAACCCCCACTAGAGCTATACCTTGAGTGCCCTACCATCCATTCTTAATTAGCACATTCGTTTAGATAATATCACCAACTTTAATTTTAACACCTATGTGTTCTATTGTACTATTGTCGTTGACATCTTTTGATGATCTGCTTCCATCACTGCTTGTTTGTCCCTACAACCACACCGCCCCCCCCCCCACCTCTTTGTCTCTCTATCTCTCCGCCCCCCACACACACACCTTAAACCAGCCTATATTTCAACTCTTTCTTGGACTCGAACGCAAGTTCTGTCGAAGGGTCATGAGGACTCGAAACGTCAACTCTTTTCTTCTCCGCCGATGCTGCCAGACCTGCTGAGTTTTTCCAGGTAATTCTGTTTTTGTTTTGGATTTCCAGCATCCGCAGTTTTTTTGTTTTTAACTCAGTGCTAATGCTTATCTGTTGGATGACAACAGAAAGTGGAACTTGAGATGCTTGATGGCGAGCAAACAGGATTTTTTGGGGATTTTGAGAACAGTGATTATCAGGATACATTTGTTTTTCCAATAAGTGACTGTGATGTTGATCATCCATCTCATCAAAAACAGAAACAGAATTACCTGGAAAAACTCAGCAGGTCTGGCAGCATTGGCGGAGAAGAAAAGAGTTGACGTTTCGAGTCCTCATGACCCTTCAACAGAACTGAGTGAATCCAAGGAAGGGGTGAAATATAAGCTGGTTTAAGGTGTGTGTGGGGGGAGAGAAATGGCGGGGGTTGATGTGGTTGTAGGGACAAACAAGCAGTGATAGAATCAGATCATCAAAAGATGTCACAGACAACAGAACAAAAGAACACATAGGTGTTAAAGTTGGTGATATTATCTAAACGAATGTGCTAATTAAGAATGGATGGTAGGGCACTCAAGGTATAGCTCTAGTGGGGGTGGGGCGAGCATAAAAGATTTAAAAATATTTAAAAATAATGGAAATAGGTGGGAAAAGAAAAATCTATATAATTTATTGGTAATGGGAAAAGAAAAATCTATATAATTTATTGGTAATCTCCCCCCCCCCCCCCACCACCTACACACCTTAAACCAGCTTATATTTCACCCCTTCCTTGGATTCACTCAGTTCTGTTGAAGGGTCATGAGGACTCGAAATGTCAACTCTTTTCTTCTCCGCCTATTCTGCCAGACCTGCTGAGTTTTTCCAGGCAATTCTGCTTTTGTTTTGGATTTCCAGCATCCGCAGTTTTTTTGTTTTTATCCACCTCATCAAGTTGATCACATAGACCCATAACCTCAAGTTCAGAGATTTCAACACCGTTATCAGTGACCTTCGTATCTCACAACTATTTCTGTAGTTAGAGAAAATGGGCACTCTGGACTCAAAGAAGTGACTTGATGTACATATGTTTGTTATTTAGAATGGTTTAAGTTAAGATAAGGTTTTTAGTATTACAAGGGAGAAAAGATGTGTTCAATTGTTTTCAATTTTTAGCGTTTAATTATGCATATCTCTTGACATTTCTCTGTTCTGTGTTTTGTTAGTCAAGACTGGGTGTGGTTACAGAGAAACAAAAACTAAACTGAATGCAAGAAGCTGTAAGCATGAGAGACCAGGTATTTTAAAAGCATTTGTAAATAAAGATAAAAGCAAAAAACTACAGATGCTAGCTGAACTTGTTCTCACACTGAACAATTTCTCCTTAAACTCCTCTCACTTCCTCCAAATAAAAGGTGTGGCTACGGGTACCTGCATGGGCCCCAGTTATGCCTGTCTCTTTATGGGGTATGTGGAACATTCCTTGTTCCAGTCCTAGTCCAGCCCCCTCCCACAACTCTTTCTCCGGTACATCAATGATTTCTTCCGTGCTGCTTCATGCTCTCGTCTGGACCTGGAAAAATCTATTAATTTTGCTTCTAATTTCGACCCCTCCATTATTTTCACATGGTCCATCTCTGACACTTCTCTTCCCTTCCTTAATCTCTCTGTCTCAATTACTGGTGATAGACTGTCCACCAATATCCATTACAAGCCTACCGACTCCTATAGCTCCTCACACCCCGTTTCCTGGAAGGACTCCATCCCATTCTCTCAGTTCCTTCGCCTCCGTCTCATCTGTTCTGATGATGCCACTTTCAAAAACAATTCCTCTGACATGTCTTCCTTCTTCCTCAACCGAGGTTTTCCACCATGGTGGTTGACAGGGCCCTTAACCGTGTTGGGCCCATCTCCCGCGCATCTGCACTCACAATTTCCTCTCCCTCCCAGAACCATGATAGGGTCCCCCTTGTCCTCACTTATCACCCCACCAGCCTCCGCATTCAAAGGATCATCCGCCGCCATTTCCGCCAACTCCAGCATGATGCCACCACCAAACACATCTTCCCTTCACCCCCCCCCCCCAGCAGCATTTCGCAGGGATCGTTCCCTCTGCGACACCCTGGTCCACTCCTCCATCACCCTCTACATCTCAACCCCCTCCCATGGCACCTTCCCATGCAACCACAGAAGGTGCAACACCTGCCCCTTTACTTCCCCTCTCCTCACCGTCTAAGGGCCCAAACATTCCTTTCAAGTGAAGCAGCAATTCACTTGCACTTCCCTCAGTTAAGTCTACTGCATTTGTTGCTCCCAATGCGGTTTCCTCTACATTGGAGAGACCAAACGCAAACTGGGTGACCGCTTTGCAGAACACCTTCAGTGTGTCTGCAAGCATGACCCAGACCTCCCTGTCGCTTGCTATTTCAACACTTCACCCTGCTCTCATGCCCACATATCCATCTTTGGCCTGTTGCATTGTTCCAGTGAAGCTCAATGCAAACTGGAGGAACAGCATCTCATCTGGCACTTTACAGCCTTCTGGACTGAATATTGAGTTCAACAATTTTAGATCATGAACTCTCTCCTCCATCTCCACCCCCTTTCTGATCCCCCCTTTTTTTCCCAATAATTTATATAGGTTTTTCTTTTCCCACCTATTTCCATTATTTTTAAATGTATTTCCATCCATTGTTTTATCTCTAACTTTTAGCCTATTTCGATTCCTTCATCCCACCCCCACTAGGGCTATCTGTACCTTGCTTGTCCTGCTTTCTACCCTTAATTAGTACATTCCTTAGATAATATCACCACCTTCAACACATCTTTGTCCTTTTGTCTATGACATCTTTTGGCTATCTCCGTCTATCACTGACCCTCTATCCAGCTCTACCTGTCCCACCCCACCCCCCTCCTTAAACCAGCTTTATTATTTCACTTATTTTCTATTTTTACTTAGTTCTGTTGAAGAATCATATGGACTCAAAACGTTAACTGTGCTCCTCTCCACAGATGCTGCCAGACCTGCTGAATTTTTCCAGGTATTTTTATTTTTGTTTTGTAAATAAAACAATAGACATGGCATCTCTGCATATCTCCAAGGCATAAACACAACAGGAGGCAGAGAGCAAGAGCAGGTGTCATCATTATACATACAGAATCTGATCCTGTGGATAGGATGTACTGAACAATCAGATTTCACCCCATTGAGGCTCATTCCTGTACTGGACAACCTTCCATCCAGTATTTCAAAAGCTCGCTGTGGCTGCTGCTTCACACGGTTCATGATGCTGTGCGGCCCAGCCAAGGGAAGGCTTCTTCTTAGCAAGGAGCTTATCTCCCTAATTGCCTTTGAGAAGATGGTGGTGAGCTGCATTCATGAACCACTGCAGTCCACAGTACACCCACAGTGCTGTCTAAGGAGCCTTGGTGAGTTCCTAAATTGCATCCTGTAGTTGGTACACACTGCTGCTATTGTGTGCAGGGAGTGAATGTTTGTGGAATGGGTGCCAGTCAAGCGGGCTGCTTTGTCCTGCATGATGTCGAGATTCTTGAGTGTTGTTGGAGCTGCACTCATCTAGGCAAGTGGAGAGTATTCCATTACACTCCTGACTTGTACCTTGTAGATAGTGGACAGGCTTTGGGGAGTCAGGAGGTGAGTTACTCATTGCAGAATTCCTAGCCTCTGACCTGTTCTTGTAGCCACAGTATTTATATGGTTAGTCCAGCTCCGTTTCTGGTCAATGGTAACCCCCAGGATGTTGATAGTGGGGGATTCAGTGATGGTAATGCCATTGAATGTCAAGGGGCAACAGTTAGATTCTCTCTTGTCGGAGATGGTTATTGTCTGGCACTTGTGTGGCACGCATGTTACTTGCCGTTTGTCAGCCCAAGCCTGGATATTGTCCAGGTCTTACTGCATTTGGACATGGACTGCTTCAGTATCTGAGGAGTCGGAAATGGTGCTGAGCATTGTGCTATCATCAGAGAACATCCCCACTTCTGACCTTATGATGGAAGGAAGGTCATTGATGAAGCAGCTGAAGATGTTTGGGCCTAGAATACTACCCTGAGGAAATCCTGCAGTGATGTCCTGGAACTAAGATGATTGACCTCTAACAACCACAACCAACTTCCTTTGTGCTAGGTATGACTCCAACCAGCGGAGAGTTTTCCCCCAATTCCCATTGACTCCAGTTTTGCTAGTGGTCCTTGATGCCACACTCGGTCAAATGCAGCCTTGTGTAGGTACACCCACAGTGCTGTTAGGAAGGGAGTTCCAGGTTTTTGACAATGAAAGAATAGCAATATATTTCCAGGTCAGGATGGTGTGTGACTTGGAGAGGAACTTGCAGGTGCTGGTGTTCCCATGCATCTGCATCCCTTGTCCTTCTAATTGGTAGAGGTCGTAGATTTTGAAAGTGCTGTCTGAGGAGCCTTGGTGAGTTCCTGCAGTGCACCTTGCAGATGGTATACACTGCTGCTGCTGTCCAACATTGGTGGAGGGAATGAATGTTTAAGGTGGTGGGTGTGGTGCCAATCAAGTGGGCTGCTTTGTTCTGGATGGTGTCGAGCTTCTTGAGTGTTGTTGGAGCTGCACTCATCCAGGCAAGTGGGGAGTATTCCATCATACTCCTGACTTGTGCCTTGTAGATGGTGGACAGGCTTTGGGGAGTCAGGAGGTGAGTTACCTGTCACAGAATTCCCAGCCTCTGACCTGCTCTTGTAGCCACAGTATTTATATGGCTAGTCCAGTTCAGTCTCTGGTCAGTGGTAACCCCCAGGATGTTGATAGTGGGGATTCAGTGACGATAATGCCATTGAAAGTCAAGGGGCGATGGTTAGATTCTCTCTTGTTGGAGATGGTCATTGCCTGACATTCATGTGGCATGAATGTTACTTGCCACTTAAGAGCTCAAGCCTAGTTTTCAGAACTGCAGCTGCAATATTGTCAGGGCCCATAGCCTTTGCAGTATCCAGTGCCTTCAGCTGTTTCTTCATACCACATAGAGTGAATCAAATTGGCTGAAGACTGGCATCTGTGATGCTGGGGACCTTTGAGATGGATCATCCGCTCCACAATTCTGGCTGAAGACAGTTACAAATCCTTCAGCCTTATCTTTTGCATTGATGTGCTGGGCTCCCCCATCATTGAGCATGGGGATATTTGTGGAGCCTCCTCCTCTTGTTAGTATTTTAATTGTCTATCACCATTCAGGACTGGATGTGGCAGGATTGCAGAGCTTAGATCTGATCTGTTGGTTGTGAAATCGCTTAGCTCTGTCTATCACTTGCTGCTTATGCTGTTTGGCATGCATGTAGTCCTGTGTTGTAGCTTCACCAGGTTGACAACTCATTTTTATGTATGCCTGGTGCTGCTCCTAGCATGCCTTCTTCTTTGAACCAGGGTTGATCCCCTGGCTTGATGTGGTTGTATACAATTCTGCTGCTGCTAATGGCCCACAGTGCCTCATGTGTGCCCAGTGCTGGCTTGTTAGATCTGCTCAAAATCTATCCGATTTAGCACAGTGGTAGTGCCACACAACGTGATGGAGGTGTGAAGACAGGACTTCGCCTCCACAAAGACTGTACAGTGGCCGCTCCTACCGATTCTGTTATGGAAAGATGCATCTGCAGCAGGCAGGTTGGTGAGGATGAGGTCAAGTATCTTTTTCCCTCTTGTTGGTTCCCTCATCAGCTGCTGCAGACCCAGTCTAGCAGCTATGTCCTTTAGGACACAGCCACTCAGTTAGCAGTGGTGCTATCGAGCCACTCTTGGTAACGGACATTGAAATCCCCCACTCATGGTACATTCTGCACCCTTACCACACTCAGTGTTTATTCTAAATGGTGTTCAACATAGAGGACCACTGGTTCATCAGGTGACGAGTGTTGCAGTGGGGAGTGGGGTGGGGTGGGGTGGGGGGGTGGGGGGGTGGTGGAATGCTGGGGCAGAAGGTGACAATCAGCAGAAGGTTTCTTGCCCATGTTTGACCTGATGCTGTGAGACTTCATGGGGACCGGTGTCAAATTTGAGGATCCCCAGGGCAACTCCCTCCCGACTGTATATCACTGTGCCGGCACCTCTGCTGGGTCTGTCCTGCTGGTGGGACAGGACATCCCCAGGGATGATGATGGAGCTTGAGACACTGGCATTATCTCCTCTGGCTCTGTGCCAGTCTCTCACAAAAATCTCTTTTCAAGTCTTAAAAACAAAAAACTGCGGATGCTGGAAATCCAAAACAAAAACAGAATTACCTGGAAAAACTCAGCAGGTCTGGCAGCATCATGATGCTGCCAGACCTGCTGAGTCTTTTCAAGTCTTTCCTGTCTGTTGTCCACCTTCTGACACCACCAAGGCGCTGTAGCTAAAACAGAATAAATGACATCCTCTGTGACTGATCGGGCAACAGCACGGTGATGATGGAGGACAGCATAGTCCGTTGTATCCAGCACTGCCGAGATTTAAATGAGGACACAGAAAGATGACACAGTATGGTTAAACTTCAACCTGGGGCTGTGAGTAAACTGACTGTTGAAGTAAGTTCTTGTTTGTAAATTGAAATTCTCCTCCTCAGTCTCACTTCAGCAGTGTTTTTCTAATGTTTTCCAACTTTCATTTCGACCATTTCATTTCCCATCAACAGTTTATACCACTGTGAGTAACTCAGAGCAGAACACATTGTTGAACTGCTGCTAACTACATTGCCCTCTCTATGCCATTAAAAAACAGCTGAACAGCACATTGGGACTTAAAATAAGAGCTTCATTCGCTAACCAGTATTTCAAACCAGAGCATCAGGATGTTAGAGAGCTGCACAAACAGTGAAACAGAATGGCCACTTAACCTCTGGCTGTGTAGCTGGGACATCCATAGAATGATACATGTTAATGACTTTCCAATATTAAAGAGTCAAGAGCATTAGAAATCTGATGCTAAGTATTCATCTCAGTCAAGTTGGATTCACTAGCAGAGGTGTACAGATTAGCCATGCGAGTAAAACCGCCATGTAGGTTAGCAATGGAGAAAATTCTTTCAGATCACCAGATACATTGACTAATGTGTCATGAAGAGATCTGATCCCAGTAATCAGTCAAAACTGTTTGGCAAACTATTCCAGCGATGTCTGTAAACATGTGATATGTGAAGATATTCTGTACACTTGCTTTGATTAAGTTTTACTTTGCAAATATTTTCTCTCTTGAAAGGAAATGACGCACGCTAAAGGATGACTTGCATTGAGAAAAACCTGTGGTGCTGATAACTCACACTGAGGAATGATTATAAGGACTAATTCCACTGAGGAGTGGTTTACACTCTGGAATGATTTACCCAGAGGGATGATTTTCTCTCAAGTGCCTTGTCAAAACCCACCTTTTCAACCCAGCTTCTAATCACCTCTGCTAACTATCCCACTATAGTTCAGCAAGTATTCCTTTTTATTTATCCCCTGTAAAGCACTTGGAGTGTTTTTCAACATTAGAGGTGTTAACATAAAAGCAACTTATTGTTTCTTGTACACACTCTGCCCTGAAACCAATTGTTGCATTGCTCAAGCTTCCAATACCTCCCCCTCCCCATGACTCAAACTGTAACCCACAGTTAGTCTGCCCAGGGTCAATTTGTGTTGTCTAGCATGAAGCTTTCTTTAGCACGCAGAAAAAATTAGTGTCAAACAACCTGAGAACATTGTCAACAGTCTGATCTTTCTAAACCTCAACAACATGACAGCCATGACACATGATCATGTTTTTGTAACCTTGGACAAATATTTTGATTCTAAAAATCCATTATGGAAAATGAACTCCCTGTCTGCGTAAACACCAATATTTCTCAGGTACCCAGGCAGCAGAAGGTGTGCGCATAATAAAGGCAAGGACTCCATTAAAGGATTTCAAACAGATTTCTTCTAGAATTGTGAAATGTTTTTCATTTGTTTTGGCAGAGAGTACTTCCTGTGAAAGTAAATAGCAGGAAGGGTAGTTTCATGAGAGAAAGTTTGTTTATGAATTTGTTATTAATGTGCTTAATGTAGTAAAGTGTACTGTATACGTTACTGTGATTATGCACAGAGGAAAAAGCAATGTTATGACTGGTGTCATGATAACATTGGCAACTGTAACTGGTCTAATAAAAATAACTCTTCAAAAATACTTTCTGCTCCATCAAAGATAAAGCTTGAGGGCAGTACAACATGTTATTGTGAGACCAGAGTTTGATGATTTGATTTAGGACACACCCTGTTTCCAGAGCGGAACATGTTTTATGTTACAATTTTATGACTTTCTTTTCTCTGTCAAGTGCAGGCACATATTCTGTTCCTGTCTTTGCCTTCTCTTGTCCCAAAGGTACTGACTCTTCCGAGGGTTCAGATCTAGCATTCTTTCTCTTACCTCAGGCAAGTTCATCATGTGCACAAGAGGGAACACAAACTCAGAAACAATAACCGAAAATGCTGGCAACACTCAGCAGGCCAGTCAGCAGTGTGGGCTCTCTGGCATAATTTTCCATTCCCTAGCTCAAAGACACTGAGTCAAAATGTAACACCCCTGGTGAGATGAGCCATGGGAGCTTCTAATCAATAAAGCTTAATGTAACAGTGTTTTACATTAAGTCATTGCAAGAACGAGCACTGAGTATGATAAGAAGGATCCTGCCAGAATATTAGATATTTGCTGGTCCACTAGCCAGCATTAATAAGCAAGCTTGAAGTCACAGAGTATCAGAGGCTGCTCTGAGACAATGTACCTGGATATTCATCCTGTGCTTATTATGCAGTACACAATTAGACAGTTGCAGAAATTCCTGTTTCCTCTGATTTCCCAACAGGAAGCATCCGCAAATTTTACTTTAATAAATCCCCAAAATGTAGGATTTTAAGGTGGAAACAATAATACCATAAACCCAATAATGGTTCTGTCAGTCTCTTTAATGGTTTTACATAAAGTACACATGCAAATCATACAAACATCTTTTAGCCCATACTCTCAGAAGTGGAGTGCATGTGATTTCACTTTGTCATTTTTGACTTATGACAATGGTCTATGAATTACATGAATGATAAAAAGACAGAACTAAAAGCTCTTTATCTGAATGCATGCAACATTTGTAACAAGATATATTATTTTATAGCACCAACTGAAATAAATTAGTTTGAAATGATAGCCATTATAGAGACATGGTTGCAAGGTAACCAAGGTTGAGAACAGAATATCCCAGGGTATTTAACATTTTGAAAGGATAGGAAGAAAGGAACATGAGATTGGGTAGCTTTATTAAGAAAAGATGAGATCAGTACAGCTGTGAGAAATGATCTTGGGTCATAATTTTAAGATATAGATGGTAGAATCAGTTTGGGTGGGAATAAGAAATAGCAAAAGAAAAATGTCACTGGTGAGAGTAGTTTATAGACTCCCTAGCAATAGCTACACTGGAGGACAGAGCATTTATCAAAAAAGGTACTGCAATAATCATGAATAATTTTAATCTTCACATGGATTGGACAAAACAAGTTGGCAAAGGCGACCTGGAGGATGAGTTCGTAGAGGGTATTTAGGAGTTTCTGAGGACAGTACATTGTGGAGCCAACCAGGAAACAGATTACTTCAGACCTGGTAATGTATAAATAGACAGGATTAATGAATGATCTCATAGTAAAGGATCCTCTGGGGAAGAGTGATCATAACATGATGGAATTTCACATTCAGTTTGAGGGTGCAAAATCTGAACTTGAAATTAGTGTATTAAATTTAAGTGAAGAATTACAAAGGTATGAAATCAGTGTTGGCCAAAGGAAACAGAAAATATATTAAAGGTAAGTTGGTAGATAAGCGGTCACAGACATTTAAGGGGATATTTCATAACTCTCAACAAAGATATATTCCATTGAGAAAGAAAGACTCTATATGAGAAGAATGTGTCATCTGTGGCTAATGAAGGAAGGTAAGGATGGTATCAAATTGAAAGAAAAAGCATATAATGCTGTGAAAATTAGTGGTTGGTCAGAAGATTGGCAAAGTTTTAGAAACCAGCAAAGGATGACTAAAAAATTAATAAAGAGGGCAAAACAAGAATATGAGAGCAAGAAATATAAAAGCAGACAGTTAAGAGGGTCTACAGGTATTTAAAAAGTAAATGTAAGTCCCTCAGAGGATGAGACAGGAGAATTAATAATGGGAAACATTGAAATGCTTGAAACTTTAAACAAGTCTTTTGATTCTGTCTTTGCAGTAGGAAGGCAGGAAAGCAAGTTGTGAGGAGGATACAAAGAGTCTGTAAAGTGATACAGATAGGTTAAGTGAGTGGGCAAAAAATGGCCAGATGGAGTATAATGTCGGAAAATGTGAAGGTTCCACTTTGACAGCAAGAGTTGAAAAGCAAGTATTTAAATGAAGAGAGACTGCAGAATGCCCTGGTACAGAAAGTTTTGGTTGTCCTCGTGCATAAATCACAAAATGTTAGCAAGCAGGTACAGCAAGTAATTAGGAAGACAAATGGAATGTTGACCTCTATTGCAAGGGAAATGGAGTAATGAAGTCTTGCTACAACTGTACAAGGTTTTGGTGAGACAGTACCTAGAGTACTGTGTACAGTTTTGGTCACCTACTTAAGGATGGATATACTTGTATCGGAAGCAGTTCAGAGAAGGTTCAGTAGGCTGATTCCTGGAACAAAAGGGATCATCTTATGAGGAAAGATTGAGCAGGTTGGGCCTACACTCGCTAGAGTTTAGAAGATTGAGAGATGATCATATTGAAACATTTAAGAATCTGAGGAGGCTTGAAAGGGTTGATTCTGAGAGGATGTTTCCCCTCATGGGGGAATCTAGAACTAGGGGGCACGATTTCAAAATAAGGCATCTCCCATTTAAGATGGAGATGAGGAGGAGTTTATTTTTTCAGAGGGGCGCTAGTCTTTTGAATTCTCTTCCTCAGGAAGAAGTGGAGGCTGGGTCAATGCATATATTCAAGGCTGAGTTAGACAGATTTTTGATTGACAAAAGAGTGAAGGGTTATGGGGACAGGCAGGAGAATGGAATTAAGGCAACAATGATCAGCCATGACCTTATTGAAGGATGGAGCAGGCTTGAGGGGCTGAAAGGCCTACTCCTGAATCATATGTGCTTGTGTTCTTACATTAGATTACATGGAATATTTAGCACAGAAAGAGGCCATTCAGCCCACTCAGTCCATACTGGGATTCATGATCCACTTGAGCCTCTCTCAACACTTCCAAGTCCAACTGCATTAGCATTACAATCTATTCCCTTCTCCCTCATAGGTTGGTCCAATATCACCATAAATATATCTATACTATTCACCTACAGTGGGTTCCATTTTTTCAGCACTCTCTGGGTAAAGAATTTTCTTCTGAATTCTCCATTTGATTGCTTCATGAATATTTTGTATTCATGGCCTCTAGTTTTGCACTTCCCACAAGTAAAAACAATCTCCTTGTGTTTGATATTGGATAAGCAATCTGATAATTTAACAATCACACAGAACCCTGATTCTCCACAAGCTTACAGCATGAAACCCCAATTCTCCACAAGGTAACAGTCCTGAACCCCAATTTTCCACAAGGCTACAGCCACGAATCCTGATTTCCACAAAGTCAAAGCAATGAACCCGTCTCTCCACAAGGCTAAATCACTGAACCCTGATTGTCCAAAAGGTTAAATCACTGAACACCATCTCTCCACAAGGTTAGAGCACCAAACTCGATTCTTCACAAGGTTACAGCCCTGAACCCCGATTCTCCACAAGATTAAAACCCTGAACCCTGTTTCTCCCCAAGTTTACAGCACTGAACCCCAAGTATCCACCAGGTTTAAACACTGAACCCCAAGTCTCCACAAGGTTAAAACACTGAACCCCAATTCTCCACAAGGTCAAAGAACTGAACCCTGATTCTCCACAAGGTTAAAGCCTTGACCACCGTTTCTCCATAAGGATATATTACTGACCCCGATTCTCCTCAATGTTACAGCCCGGAATCCCGATTCTCTGCAAGATTACAGCTCCACACATTGATTCTCCACAAGGTTAAGTCCCTGAACCCCAAATCCCCACAACGTTAAAACACTGAACCCTGATCCTCCACAGGGTTAAAAAATGAATGCAGGCTCTACACAAAGTTACATAGCCGAACCCAGATTCTCCACATGGTGACAGCCCTGAATCCCGATTCTCCACAGGTTAAAGCTCTGAACCCTGATTTTCCCGAAGATTAAAACAGTGTACCCCAATTCTCCACAAGGTTAAAGCTCTGAACCCTGATTCTCCACAGAGTTAAAACCCTGAACCCCAGTTCTTCACAAGGTTAAATTGCTGAACCCCAATTCTCCACAAGGTTTCAGAACTGAACCCAATTCTCCTCAAGATTACAGCTCTGCAAACCGATTCTCCATAAGGTTACAGATCAGAAGCCCGATTCTCCATAATGTTAAATCCATGAACCCCAATCCTATACAAGGTTATATCCCAGAACCCCGATTCCCCACAAGGTTAAAGCAATAAACCCCGATTCTCGACGAGTTTAAACCACTGAAACCTGGCTCTCCAAAAGGATACAGCCCTGAACCCCAATCCTCCACAAGATTAAAACAGTGAACCCCGATTCTCCATAGGGTTAAATCCCTGAATACTGATTCTTCATAAGGATATATCACAGAACCCTAACTCTCCACAATGTTTCAGAACTCAACCCCGATTCTCCACAAAGTTAAATCGCTGAACCTCAAATTTCCACAAGCCTACTGCTCTGGACATCGATTCTCCCCATGGGTAAAGCACTGTACCCTAATTCTGCACAAGGTTAGAGCAATAAACTCTGATGCTCCACTCATTTACAGCCCTGAACCCTGATTTTCCACAAGGTTAAACAGCTGAACCCCAATTTTCCACAAGGTTATAGCATTGAACCCCGATTCTCCATGAGGATGAAGTTTTGAACCCCAAATCTCAACTATGTTAAAGCACGGAACCTGAATTCTCCACAAGATTACAGCACTGAACCCCAATTCTCCACAAGGTTTTAGCCCTGAACCATTATTTCCCACAAGGATAAAGCAGTGAACCCCAATTCTTCTCAAGGTTAACGCACTGAAGCCAGATGTTCACAAGGTTAAACCACCGACCCTGCTTCCCCACAAGGCTACAGCCCTGAACCCCGATTCCCCACAAGGTTAAAGCACCGAACCCTGATTCTCCACAAGGTTTGGGCACTGAACCCCGATTCACCACAAG
The DNA here is from genome assembly GCF_017639515.1 of Carcharodon carcharias. Classification (NCBI taxonomy): domain Eukaryota; kingdom Metazoa; phylum Chordata; class Chondrichthyes; order Lamniformes; family Lamnidae; genus Carcharodon; species Carcharodon carcharias. The sequence goes on along the minus strand of NC_054481.1, from coordinate 70,899,235 downwards.
GTTACAGCCCCGGGCCTGGTTTCTCCACAAAGTTACAGATCTGAACCCTGATTTTCCACAAGGTTAAAGACCTGAACCTTGATTCTCCACAAGGTTATAGCCCTAAGCCCCAGTTCTCTACAACATTACAGATCTGAACCCCAGTTCTCTACAAGGTTAAAGACCTGAACCCCGGTTCTCCACATGGTTACAGCACTGAACCCTGATTCATTTGAGGATGTAATACTCGCCACCACTGGGAGTTGTTGAAGTCAATAGTAAAGAAGCGTTTAAGAAGAAACTAGACAAGCATTTGAGGGGCAAGGGAATAGACAGTTAGTCATAGTCATAGAGGTTTACAGCACAGAAAATGGCCCTTTAGCCCATTGAGTCTGCTCCTGTCAAACAAATACCTAACTATTTTAATCCCATTTTCCAGCACTAGGCCCAGAACCTTGTATGCCATGGCATCGCAAGTGCATATCCAAATGCTTCTTAAATGTTATGAGAGTTTCTGCCTCTACCACCCTTTCAGGCAGTGAGTTCCAGATTCCCACCACCCTCTGGGTGAAAAAATTCTTCCTCACATCCCCTCTAGACCTCTTGCCCCTTACCTTAAATCTATGCCCCCTGGTTATTGATCCCTCCACCAAGGGGAAAAGTTCCTTCCTGTATACCCTATCTATGCCCCTCATAATTTTATACACCTCAGTCATGTACCCACCACCGCCCCCCCCCGACCCCCGCTTTAGGGAAAATAACTCAGTCTATCCAATCTCTCCTCATAACTAAAATTCTCCAGCCCAAGCAACATCCTGGTAAATCTCCTCTGCACTCTCCCTTGTGTAATCTCAACTTTCCTATAATGCGGATTCTAGAACTGCACGCAATACTCTAGCTGTGGCCTAACCAACGTTTTATACATTTCCAGCATAACCTCCCTGCTCTTATATTCTACACCTCGGCTAATAAAGGCAAGTATCCCATATGCCTCTTAACCACCTCATCTACCTGTCCGGCTACCTTAAGGGACCGGTGGACATGTACACCAAGGTTCCACTGATCCTCGGTACTTCCCAGGGTCCCACCATTCATCGTATATTCCCATGCTTTGTTTGTCCTGCCCAAGCACATCACCTCACACTTTTCTGGATTAAATTCCATTTGCCACTGATCAGCCCATCTGACCAGTCCTTCTATATCCTCCTGTAATTTAAGGCTATTCTCCTCACTATTTACCACTCCACCAATTTTCATGTCATCCGTGAACTTACTGATCAACCCTCCTACATTCAAGTCTAAGTTATTTATATATACCACAAACAGCAAGGGACCCAACACCGATCCTTGTGGAACCCCACTGGACACAGCATCCAGTCACAAAAATACCCTTCAACCATCTGTTTCTTGCCACTCAGCCAATTCTGGATCCAATTTGCCAAATTGCCTTGGATCTCATGGGCTCTTACCTTCGTTATCAGTCTCTGATGCGGGAACTTAAAAAAAGCCTTGCTGAAGTCCAAGTCGACTATATCAAATGCATTGCCCTCATCTACACACCTGGTCACTTCAAAAAAATTCAATCAAATTAAGGCATGACGCCCCTTAACAAAACCATGCTGACTGTCCTTAATTAATCCCTGCTTCTCCAAGTGTACATTAATTCTGTCCCTCAGAATTGCTTCCAATAGTTTCCCTACATCTGAGGTTAGACTGACTGGCCCGTAGCTACCTGGTTTATCCCTTCCTCCCTTAGGATGGTAGATTTAGATGAGGAAAGATGGGAGGAGGGTCGAATGGAGCATAAACACCAACATAGGCTGGTTAGGCCGAATGGCCAGTTTCTGTGTTGTATATCCTATGTAATCCTACATAATGTTTCTTTTGACATCACAGAGACATGAATGTTTTTTCGATAAGTTCCTAATTGTTATAGACTACAAGCTGGAACTATCCAGGGAGGGGTTTCCACAGAGATGTGCATTTATCCTCAGATGGTGCCTGTCCAAGTAGTGATGCTGTGTGGCTCTGTAATTGTGTGTATCACCTCAGTTATATTCTGGATGCACTTGCTATTAGAGACACTAAATCCACCGGCATTCTGCTTGGGACATCGGAAGCACATGCAGCTCCTATCACACTCCTCATCAACTCAGTCAAGAGAAACTGCTAAAGACATCACAAACAATGGAAGTTGGCAAAGTAATGAGAGAATGAGACATAAAGATAGAGGAAGGCATTTCAACAGATCTCGGTATGGAAATAATGAGAGTGCTGAGGTCAGGATAAACATATTTTACCCACGTACAGTTGCATTCTAATTACTTTCATTGGGAGAACATAGACCTCACAGTACTTGCTTGTATAAATCATCAGAAAGGGCTGTGCTATAATATATTACTGAATGGAATGCAGATTTTGAATTTTTCTAGCCTTTGGAAGAATACTGCTCTGCTTGGAGGAATGGCTAACTGATCATTTTAGTGAACAGTCAGTGTGAATATATAATGGTAGCTTTGTTCGCATCAACTGTTTAGCTACAATTATTGGCAGGAATCCATCTTTTGACCAAAGCTACCTCTTTGTTAACCATTTAACTTTGTTAACTATCTCTGACTGTGTCAGTGGAGCAGTTTGCATTTAATAGCTAAGAAACTGATTACTGTGGCTGTGTTCTGTAGGGCATATGACAGCAGCCATCCCCCTCTTCCTTACCCTCTATCTCCCACCTTCCAAAAAAAGCATGACCAGGAGGAAGAGTTCAACAGCTACCCACAGATGTTCCTACCAGGTGTGACATAACCAGTCAAATCACCAGTGAGGCTCCTCTAGACTGTTTCTGGCAATAACCATTAATAGGTAAAGGGTTATGTGGCGCTTGTCTCTTTTTATTGTATGAATATTGAATAAGGTTCCTTTTTAATGAATTTGTCTGATAAAGTGATTACAGAGACTCATGTTAATAAGGTAATTATGTTATTTTCTTTATACATATGAACATACGAATTAGGAGCAGGAGTAGGCCACTTGGCTGCTGAGCCTGCTCCACCATTCAATAAGATCATGGCTGATCTTAACATAATCTGAATATAATCTCAACCCCACAACCCTGCCTACCCCCAATAACTTTTCACCCCTATCTAGTTATGCCTTAAAAATATTGAAAGACTCTGCTTCCACCTCCTTAGGAAGAGACTTCCAAATACAACCCTCTGAGGGAAATACAATTCTCCTAATTTCTGTCATAAGTTTATTTTTTAAAATTGTTAAACAGCAACCCCTCGTTCTAGATTCTCCCACAAGAGGAAACATCCTCTCCAGACCAACCCTTTCTGTTGCTTATCATTGTTGCTATGTCTGTGGTTCTTCAAATAACTTCATGGTGCAGTAATCTAAATGTGATATCTGCGTGCTCAAAATGTCACCTCCTCCTTTTGCCAATTCAGATAACATTTCACACATGATGCTTCACTTATGTCTTCTGAAGCATGTAACCTATTTGATAGCCTCATGCATTAAAGATACAACAATACCTGTGAACAATGTGTTATCATGTAATTTTCGACCCAATTAGTAGGCTTCTGCAGTGGACATAATGCTGACTTACAGAAACCTTCAAATATAATTACTGCAAGTAGTATGTGAACTGCAATAAAAAAACTATTTCATACACAATGAACACAGCATAGATTGAGGAAGAAATATCATTGATGTGGACTAACCTTAATGGGAATTCAGCCCAAGCTGAAGCCAGCTCAAGATAACTGTTAAAATATCACATATACCTTTGATTTCCTTTAACACCTTTACTCTCTTCCATCCTAATCATTTACCATGATAGGGTCTTCATCTTTGCTCCCTCAAGCCCAAGAGACTCAGACTTAAGAAGATTTGGCATCCATCCATCCATCCTTCAGATCTAGTTGGATCACCCTGTTCTACTAAATCCAGCTCCTGGGTCACCCTGGAGAGCAATAAATAACTTCACCACAATTTTTGCACCATTGTCAATTCTCCTCCCCTGACCCTTCCACGTTTGCCTCTGACAAACAGTGCAAAGAGCCCATGACTTTGTCATTAAGGTCACCACCTCCACCTTTGCTGTTCTCTCCAAAATCCTTTAATATGTTCACAATCTGTGCTCATCTTTCCCACTATTCTATGTTTGAATCAATAAGATGTGAGATCAGATTTAATATTAATTGTGTTTGAAATTTGTACTTCAGAGATGCCCAGTCCTGCCAAGAAACTTAAGTGATAAGTTTCAAGTGGAGAAAATGCTGGACAAAACTCATTCTCAAGTCTCTTACTGAGATAATGGATGGCTGTGAAATTTTGCTTCAGCCTTATGCACAGGGCAGAATCGTCCCCAATTTGCACTAAGTGCAGTAGCGGGAGGGTAAGATGATGTTTTACCCGTCGGCACAATGGTGGCTTTTCACACCATATTGTCCCAAACCTGCCGTATTAATTATGCATTCCTGGGAAACACACCGTTTCCATGGCAGGCGGACTCTCATTCGCCCTCAACACCATCACTTCGCTGCTTCATCACACGGGCCGCCATATTTAAAGTCCAGCCATGCACATACCTCTCAGCACTTCCAGCCCATGACTGCTGCACAGAAGACAGGATGGCCCCGAAAGGGAAAAAGACTTCAGCCCCCCAGCTTTAGTGACGTGTCCCTTGAGTGCCTTTTGGACACCATGGAGGCCCGCCGTGATGTCCTCTACGCCCACTCTGACCACAAGAGGGGCAGCAGCATCACCAAACCAGCATGGGAGGCGATGGCAGCAGTGGTCAGCATCAATGCCCTGCAAAAGAGGACAGCCAGCCAGTGCCACTACAGGACGAATGGTCTCATCTGTTCCACCAGGGTAACTCACTCTTCTCATCACTCTCAACTCACACATTCACAAACCCATCACACATTCACAGGAATCTCACACCTCAAGAGACAACACCACTAACTATTACACACACCCTCATGTCTCCATCAGACTCATATCCTCTCGAGCTCATGTCCTCATCCCGCTCACCACACAAACATTCCATGCAGTGCCATGCGTCCAGCTCATACTCTCTCCATCTGCTCCCATGCAGGAGAAGCTGGATCACATCAGCAAGAAGAGGTCCCAGACCTGGGGTGGGGTGGCCCACATTAGGCCCCTCACTCAGTTTGAGGAGCGTGCCATCGTGCTGACTGGTGAGGACATGGACCCTGCCTGCAGCGACGGTGAGGTCAGTGGCGAACACCCTTATCAGGATCTTGCATCACATCATCCCTCTCTCAACACAGCTGTGAGTGCTCTCTCTTTCTCCTGCTTTGACTCTGCTGACATGCACTAATTATCTCTAATTTGGGTCACAGGGAGCTCCAACAAGCAACAGATGCCCTCAGCCAGCCAGTCCCTCAGCTCCATTCAGGTCCTCGTCTCCAGCCAAGAGGACACCTCCTCCATTGAAGAGCTAGAAATAAGCAGCCTGGAAGATCCATCACAGGGCTTACCCAGACCCTCTACCAGTGCAGAGACACACACCTCAGTGAGATAAAAACAAAAAACTGCAGATGCTGGAAATCCAAAACAAAAACAGAATTACCTGGAAAAACTCAGTAGGTCTGGCAGCATCGGCGGGGAAGAAAAAAGTTGACGTTTTGAGTCCTGTTGAAGGGTCATGAGGACTCGAAACGTCAACACTTTTCTTCTCCGCCGATGCTGCCAGACCTGCTGAGTTTTTCCAGGTAATTCTGTTTTTGTTCACCTCAGTGAGATCTAGATCTAAAGCAGACTCAGGTTCACAATCTATTGGTCACCGCATGGATACATGTCTACAGCAGGAGGAGGCAGGTTCGGCCAAGCTCCCTGGCACTCGGAGGACTGCTGAGGTAAGATGCATCTGTGAGGTCTGAGTCAGATGATGAGCCTCTGGATTTGGCCTTCCAACTCATCCTGGAGAGTCAGCAGAAGATGGGGGAACATCACGCAGAGCTGTTGGAAGCCCTCAACAGAGTGGCTTATGAGTCAAAGGAGTGAGTCTGCCTGCTCTCTGATGAAATGGTGCCCACATGTGCGCATATGACCGTCTCCATGGGGAGGATGGCGGATGACATAGAGACCCTGGTCCAGCAGAACGTGGAGGTGTGTGCAGACCTGCTCTCTATGACGGGAGCTCCTGCAGTGAGTTCCTGCAGTGGCAATGCGAGAGGGAAACAGGGAACCTCGATGTCCCTCCAGGTGCTCCTTCCCCTCAAGGAGTCAGGGCGGGGCCCTGGGCACCCAAAGGGAGGAAGGGCAGCAGCTGGACAACCCTGGTCACTCACTCAGGAATCTCAGAGGCTCTCCACTCCCTCCTTTGCTTGTGAGCCCCTTAACCTCGTCCTCTGTCACTACAGAGGGAATAGCTGGCCAATGAGTGATTCTGGAGGAAGAAATGTGTGTGTGTGGCAGGGCCTTTTGGAGCCTCCCACGCATGCAGATCCTTCACATATCAAACTCATCTCAATGTCCCGAGCATTTTCAATGCTGCCTGCTGGGGTTCGATCTCAGTTGTCCATCTGAGCTGACCTGCATCTCCGCCTACCCACTGATCACACTCCCAAGCAGCTCACTCACCACGACCCTCGTTTCACTTTCAATTTGGACAGCATAGTCGTGATTCACTTCTTCGTCAGCTGTCCCATCCTTTCCCCTCTCCCACTTACCCATTTCCTTTTTCCCATCACTGTTGACCCCCCGTGGCATCACCTTCGACCTCCCCTCCGTGACCTACCAGACACAATCCTTTTCTTTTGGGGATGTCCAGGTGAACGTGCGCATTTCCTTCCTTCCCAAAAATCCCATCTCTATCCACGTTCACCTCCCTGACCTCCTCTTTCCCACCCTCAGGTCTGTGTCTGCTTCCAGGTCCCCACCAACCATCCTCATCATCCTTTCTACTGCTACTGTCAAACCCTCGCACCACCCCCCCCCCCCCACCCTACTGCCTTACTCTGCCCTCGGTCATTCTCACCATTCTTCATACCACACTCACCCACAGTTCGCTCCCCCAGGAGGCAGTCATGGACACATCAGAGCCCTCCCTTGCACATTCACCTGGACATCCACCCCCTGGGCCTCTTCCCCACCTCCCCCCCGAAAGAACCCTTCCACCCTTCAGACCTTTTCCTCCTGGAAACCCTTCTCCCCTCTGGACCCCACCCCCTCTGAACCCCTCCCCCCTCTGGACCCCATTCCCCCTGGAACCCTTTTCCCCCTCTGGACCCTTTCCCTTTCCTGGAATCCCTTCACTCTGGAGCCTCTTCCCACCTCTCCCTTTGTCCTCACAACACCTGGACCCCTCCCACCCCCTGCCACTGCTTAGTCCCTCCTCCTTCCTGACTCCCTCAGACACCCTTACTTCTTCCACCACCTTTTGTCCACCCCTCCTCCTGACTCCTTCCTCCAGCCTCACTCCTTCCTCCAGCCTACCCCTTCTCCCTTCCTGACTCCTTCAGACACCCTTACCTCTGCTCTGAAGAGGAGTCATGTGGACTCGGGGCATTGACTCTGTTTCTCTCTTTGCAGATGCTGTCAGGCCTGCTGAGTTTTTCCTGAATTTTCTGTTTTTGTTTCAAGTTTTCAGCATCCACAGTATTTTGCTTTTACCCTTACTTCTTCCTCCAGCTTTACTCGTTCTCCCTTAGTGACTCCTTTCTCCACCTTACTTCTTCCTCCACCCTTACTCCTTCCCCTCTCTGTACTCCTTCCTCCCCTGGACTCCCTCCCCTCTCAGCATCCTTCCTCCCCCTGGACTCCTTCCCCTCCCTGCACTCCTCCCCTCCAAACTCCTTTCCTTCCACCTTCCACCCCCACTTACATCTACCTCCCCAGTTGCCATCTTCTCCCGCGTTACCCCCTCCTCCCTCAGTATCCCCTCCCCCTCCCAACCTCAACTGCCAACACCTTCATTCTCCCCCTCCAACCTCACCCCCTGACACTTCTTCCTCTCCCAGTCGATCCTAGACTTCCCTCTCCCGCCCCCTCGACCATCATCTGTTGTGAGCATCAATGGTGACTTTCCACCTTGCGTGAGCTGCTTTGCAGCAGAGCCGTGTCCATGAGGACATACCCAGCATGCCATGGTCGCTCCTCCAGTGTGTCGTTGCTGTCGGGGTCCAGCATCTTCTGCTCCTCGGATGTCTGTGATCTGAGCAAGGCCCTGGCGGTAAGTCCCGACTTCTGCACGTCACACTTGTCAAGACACGTTCTGCACTGGTGTGTTTCCCCGCTGATGTGGGCGGACGATCCAGCAGAGCGGGGGATGAAGCTGGCAGCCTGGACTTATGATGATATGCTGATGTTTTACAATGAGGTTCCCAACGTCTGATGGCAGGGAACAGGCCATCGATGGGCAGTGCAGACAATCGCAAACTGGTTTCAAGGTGTCGTGAAACTTGATTTTTGGGTTTATCACCATGTTGTCCGCTCACGCCACTGAACACGCCCAATAGCAGTGGGCTTGGAAAATCCCAGCCACAGTCTTCCTAAGGCTCCTGAGCAATCTAAAGGAATTGATCTAATATAACACAAAAGTAGTGTAGCCCTTCCAGCCTGGGTCAGTCAATATCCCATTCCTGTTTTGCGAGTGGTGGCATTTTCTATGCCAAGCATCAATTGTGGCTTAAAAGCAAAGTACTGCAGATGCTGGAAATCTGAAACAAAAGCAGAAAATGCTGGAAAAACTCAGCAGGTCTAATAGCATCTGTGGAGAGAAAAAAAAGCTAACATTTCAATTCTGTATGACTCTGCTTCAGAGCCACTACATCTCTAACAGACTCGAAAGAGTTAAAAAACTCGAAAGAGTTAAAAAACTCGAAAGAGTTACATCTCTAACAGTTAAACTTTGTTCTTGGTTTTACAGCTGACCTGAATTAGGGGCTGTGCCTGATTTATCCCAATTTTGTTGGTTTAGTTTAATTGTTTTAACTCGAAAGAGTTACATCTCTAACAGCCTATCCCTTAACCTAAGTTGCCAATTCACTTTAGCTAGCACAGCTTTCATTCTCTCATAATTGCCTTTATTTAAGTTTAAAAATTTAGTCTCAGACACACTCCTCTCTCTCAAACTAAATGTAAAATTCAATCATATTATGGTCACTGCTACCTAGGGGCGCCTACACTATGAGATCATTAATTACTCCCATCTCATTGCACAATACCAGGTCTAGTATAGCCTGCTCTCTGGTTGGCTCCAAAATGTGCTGTTCGAAGAAGCTATCCTGAAAACATTCTACGAGCTCCTCATCTAGGCTAGCTTTGCCCATCTGACTTTTCCAGTCTAAATGTAAATTAAAATCTCCCATGATTATCACTGTGCCTTTCTGACAATCTCCCATTATTTCTTCCTTTATGCTCAACCCTCCTACTGTTAGGAGGCCTATATACAACTCCCACAAGTGGCTTCTTGTCTTTGCCAATTCTCATCTCTACCCAAACCATTTCCACATCCTTGAAAGTAGGCTTGTAAGCAGCTGGACATTTAAAATTACCTGCTTTACAGCAGCTAGAACCATTAAAAAGGGGGCATGGCCTTCTTGTGTCTGACTCTGCAGCTCTCGACAGAAGGCCTCAGGAGTGCTCTGCACTACACAGTTCGTGCCCGGCCTGAGTCTGACTTCAGGTGAGAAAGGATCTCCTGGATTTTGAGGGAGGAAACTAGAAGCGGAGTGGCAATCTGACTTTGACTGCCACACCAGAGAAGTTCAGGTCTGACTGTGTCATAGGCACAGGGTAAGTAAACAAAGGCAGTTCCTGTCTTTGGGACTTTCTGGAAACCAGCCTCAATGTGTGAGGTCAGTGTCAGGGCCTGCTCAGAGCCGTTGTGAGAAAGTTGTGACGGGGGGGGTTGCTGCTTCCAGGGTTAGGCCGTTTGGCAGGAGGCCTTATGTTATTGAGAGCAGGGCAATGGGGCAGCAGCTGCATGGGTCAACAAGTGGCTTCCTTGGCTTGGCGATGGCCACTATCTTGGGTTGGCGCCAGATGTTTGGAATGGTGCTTGTGTTGGTGATGTTGGTGAACATCTTCGCTAGCCACTTCCTGCCCTGTGATCCAACTTTCTTTAGGAATTCAGGGTGAATCCCATTGACTCCTGTGGCTTTGCCTGAATTTGTTGGCATGAGGGCACTGTCCAGTTCCTCTTATGTGTAAGGATTTGAGAAGTCTGTCTGCTCTGGGGCAATCTTAAGAGACTGCATCAGAGCTGTTTCTACTGCCTGCTCATCTTCCTGGTATCTTCGAGTTTATTAGGAGTTGTGAAGCGACAGCATCAGCATTGGTGCTGGGCTACTGGTTTGGTTGTTGCTCGGTTGCTCCCAGGTGATGTAGGAGTTTCCTTGCATTTCAGCTTGAGTGTGTGTAGTCAATGTTCTCAACTGTTTCCTTCCATTTTATGAGGTATCCTTCATCAATGGACTTGGAGTGTCATTGCCACATTGGGATCTCCATTTTTCCTGCATTCTTCCAGGAGCCAGCAGGGAATGAGGTTTTTATGAAGCCCCAGAGAACAAACTTGGTGGCTGCCAGTTTGAGAAGTTGAGTAAAGTGGTTGTAGTTTTCAGGGAGGGTTGGGATATGGTTCATGGGGATCTCTAGGTATCTGCAGAAGGCGTCCCAGTTGCCTTCCTTAAGACTCCAGCATGGCTTTGGCTTTGGGTTAATGGACGGTAGTTCGAGGCCGATGTAAGTGAGGGTTGGGCAATGTTTGGGGGAGTGAGAAGGTGGGCAACACTTGTTGGAAGCTCATCAGCTGTCGGCAGTGGCTGTCATGGGTCATGAAATAAAGATCAAGTGAGTAGTCCTTCTTCCATGTGGCAATATGGAATGTGCCAGGTTGCTTTGCATCGTACACAAGTTTTAGGTTATGCACACGGGCCCAGTCTGACAATTGTTTACCGTGGTGCTGTTGAGGTACCCCCATATGTGATGCGGCTATTGAGGTCACACATGTAGATTGTTGGGTGTGCTGCAGGTTGTATTACGATGTTGGACCACAAGGAACTTGATGGTTTGTACACATTTGTGATGGTCAGCTTAACTACCTTGATGATGGAATAGAGGTCATCTGATATTAGGTCTTCTGCATCTTTGGTGAGGCTTTCCTTGATGTAGGCAGCTAGGCTGCATGTCTTGTTTTCCCTGTTTGCAAGGAATGTGGATTCGACAGCTGTACTGGCCACAAGGTAGGTTTCTTGCAGGGTGACTATGTCCATAATCCCTGTCACAGAGTTCTGCGTTTGGCTCATGTTTTTGCCCAGGGTAGGGTTAGGGTTGAGCTGGTATATTCTTGTTGCTGCTCCTGTTTGTCAGCTTTGTTGTCCCTGAGAGAATCCATTTTCCAGTGTTATTTTACTGATTGGAGCTGGACCCTTGGGCCTGGGTTCAGTCACATTCTGGGCAGCATTAACTCATAGGGCAGAATTTTTCACTCAGCGTGCAGGTGCGTGCCCCCCATGCTTGAGTGTAAAATAGCACGTGATGACATTGGGTGAGCGTCCCAACATCATCTCACACTCACGCGATATTTCAGTCGGTGGGAGAGCACGGGTGCTGGAGCAGCGCCCGCCATTAACCAAGAGGCCATTAAGGACATTAAAAAGCCAATTGACAGGCAGAACGGGCAGGCAGCCAACAATTTCAAAAACCTCATCCACAGGTGAGATAAAAAGGTTCAGCAGCATTGCCAGTGTGAGTCGTGAGGAGTTTGATAGATAGTTTGCAGCTGGTTGCTTATTGGTACTTGGCAGCTTCACCTCTGTTTGGAGCTTCATTCAAAGCATTTCCAGGCTTCATTTCAGGACTCCTTGGTGTCTCCAAGGACCCTGGAAGCTTCAGACCATGTGGACCCTTCCAGGTATCAGACCGCCTTCCCTTACCCTGGTAATGGGGATTGTGGTCCCTGCTGGAGGCACCTCCTCTGAGGAGGAAGAGAGGGGCAGAAGGGAGAGGAGGCCGGGTGTCCCAGTGCAACTTCCAGCGGAGGGACCTGTGGGAGGAGAGGCGCAGGCACAAGGGGCACAGGGCCAGCTGGTAGTCAAAAGCAGAAGGGGCCACAGAAGATGCCACTATCCTGCTACCAGGGTTTACAGGAGGCGATGCAGCTACCTCAGTGTGTCTGAGGTGCAATGCTGAAGGAAGCTCCGCCTCTCAAGGGAGAGCATGACCTCCATCTGTCAAATGATTGGGCCTGGAATCAGCTCCGAATGTATGGGTGGACACCCCATGCCCGTGGCTCTGAAGGCCACAGTGGCCCTCAACTCCTATGCCTCCAGCTATTTCCAAGGCTCAGTGGAGGATCTGTGTGGAGTCTCCCATCAGCTGTCCACAGTTGCATCAACCTGATGTCAGAAGCTCTGTTCAGGTGGGTACTGACTTTTATTCATTTCTGTATGGATGAAGCCAGCCAGGCAGAGTGAGCCAGAGGCTTTGCAGCGATTGCTGGGCTTCCCCCACGTCCAGGGTGCCATCGACTTCCCACATGCGGCCATCAAGGCACCAGTGAGTCAGTCGGGAAGGGCTTTCACTCCATGAACGTACAGATAGTGTATGACCACAGGATGCAGATTCTACAAGTCTGTGCAAGGTACCCAGGCAGCTCCTATGACGCTTACATTCTGGGACACTCCCAGGTGCCGAGGCTCTTCAGTGCTCCGGCCTGGCTGGATGGATGGCTGCTGGGTGACATGGGCTATCCGTTGAAGAGATGGCTCATGACGCCTCTCCACCACCCAAGAACAGAGGCAGAGAAGCGTTGAAATGCGAATCATGCCTGCACAAGGGCAGTGGTAGAGAGATGCGCTTCCAATGCCTGGACCGATCGGGGGTGCTCTACAATACCCCCAGAGTGGGTGTCACTGATAATGGTTACATGCTGCACTCTCCACAATCTGGCACTGGCAACCGGGGATTCAGTGGAGGAAGAGGACCTTGATGCAATTGCACAGGCCACAGAGGATGAGTCCAGTAATGAATCAGAAGAGGAGCACTGTGAGGAGAAAACTGAGGGTGTGGAGGTAGACCTCCGTAACCCCCGGGGAGGCAGAGACACCAGGGATGCCTCAATCCAACTCTCCTTCAGCTCGGCTGCCAAAGATCAGCTTCAACCTCATGCCAGGGCTGCCTTCTCCATCCCAGATGTCTGAAAGGACCCTTTCATTTGCGAACAAAGTCCACTCAGTGCCTGTGCAATAAAGTTCAGAGCCACTCAGGTCCAGCATTACATACTGGCGTACCCTGCACCAGAAAGAAAAAATATGAAGCATACCCTGATGGCCTATCAGAACTAAAGCAAATTTAATGGGTAGAATTTTGCCCTCGTCGGTCAGGCCTGGTTGGGAAACTGACCGCTGCCAGCAATTGGGGCCGGACCACGATTTCATGCTGTCGGGCCAATTAAGACCCACCCAATGTGGAACACGGCTTGTCATTGGTCGTAAAGGGCTGAGCGGGGTCAGGGGCCTGTTGGCCGCTGGCTCTGATGGTGACCCGGTAGCCTGTTTAAAAACAGCCCAGGCAGCCCCAGAAAGGCTGCCAGGAAAGGGCGCCTCTCTGCCACTGTAAGGATAGAGTCCAGAGTGTCAGAAAATGCGGGGGGGGCAGGTTGGGGAGGCACTTGGCCCCCCCACCGTTTTTCCGATGAGTGTCTCGCTGTCCTCCTGGAGGAGGCGGCTGCCAGGAGGGACACCCTTGTCCCCAGAGATGGGAGGAGGAGGCCACCACACCTCATCAAGAGGGCATGGGAGGAGGTGGAAGCAGTGGTGAGCAGCCAAGACGTGGTGCGGTGAACACGGGTGCAGTATCGGAAGCGCTTCAATGACCTGCTGTGCTCAGGAAGGGTGAGTACTGTGTTGGCATGTGTCAGTGTGTTGAATTGTTTTGGGCTGGCCATCCCCCCATGGAGCTGACAGGTGTTAGTGTCCAAGTGTCAACTGTTAATATTGCCAGAGTGGCCAAGGGGCTGAGCCCTGGCTGCTTTTACTGAGTGCCTTGTGCCTCAAGGGCCACGACTCAGATCTGCCCTGCGAGATGCTCTTCAGCTGGGGTTGGCTAGGCTGCAATGGCGCTGCAGTTACAGAGTGGACTAATCAATGCTCCTCTATCCTGTCGGGCGAAGACATCCCATAACAATATTAAGAGGTCACGGACTAGCAGAGGACCCCCAAACCTTCTCTTCCTCTCCTGGTATGAGCAGGAGGCACTGGAGCTCGAGAGGTGCCACACACCTCAGTCAAGCGGCCGCGGTGAGGCTGGGGTGTCAGACAAAGGTAAGAGCTCAGTGCACAGAGGTGAGAATTTTGGCTTGTGCAACCCATTCTAGTGTAGTCTCTTCATTGATGGGAGTCTCAAACCTGGAGTCCCCATTGATCATTGAAAGACAATGGCACCATGATGCAGATCTCCATTGTCTCAGCAGGGTGCTTGGCATGCACAGTGACAGTGTGATGACTTTAACTAATGACATATCCTTGTTGTTCCTTTTAGGTTCACCAGCAGGTGTTCACTCTCCGGGCCCTGAAGGGCCACACCTGACATTGGGGGACCACCATGCTCCTCAAACACCTGCGTCATACCCACTCTCTGAAGCAGGCACCAGCGCAGATACCAACGCCTTAGTGGGCATTAGTTCAGCGGATAGTATCTCTGCACATTGATGAGGATGCTTCACACACACTTGAGGTGCAGGCGGAGGCAGGGGGTGCCCAGGGTGCCAGCAGTCGAAGGACTGCTGGGGACCAGGACGATGCTCAGTTGAAGGCTGATGATGGGCCATTAGGCAGCAGATGCTGGATTTCCAGTGAGATGTGCAGAAGGATCTAGCGGAGATCCAAAGGGAATGTGTGCCACGTCCTCCATTGTGGAGGAGCCGCTGCAGAGGAGCGTTGCGTTGACTCTCATGGCCGAGTGCACTGTCTCCTCCAATGAGAGAGTGGTGATTCTCATGGAGAGGCAGCTCCAAGGACAGAATCAGGGGTTCCTGGGGTTACGTTCGGATCTTCAAGCCCTCAAACAGGCACTGACCTCAGGTGGTCAGTGTCAGTGTGGGAGATGGATGAGGCACCCAGTATCCCAGCTAGGTTCCCGTCCATCAATGGCAAGCAGGGAGGTCCAAAGTGACCTCACGTTGGCGCATGAGCTGCCTGTTGTCTCTGCAGGCTCCT
The DNA here is from genome assembly GCF_017639515.1 of Carcharodon carcharias. NCBI lineage: Eukaryota > Metazoa > Chordata > Chondrichthyes > Lamniformes > Lamnidae > Carcharodon > Carcharodon carcharias. The sequence goes on along the minus strand of NC_054481.1, from coordinate 70,884,062 downwards.
CTCAGGGCACTCCAGATGACGACAGCAGCTCCTCCGCCCCTCTGCCAGTGACCGTTACATCTGATGAGGCTGTGGTGACTGGGGAGATGCCAGTCATGGCACTGGCTGCTCCCTCCCAGGCGGGGCCAGCACAGGCTCCACTGGCCAGAGGACAACCACCAAGGTTATCAAGGCCAACAAGACAACAGAGTCAGTGGCTGCCTCCAATGCTGGTGCCAGTGAGGGGGGAGCACCTAGACATAGCACCTGTAAATGTAAGTTTAGAGCACCTTAAGCACAAGAGGGATGGAACATGGGTCTTATTTTGTTCCCCCACTTTTTTCTTTTTTAATGGCATGACTACCAACACTTCTGTTTTCTTTCTGTTCAAGACCATGTGAGTTCAAACATACAATTAAATTTGCATTTGTGTTATTGGCCTGAGAATGCTTCATTTGTTTTGTAGGTGCAGGGTAGGCCAGTATGTAATGCTGGACGTGGGTGGCTCGAAACTTTATTGCACAGGTGCTGAATGTATCTTGGGTGCCAAGGAAAGGGTCATTTTTGCGAACCACGATGGATCCATTAGACCTGGCATGAGGTGATGGTTCTTATTTGGCAGCCTAGCTGAAGGAGAGTTGGATCATGGAGTCACTGGTATCCCTGCCTTCCTGCAGGTTAGCAAGATCTGCCTCTACACCCTCAGTGTTCTCCTCACCGTGCTCATCTTCAGACTCACTACTGGATTCATCTTCTGTTGCCTGTGCAGCTGTGTCAAGATCCTCTTCCTCCAGTGGGTCCCCCCTTGCCAGTGTTAGATTGTGGAGAGTGCAGCATGCGACCACTATCAGTGACATCCTGCTCTGGGGGGTATTGTAGTTCTCCACCTGAACGGTCCAGGTATCGGAAGCACATGTTAAGAAGACCAATGGTCCTTTCTACCGTCGTCCTTGTGGAGCCATTGTTCCTGTTGTACCACTGCTCTGTCTCTGTTCTTGGGTATCAGAGAGGTTTCATAAGCCATCTTTTCAGGTGATAGCCCTTGTCACCCAGCAGACAAGCATCCAGCCGGGCTGGAGCACTGAAGAGCCCCGGCACCTGCGAGTGTCTCAGGATGTAAGCGTCGTGGGAGCTGCCTGGGTACCTTGCACAGACTTGCAGAATCAGCATCCTGTCGTCACACACTATCTGCACGTTCATGGAGTGAAATCCTTTCCTGTTGACAAAGGCACCCTGCTGACCCGCTGGCGCCTTGATGGCCGCATGTGTGCAGTTGAAGGCAGCCTGGACGTGGGGGAACAAAGCAATCATTGCAAAGCCTCTGGCTCACTCAGCCTGGCCGGCCTCGTCCATACAGTAAAGAATAAAGGTCAGGACCTGCCTGAACAGAGCTTCTGTCACCAGCTTGACCCAACTGTGGACAGCCGATTGGGAGACTCCACACAGATCCCCCACTGACCCCCGGAAAGAGCCGGTGACATAGAAGTTGATGGCTGCTGTGACCTTCAGAGCCACTGGCATGGGGTGTCCACGCACACAGCCAGAGCTGATCTCAGGGCCTATCATCTGACAAATGGAGGTCACTGTCTCCTTTGAGAGGCGGAGCCTCCTTCGGCATTGCACCTCAGGCATATTAAGGTAGCTGTGTCGCTGCCTGTAAACTCTGGCAGCAGGATAGCGGCAGCTTCTGCAGCCCCTTCCACCTTGGACTACCCCTTGTGGCTGCGCCTCTCCTCCCACAGGTCCCTCCCCTGGAAGCTGCATCGGGACACCTGGCCTCCTCTCCCCTCTGCCCCTCTCTTCCTCCTCAGAGAAGGTGCCTCCAGCAGAGACCACAATCCCCATTACCAGAGTAAGGGAAGGCTGTCTGATACCTGGAAGGGTCCACACGGTCTGAATCCTCAGGGGGCCTGGAACACACCAATGAGTCCAGAAGTGAAGCCTGGAAATGCTAACAATGAAGCCCTGATCAGAGAATAAGCTGCCAAGTCTCAATAAGCCACCAGCAGCAAACTGTCTCTAAAGCTCCTCACCACTCACATTGACAATGCTGTTGACACTTCTTCTCCTGCCCGTGGATGGGTTTTTGCAAATTGTGTCCTGCCTGCCTATCCATTTTGCTTGGGTGACAAGCCAAACTTGCACAGTCAAAGTTAAATCACTGTCAGTTGGGTTGTTAATGGCCTTACCTAGCCTGTTAATTGATGGCAGGCACTGCTCCGGCTCCCACGTGCGTCTGCTGAGCAAAATATCGCGCCAGTGTGTGATGGCTTTGGGACGCTCGCCCAACGTCATCGTGCATCATCTTACGCTCAAGCAGGTTAGGCGCACACCTGCCTGCTCAGGTAAAAATTCTGCCCAATGTTGGCATCACATTAAAATCGTAATGACGTTACAATTACTGGTGTTGATATCCACGCCAGCAGGCATATAAACCAAAAATAAATGAATAGAAGATCACCCGTGAACTGTCTCTCTCGCGCTCATGGTGCCTTAAACTTACGTTTGTGAATGCTATGTCTTGGTGCTCCCCCCCTTGCTGACAGCAGCATTGGAGACAGCTGCTGACTCTGCTGTCTTGTTGCTGTTGATGATCTTGGCGGTCGTCCTCTGGCCAGTGGAGCCTGTGTTGGTCCCGCCTGGCAGAGAGCGGCCAGTGCCACAGCTGGCATCTCCCCAGTCCCTGCAGCCTCATCAGATGTGATGGTCATTGGCAGAGGGGTGGAGGAGTTGCTGCCATCACCCAGAGCACCCTGAAATGAACCCACAGGGACGACAGGCAGCTCGTGCGCCAATGTGAGGTTACTCTGGGCCTCCCTGCTCACCATTGATGGACGGGCACCTAGCTGGGATACTGGGTGCCTCATCCATCTCCCACACTGACACTGACAACCTGAGCTCAGTGCCTGTGTGAGGGCTTGCAGGTCCGAGCGCAACCCCAGGAACCCCTGATTCTGTCCCTGGAGCTTCCAAGAGAATCGCCACTCTCCCAATGGAGGAGGCAGTGTGCTCGGCCTTGAGGGTAGATACAATACTCACGCTCCACATGGACTCCTCCATAACGGAGACCGTGACACGCAGATCCTCATGGATCTCCGCCAGATCCTCCCACACATCCCGCTGGACATCCAGCATCTGCCAACTAATGGACGACTCCAGAGGATCATCGTTGCCTTCGACTGAGCATTGTCCTGGTCCCCAGCAGCCCTCCGACTGCTGACATCCTGGGCACCCCCTGCCTCCGCCTGCATCTCAAGCGAGTGTGAAGTGCCCTCACCAACGTGCATCAAGATACTAGCCACTGAACTAATGCCCACCAAGGTGCTGGTATCTGCGCTGTTGCTTGCTTCAGAGAGCGGGTGTGACGCAGGTGCAAGTGAAGCCCTTTGGGGTCCACAGAGCGAACGCCTGCTGGTGAACCTAAAAGAAAGAACAAGGACATGTCATTAATTAAAGTCATCACACTGTCACTGTGCATGCCAGGCACCCTAGTAAGACAATAGAGATCTGCATCATGGTACCATTGTCTTCCAATGATTAGTGGGGATTCCGGGTTCGAGGCTCCCATCAATGAAGAGGCTGCACTAGAATGATTGCACAATCCAAAATTCTCACCTCTGTGCCCTGCGCTCTTACCTTAATCTGACACCCGCCTCTCCACGCCCGGTTGTACGGGGAGCATGCTGGCTCTCCAGCTCTAAGGCGTCCTTCTTGAACCTGCTGAACAGCAGCAGGTTGGGTGGGCCTCTGCCTGTACGTGCCCTCTCTGATTGGTTATGGCTCATCTTCTCCTGAAAGGACAGAGGAGCATTAATTAGTCCACTCTGTACATGCAGCGCCATTGCAGCCTGGCCAACCCCAGCTGAGGAACATCTCGCAGGGCACACCTGAGTCATGGCCCTCAAGCCGCAAGGCACTCAGCCTAACCAGCCAGGGTTCACCCCCTTGGCCAGCTCCTCCGTGATTGACAGTTGGCACTCAGACTCTAGCGCCCCTGAGATCCACGCGGGGATGGCCAGACCTTAACACCTCACCACACTGACCCATGCCAACATAGTACTCACCCTTCCTGAGTGCAACAGGTCATTGAAGCACTTCCAGCACTGCACCCAGGAGCGCTGCACCACATCACTGTTGGTCACCATTGCTGGCACCTCCTCCCATGCCCACTTGGTGAGGTGCGGTGGCCTCCTCCTGACATCTCTGGGGACAAGGGTGTCCCTCCTGGGAGCCACCTCCTCCAGGAGGACAGCGAGACACTCATCAGAAAAGCAGGGGGCCAAGTGCCCATCCGACCTGCCGTGTCCAGCCGCACTCGACTCAAGACAACACAGAACAGGTGTCCTTCCATGGCAGCCTCTCTGGGGCTGCCTGGGCTGTTTTTAAACTGGCCGCCGGGTCGCCATTGGACCCGGCGGTGTACAGGCCTCTGCCCCCGCTTGGCCCTTCCCGACCAGTGAAGCACCGCATTTCACACTGAGTGGGCCTTAATTGGCCCACCAGTGTGAAATGGCGCTCAGGAGCCGATCACAGACGATGGACCATTTCCCGGCTGCTCCTGGTCCTGCCGACAACGCCCACTCTCCAATATCAAAACTCTGCCCAAAAGTTTTCAGGTTGGAAAATTTACTTTAGCAGGAGGACCATGTGAAGGTTGCTGTCTTCCTCCCATACAACCATTATAACATGGCCAACATATGGTATCCGAATTTTGTGTGGTAAATCCAATAACTTCTGGAGAAAAATTCCAGCCTTATTGGGAATGGAACAAAGAAACATCAATGAGAAACATAAGAGGTTTCTTCTCTCTCTCAGCATAATGAAATCTTTCAAAGTCAGTTTAATGAGTATCCATGCATTCATATTTTATTTATAACCAATAAATGTGCCTCCTTCTGTAGCTCCCCAAAAGCCAACAATTCCATATGTTATACGATATCTGTGCTCCTCTCCTATGACCTGCATCTGCGAGCAGTGTCTATACATTTATTATTCTGTTCCCTGTCTGCCTTTGCTCGTTCCACTTGACATATCCTCGATTAATAAGACTGTTGCCAGAGTTAGAGGCGCAGAGCATAGTAAAGGCCGAAACAGTCCATCCGTTTAAATCAGACATGTGTTTAATATCCTGCTGCTGATACAGAAATGTACCCAGACTTTCTGTCTTAGGAAATGGAGTGCAATTAATTTTAGTCCTCCAGAAAATTGATTTATTTTAATTGTTAACTGTGGCCTTTTGACATGACTGGCACAACAGCAATGGAGAGATGGTTCTCATTTGGATGTGGAACGTCAGGTTGGAATAAGGGAAGAACTGTAGTGAGGAAGATCTTGCCCATGGCTGGAATAAAATATTTAAAGAAGCAACAATATCCTTCCTGCCTCTATTATGTGAAAAATAAATATTGTTGGCAGATATCAGTGGTCCTTGCAACAGTGGTGGTGGGAATGGGGGTGGGTCAGATGAAGTGTGCCTCTCATTTAGACATCCCCCGGCAGCCAATCTCAGAGGCTGCTGGCTGTCCTGAGGGAGAGATCTATTGATTGTGCAAAAACCTTCAGGTTTACCTGAAGGAAGTGAGTTGTTACAGGGGATCCAGAGTTTCCTGGGCTTAGGGCCTAGCACCAGGGGGCAAGGAAGCCCTCCACTTCAGGATGCTGACCTGGAACTAATACTGGAGGCCATGAGGCACAGCAGGGAGGCCCTCCTCTTACTAGAGGGTGGGAGGAGGAGACCACTTCACTGTGCAGCAGGGACACCTCTGTTCGGCGTCATCTTCCTCCTCCTCTCTCACCTCCCAATTGTCCTTGGCAGCCTTTCCTCCAGCTCTTCTGCCCCTGTGATGCTTGGGGGTGATAATCTCATTCAAAGCCTAGGCACTGAGTGCCACTCTCCCTCCATTGTGCAGCACCAACGGCACCCCCTCACCAAGCATCCAGTGTCCCTTTCCCTGCTGATCCTCTTATGGTGCCAGGGTGATGCCCTGGAGCAGCCGTGACTGGCTCTTGTGTACCTGCCTCCCCTTGGCTGCTCAGAAACTGACTGCTTCTGAAACCCATGCACCCCTTTCAATATTCCAGTTTTCTCCTTCAACAAGCTCTCAATGAGCTTTAGCGAGTGTAATTGGCCCATTGAGGAGGAGAGCAGGGTTCCTGTCTCAGCCTCCCCCCCTGCCCTGGTAAATATTGCCAGTGCCAGGTGTGGTGTCCTGTAACTGACCCACCGCTGGTCCGGTGCAGGGCTTTTCAGGCTGCACCCATCTCCTTTTCCACCTTCGGGGACACCATATCCTGGGCCAGCATATTCCAGTTGATGAGCGGGAACAGGGGCCGGGCCCGCTTGCCGACACGTAAAATGATGCGGGGTGATGTGTGTCCCAACATCACCCCGCGTCATTTAGTTGTCAGTTCGGCGGGCGCGCATCCGACTCAGATGCGCGCCCACCAACCTGTCAACGGCCTATTAAGGCCATTAACAAACTAATTGAACTCATTAACGGACCTGCCTGTCTAACCTTAAAGTTGGCGGGAAGGCCGGGAGCCCAGGCGGGCTTGTGAAAAAACATGAAACCTCATCCACAGGCGGGATGAGGTTTCATGAGTGATTTTAAAAAATGCAGAATATTTTACAATAATTCTCATGGACATGGCAGGGAAATTTTTTTCTAATCTTTATTCAAAGTTTTAAATCGGAGCCGATCTCCCTGAGGCAGCACTTAGCCTCACGCTGGGCCTTAATTGGCCCACCCACGTAAAATGGCGGCATGCCACCAGCTGGGGGCGCTTATCGGAAGCCCGCCCACTCACGCCCACTCCTGCCTTTCCCCCCTAGCAGGGGGGAAATGTTGCCCTAGGAGTCTGACAGAACTGGAAAGGCGTTTGGAAAGGGCCATCCAGAACTTGGAGAGAGTGGAACCAGAGACAATCTTGGAATTCCTATACATCTGGCCTAAGAAATATATGCAAATAGGGAGCTGAACTTTCCTAAACTAAAACAATGATAAATATTTTATTATTAGTTAAGTTTAGCTGGTGCAGACAAGATGGACCAAATGGTCTCTTTCAGTGCTGTACACTTTCTATGATTCTATACTTTAAAAGTACATTAATAGTTGTAAAGTTCTTTGAGGTCATCTAAGGTGCTATGCAAATGCAAGGGGATGAAATTTGTGCTGAGTGGGCGGGCGCATGCCCGACCCACTTGAGCATAAAATGATGCGCAATGACATCAGGCAAGCATCCCAACATCATCGGGGACTTGCGCAACATTTCGGTTTGCGCCGACAATTAACAGGCCTATTAAGGCCTTAAAAGTTCTAATTAAATTAAATTTTTCACTGTCCGTTCAACCTTGGGTTGGCAAGCAGGCAAAAAGGCTGAGCGGTCTTTGGACATTTTTAGGAAGCCTCATCCACGGGCAGGATGAGGTTTTGAAGAGCGATTAAAAATTAAATAAACTTTTTAAAAATTCATTCACAATGCACACAACTGCATTAATTCTCAACACGTAGAAAATCAACTGCCAAAGTTCAGGTTTGAGACCACTGGTCTGCAAGATTGTTCTGTACCTCTGAAAGATTTAAAAGGATGATGCATGGGAGAATTGATGGTATCACTCTTAACATTACAAGCAATAGTGTACATACTCAGTCAAACAGAACTTGATTTGATATAGTCGCACCAACCTATGGTAAGCAGGGATCAGGGAACGTTACAGATCTATCACCTCTGATTTCTGCTCTCAGGACTTGAATTCTAATGTAAACGTGCATTCCTAAACTCAAGATTGTGTCATTTTAATTCCTACCTACAAATTTGTTCTTACAGTGTTTAACAATTGTATAGTTCAAATATTTCAAATAGTCTCAGATCTTCTTGCAAATTTAAGAGTACACAGTGTAAGACTTTGACATAACCAAAGATATATTCATAGTATAGCTGGTGGAAAGGTCAAGCAAGTTCTCACAGTGAAAATACCAGCATATTCACTGCCTTGCATGTGTTATAACCTATCTGCAATGACAGCATTAGCTCAACCATTGGTATGAATCATTTATGTGTCCTTGATACATGTATCAAACAGGAAAAGAAAACCCGTTTTCCTCAAACATGGTCTTTTACACAGACTGTAGCTTTGCCTCAGTTCTTTCAGAACCATGGGTCAATATAAACTTACTGCTGATATTATAAGAAATAAGCTCACTCTTTCACATACCGTGAATTCACAACACCTACTAAGTTTGCAAAGTTAGTTCAGGTTAATGCTAACTGAATTATCATTTAGATAGTATCTTTAATGTGGAAAAATGTACCAAGGGCTGAAGGTATGGTCAAAGACCTGAGTGTTGAAAGATTTAAAGGTGGAGGCGGACAGGCGAGGCAGAGCTGTCCAGGGAGGGAATTCTTGAGCATGGGTCCTGGACGAATAAAGGAATCACTGCCAATGCAGGAAAAAAGACAGGGGATATACAAAAGCCAAAGTCAAATGAATGGAGAGTTTTTTGGGGGGGTGGGTGTGGTGCAGGTGGGGAGGTTAGGGCTGCAGGAAGTTACCCAGATAGAGAGGGGAAGATTTAAACATATGCATGAATATTTTATATTGGGAATGTTAGAAGATTGGGATCCAATGTAGGTCAACAGGAAATACATGATGGCTGAACAGGTTCTGATGAGGGATAGGATATGAAGAGTGGAGTCAGGATGAGCTGAAGTCAATGGAATGTGCAAAATGCGAGGCTGGCCATGAGAGCTCTGGGATAGACAAATCTGAAAGTGACATGGGCATGGATACAGACATCAGCAACACATGGGTTGAAGCAGAGGCAGAGGAAGGCAATGTTACAGATACAGATGTAGGCTGTCTTTGTGATTCAGAGGCTATGGAGTTGGAAAATCAGTTCAGAATTAAATAAGACTCAAATTTCCACATAGTTTGGTGAGACAATGACTGGATTTTTTTATTCATTCATGGGATGTGGGTGTTGCTGGCTAGGCCAGCTTTTATTACCCATCCCTAACGGCCCTTGAGAAGGTGGTGGTGGACTACCTTCTTGAACCCCTGCAGTCCATGCGGTATACACCCGCTGTGCTGTTAGGGAGGGAGTTCCTGGATTTTGACCCAGCAACAGCGAAGGAATGGTGATATATTTCCAAGTGAGAATGGTGAGTGACTTGGAGGGGGACTTCCAGGTGGTGGTGTTTCCATCTATCTGCTGCCCTTGTCCTTCTAGATGGTAGTGGTCATGGGTTTGGAAGGTGCTGTCTAAGGAGCCTTGGTGAATTCCTGCAGTCCATCTTGTAGATGGCACACACTGCTGCTACTATACATTGGTGGTGGAGGCAGTGAATGTTTGTGGATGTGGTGCCAATCAAGCAGGCTGCTTTGTCCTGGTTGGTGTCAAGCTTCTTGAGTGTTGTTGGAGCTGCATTCATCCAGGCAAGTGGAGAGTATTCCATCACACTCCTGTGCCTTGCAGATGGTGGACAGGCTTTGGGGAGTCAGGAGGTGAGTTACTCGCTGCAGAATTCCCAGCCTCTGGCCTGCTCTTGCAGCCACAGTATTTATATGGTAGGTGTTATGTTCTACTATGGGGTCGCTTTGCTCGTGAACCAGTTGCACGCTTAGCAGTCAGCAGGCGAGTTGATTACAATATACTGTAGACGCAGAGACCAATATAAAATGAAGCACATGCTATTTATTTCCACAAAACAACACAAAAAAGCACCTGATGTGTTTTTCTCCAGCCAGACCCCACTCTAGACTAACATTAACATGGTAGCCTGCACTACACAGCTACTGGGTCTTACAGTCATGTGGTCAATCTGCTCACAGTCTCTTTGAGGTATTTTACAGCACAGATTACCACATCTCTCCCCCTTTACTTGAAAGTACATTTTACAATACATTAACTATTTACAAAAATGAACTATTTACAAATTCAGCCTCACTGGAGGCTTTTTCAAACGTGTCAACTGTTGTAGTTCTACAACTTCCGATGGTTTGTCTGAGGCCTCCCTCTTGGGAGTTATCTGTCCACTAGACTCCCCAGCAGGAACCTGCAAATTTGCCTTTTTGACCCATTCAGGCTCAACGAGTTCTATGAGTACTTCCAAAGCAAGAGGAGCTCCTTCTACCTGTGGTGTAGGCTCCAGTGGGAATTTTTGGTGCATCTTTTCTTGTAGATTTGTTTCCTGTTTCCTGAGGTGATCTACATGTCTCCTGATTATCCAACTTTCAACTGATATGTGGTAGGACAGGGGTCCTGTCACTGCACTGATTTCACCTGATAGCCAATTGGGCCCATCTCCAAAGTACTTTGCAAAAACAGCACCTCTTACAGTGGAGTTTCTTTCATGATTGTGGTAATCGTGTTCATTTTTCTGGGCCTCCTGTCTTCTCTCTACCGTTCCCCCGAAATTAGGCCTTATGAGACTCAAACATGTCCTGAAATGATTCTTCATTAATAACTCTGCGGGGGCAATACCAATGGTTGTATGCAGCGTGGTTCTGTAGCTGAGCATGAAGCATGATAACTTTGTTGCTATGGAGCCCCCTGTAGTTTTTTCATTCCTGCCCTGAAGGTCTGAACAGCCCCCTCGGCCAACCCATTGAGTGCAGGATGGTATGGTGAGGTCTTGATGTGTGTTATGCCACTGAGACTTGTAAATCTTTTGAATTTCAGCTAGTGAATGGCGTTCCATTGTTAGACAATATTATCTCTGGTAACCCGTGTATCGCGATACTCTGACGCAATCTGGTCTATGGTGGCAGAAGATGTGGGTGATCGCACCTCGTAAACATCCGTCCATTTGGAGTAGGGGTCGATAAGTAAGAGGAACATTGTGCCCAAAAAAAGGCCCCATGTAGTCAACATGGAGGTGGACCCATGGCCTTCCTGGCCATTCCCAAAGATGCAGTGGAACAGAAGGGGGCAATTTCTGCACCTGTTGGCACTGCATGCAGCTCTTGACCATGTTTTCGATTTCAGTGTCCATCCTGACCACCAGAAGTAGCTGCACGACAACATTTTCATTCTGGAAATGCTGGGGTGAGTGCTATGCAATTCCATCAATAATGGTTGTCTTCCTCTGGGATGCACAATGACTCTCGATCCCCACAGCGAGATATCATCCTGGCAGGTAAGCTCGTATCTCCTGTTAACATAGGGTTTCATTTCGTCCGACTTTGGTTCATTAGACCATCCCTGCAAGACTTGTTCCCTGACGTGAGATATCACTGGGTTGTGGTCTGTCCATTCTGTGATCTGTTTGGCACTGACTGATGACGAATCTGGAAAGTTGAATAACAAAAATGTTCTTGAGGGACGGGGACGTTCACATTGCTGTCTCTTAAAGGTAATTGGCTCAGTGTGTTGGCATTGGCAATCTAGCTTCCCGGCCTGTGGATAAAAGTATATTCGTAAGCAGTTAGAATCAGTGCCCACGTTTGGATGTGTGCCGAGGTGATTCGGGTATTGCCTTATCTTCCCCAAACAAGCCTGGTAATGGCTTGTGGTCAGATACTATCGTGAAGTGGCGACTGTGGATGTATTGGTGAACTTCTTAATGCCAAATACGAAGGATAAGCCTCCTTTCTCTATTTGTGAGTATCTTCATTCTGCAACACTGAGTGTTCTTGAAACGTAGCCAATAGGTTCTTCGGAGCCATCTGTCATCCAGTGGAAGAGTACTGCCCCTACTCCGTAAGGGGATGCATCACAGGTTAAAATCAATTGTGTCCTTGGGTCACAATTTACTGACAGGGCCAATGAATGTAGTAACTACTTTACTGTTGTAAAAGCCTGTTGTTGTGGAGCTTGCCAAGTCCACCTGTGGTTTTTCTTGGGTAACCTGTATAATGGAGCCAGTACTGTTGACAATTTTGGGAGAAAATGCCCATAGTAGTTAATCATTCCCAAGAAGGATTTGAGTTCTGTGGCATTTTTCGGTGCTGGCGCCTCACTAACAGCTCTCACCTTGTTTTCTACTGGGTGAAGGCCCTGCAAGTCGACCCAATGAACCAGATAAATCATTTCTTTTGCTCAAAAGATACATTTTTCCCTTTTCAAACATATCCCAGCTTGTGAGAAATGCTTCAATACCTCTCCCAAGTTAACCGGGTGTTCTTCATCAGTTAGTCCTGTTACTAGGACATCATCGAGATGAACCACCACATGGGGTGGACCTTGGAGCAAATTTTCCAAAGCCTGTTGGAAAATGGCACAAGCCAATGGGACTCCAAAGGGTAACCTGCTATACCGGTATAACTCCCTATGTGCGTTGATAGTCCCAAAATCCCAAGAGGCCTTTTCTAGCTCGACTTGCTGGTAAGCATGGCTCATGTCGAGTTTCGTATATGTGGTTTCCCTTGCCAGCCTGAAATACAATTCATCAATTTTTGGTGTAGGTGCCTATCAAGTCAGGCTTTAATACTGGAACTATGGCCGCTGCCCATTTGGAAAATTGTAGGGGTTGTAAGACTCCCAACCTCTCCAGCCTGTCTAATTCACATTCCACTTTTTCTTGTAAGGCATAGGGAACTGGCCTTCAAATATCTGGGGGTTGCCTCAGGATCCATGTGAATTTTAGCTTGCAGCCCCTGAACCTTCCTGAGCTCTTCCCTGAAAACAGAGGCATATTTCTGTAATCATTCTTGCAGGTCTTTCATTTTGAGCTGAAAAATTTCAGTCCGCTCCAACTTTATTTCCTTAAGCCAGTTCCAACCAAGTAGAGTTGGGCCCTCCCCTGCTACCACTATAAGGGGTAGGTTAGCAGACTGGCTTCCATATTGTACTGGAACCTTGCATATGCTTTCCACTCGTATGTTTTCGCCAGTATATGTCTTTAGTCTAACATCTGGGTTTTCCAGCTTTAGTGAGTGGCCTCCTCCATTCAGATACTTAGACGTTGTTCCCCTATGACTATCGTGGATGCGCCTGTATCCACCTCCATTCGAAGGGGTTTTCTGTTCACTTCTACTATCACATAGATTGGCTCTGTTTTACCCATTTTTAAGTTGTGTAGCGAGTAAATATCTGACTCTGTTTCTTCTGGCTCCTCCATTATAAAAATTTCATGAGTTCTGCCTTTTTATTTGAACTTTGGCATCAATCTTTCTTTACAATATCACATAATGTACCCATTGAGATGACAGCAGAAACACTCGGTTCTTTTAAATGGTCATTTGTTTGCAGGCTGTTTGGTTCCAATTCTGCTATAATGAATGTGGTTTTTATCCGTTGAACCATTGCTTTTTGCTGGCCTGTTAATGGCGGCTGTTTCCCGCCTTTTCACGGAGCCCAGCGCTTCCGCACCATTTCTAGCCAGTGCCTCCCTCCCGACGTGAAGAATGGCACCATCTTCTGTTCCCTTGATTTCTCCAAGTCCCTGACTGTGCTCTCCATTGTGAGCGCCAACCCTAGGACCTTGCTGAAATCCAAATTTGTCTCAGACAGCAACCTTTTTTGAATGGTTTCTTCGTTAATCCCACATGCTAATTGGTCTCTTAACATGTTGTTAATCGATGTCCTGAACTCTCAGTGCTCTGTCAATTGTTTTAAGGCTGCTACATAGTATGTGACTGTTTCTCCAGGGGTGCGACAACTCAAATTGAAATTAAAATGCTGCGCTGTTACCGAGGATTTCGGCTAAAAGTGGCTTTTCACAAGATTCACCAACTCATCAAAACTCTTAGAATCTGGGGCATTGGGTGCCAATAGGCTGCAACTTAGGCCATCTGCTTTACTGCCACATGTCGATAAGAGGATCACCTTCCTCTTCTCTTCCCCCAATATGTCTTTGGCCAAAAAGAAAAGCACAAGGCGTTCAATATAATGTGACCAGTCATCGGTGGTCTGATCAAATGGTTCGATGCAGCCAAATTGTGGCATATTTGAAGGAAATAATTTTGGCCTCATCGCCAGTTGTTATGTTTTACTATGGGGTCACTTTGCTCACTTATCAGTCAGCAGGCGAGTTGATTACAATATATGGTAGTCGCAGAGACCAATATACTATTTATTTACACAAACAACAGAGCATTAACATGATGTGTGCTTCTCCAGCCAGACACTACTCTAGACTAACATTAACCTGCCCGCGCTGCACAGCTATTGGGTCTTACAGTCACGTGGTCAATCTGCTCACAGCCTCTTTAAGGTGTATTACACCACAGATTATCACACTAGTCCAGTTCAGTTTATGGTCAATGGTAACCTCTCGGATGTTGAGAGTGGGGGGTTTAGCGTTGGGATGGAACCATTGATGAGGGTATGTGTTGTAATATGTCTTTAAGGAATATCAGCATATCATCACTAGAAGGGTAATGTGTCATGTGATCTAGTCTTAGTTTCACTTTAGCTTTGAGGAAAGCACATACACACACACACACACACACACACACAATGGTCAACTTGTCTTCAAGCTTTATACCTATGTATAATTATTCTCGTGTGCTTCATCTTAATAAGCGAATCCACAATATGTTTACCCAATCCCATTTGAGCAGTTAGATATTACATCATTACAATACCACAATAGTATGGATTCAGCAGCAGACCCCGAAGACAACAAGGGTGAAACTGGACTTTGGCGACAGCACAGTAAAAGGACACAAGCAAATGAGCAATTGATTTTACATCCTGCCCAAATTTCTTTTCCAATTTCATATTGCTCAGCCAAGCCCAGACCTGGATGAAAAAGACCATCATGTGAACAGTGAGTATTCTTGGGTGGCTGAGGTGCCCCCAGTTTTCACTAATCAACTGCCCATTATTCAGGTGAGAAATGGGTGACCACCCCAGCCCCCACTTCACCCCCATTCTATTAGCTCATCATGAAAGACACAAGAAATCCACAAGCAAAGAGAAATATACTTTAAAAAAGGGAAATGGGAACATAAACAAAAGGAATAACCAGCCAAAAGGGCACTCAATATTTGAATAAATGAATACACAAACTGTTTCATTATTTGGTCAGGATCGTTGCTGGTATCTATACCTCACAACAGATTGCTTAAAAATCAGATCAAAAAAGCAACTGACTAACATTTTTTTCTTACTTCATTTGCTCATACTGCTTACAAGTTATTCTAACCCCCAGTGTCTGCAATAATTCTAATACTGATGATCACTGAGATTACTGTAAATTCATTTCTGTGACTCTGCTTTTGGTATTTTGAGTTGGCAAAATGTTTGTGAAATATTGCAATATTTTCTGATATGGTTTCTTGAGTCATTAGTGGTAACTTGGACTTTGGGTAATTGTGTACAATAGATGATGGCAGATCAGGTGTGTGTGATAATTCTCTTCAATTTTCCAGTGAAGTCAAACAATAAATCGGGAGACACGTTTATGGGAAGTTTGACCCAATATTGTCCAGTTTAGGCTATTCCCCCAGCCCTCCCAACCTTCTTTAGCTAGGGGCTCAAGTTGACCATTGGCCAGCGCAATGAGCTCAGCACCCACATCATCATAATGTCATCCAATGGGAGCTCCTTCTCTTAAATACAGGAAATGGTAACTTCCTTTTGGCAGGAATATGTAAGAAAGTTAACACGTCAGTTAAGGATTAGTTTAAAATCTCTGTCTGTTGGAGGAAGCTATTTCAAAGCTGAGATAATTAATGCAAGGTGGTATCTATGAAGGCAGTGAAGCATTGACAAAACTATGTAAAAATTGTGTATAGCTAGCAAATTACATGAGAAAAGATGTCTGTGGGTTCTAATATTCTGTATTTATTTGAAATATGCGGAATCATTTGTTTCAACATTCTTGGCAGCATCACAAACAATTCCCAAAGGTTTTTCCCACTGTTCCACCAAATGCAGAGTCTCAATACCCAATAAAGGAAGAACTTGCATTTATATAGCACCTTTCATGATTTTAGGAGATCCCAAAGCACTTCCAAGCCAATGATGTTCTTCTGAACTGTAGTCACTGTTATAATGTAGCAAATTCTGGCAGCCTATTTGTGCACAGCAAACAGGTAATCTGTTGTAGTAGTGATGGTTGAGTGATCAATGATGGCCAGGAGACATGGTGAACTCTCTTGCTCTTCTCCAACCATTGCCATAGGATTTTCTATATTCAGAGAACAGAGAGGACCTTTGTTTAACCATCTCAGCCAAAAAAACAGCATAACCAATGACACTGCACTTCCTCAGTCTACCCTGAAGTGTTAGCTTAGACCACACACACATCTCTGGGGTTGAGCTTGAACCCACAGACTTCTGACTCAGAGATGAGAATGTTACCACTGAGCCAAGGTGACATCAAGCCTAACAGTTTGCTTCAAATGGGGGCCCTTGGCCTCCAGAAATGGAGTGAGTTCCATTTAATCATAAAGCACAAAAGGAGGCCATTTGACCCATCATATCTGTGCCAGCTCTCTGAGCTAGCTGCCAAAGATTCCTAGTCCCCAGCTCTTTCCACGCAGCAAGTTTTACCTTATTAAACATATATCTAATTACTTTTTGGAAGTTACTATTGAATCTGCTTCCACCACCCTTTTAGGAAGTCATTCCAGATCATAACAGTTCACAGAGTAAAAAAAATCCTCATCTCTCCACATTTTTGCCAATTATCTTAAATCTGTATCCTCTGTTTACAGATCCTCCTGTCAGTGGAAACATTTTCCCTCCATCCATCATCTCAAAATCCCTCATAATTTTTAATATTTCTATTAAATCTTCTCTTAACCTCCTTTGCCCCATTATTATTGTCATCTATTTTTCTACAAATTGTCATTATAATTTAATAGAGATTTTTTGTTAAGCTCTAATGCTAAATTCAGCAAAAATAGGCTGAAAATACTATTTAGTATTACATTACCACACTTAGGTCAGCTTCAGTATTTCTAAATGTTTTTCAGAGACCTCTTGTGCCAAGTTTAAAGTCCACTGCTCAGAATTGTAGCTGCAAGCACTGTACAAAAAAGACTGAAGATGATTATGCTTAAAAATTTTTGCCAGTAATATGTGTAATCAAAACTGTGTAGCTTGTAAGGTTTGATTAAGGGCCACAGATCACCAAAAAGGGTCGAGGAGTCACTAATGGCTTAAATTGGGTTACTGAGGCGTGACAGCTTGAAATGCAACATCATGAGAATAGCCATAGTACAGGTATGACTGGTGAGAAAGTTTGCCCATCCTCAATCCATCCGACAGGTTGTTATGACCCTGTACCTGACCCCCAAGTTCTTGGTACGAACTGATTACGATCCAGTAACTTTTTGTTTAAAGTAAACAAAGTTTGAGATTAAAAACACTTGCTAAGAAAGTAAAGTAACTAGATTGCATGGGTTTTGAACAAACAAAAATAATTTTACTGTGCAAGGTCAGAAAGATAAAACAATTTACAATATTTGTCTTATACTCTAACATTCAGGGTTAATATGGGGCAAATGTGAATTAACAGGCAAACTGTGGTCAAACACCCACACTACACACTAAGTAGCAAATACAATCAAGAAAGATCCCACAGATTTCTCAGCGACCCACCCAGATTTCAGTAAACACTATGAGTCAACCAATCTCATTGAAATTCTCTCCCTCTCAAGAGGGATTCCCATGTTCACCTTTGAAAACCTAGCCTTGCAATTCTCTCTAAATGTCGCTCCAACTCGGACAGCCTCAACAACAGCCCATCTCGTCTCCTGAGACTCCATTCACTTGGATTCCCGAGTCTACACTGCAGCACTAACTCACAAGCACAACTTCAGCTCTTCGGCCAAGCCAGGCAGAACGCTACTGCTCCAAAGGAGCACCTTTGCCCCAGTGGTCTGCAGGACAGAGTCACCAACATTCTGCTGCCTTCTTAGATTTTCAGGACTTCCCCAGGGCTTAAAGGTTGCCAACCACAGCCCCTTTTCTGCTTGGAGCATCTTTCTTTGCTCCTCTCTCTTTCTTCTTATCTGGGACCTCTTCCTGTCCCTCTTCCTGTCCCCTGCTTGAGACTCTTCTCCAATTGTGGTGCTCTGCTCCCGGGTCACATGATCCAGGTTTTTCACGCCATTTTCTTTTTTCTCTTCATGCAGGTGCGTTAGGCCCACTCTGGGCCTGAAGATCTACAGCCCGTCATATTGCACATGTGAAACTCCAGATGTTGGTTGGGGCTTGGAGCTCCTGATCTCACCATTCGACAAACTTTAGATCTCGTAACAAGGCGATGAAGCAGAACAGTTTGATCTTTGTTGCCTGCAGTGATAATCTCTTCTTCTGTTGTCTTTCAAGGTGATTGAGGCGTTAAGCTGAAGCTAGCATGGATCCACTTTGGGGACCTCTGCCTAAATTTCCCCTTCTTGACTGCTCCTTTATATACCTTACATTAGGGGCCAGTGGATACCTCACATCAATCATTCTTTTAATGGCTTTTAGCCATTCAACTCTAGTTTCTAGGGAATAGATACCCAAGGCAGACTCCTCCTATCCCAGTCTCCAGACCCATGAGAACTTTCCTTAACTTATCTCTGGATGAACATCGTGTTACCTGCTTTCAGACACTTTGCTTACATATGCAGATCATGAGGCTCCCTCTTATCAGGCCCAGCCATGCTTAGACAAAGCCCTGTTTCTGCATTATGTCCTTGGCCAGATAACCGGCCCTTGTAAGAAACCTTATTTATCATGACTAATACTGTTCTGTGTTGGCTGATGCAGATTATTGGGGAACTCTTAAGCAAAGAGAGAGAGAGGCCTATTTCAATACATTCAATTTCTTAACATTTTATAAGAATTTTATAATAATTATTGTTTTTTTTATTCTATAATTTTATACCACCATTCCTTACAAGCTGAAAGAGAAATGTTTGGGGCTGAAGACTATTCTGACAGAGAATGGGTGAACGAAAGTTAATGTGTAGCAACTCAAAACAGACATTAGATATTCTAGAGATAAAAACAAAAAAACTGCGGATGCTGGAAATCCAAAACAAAAACAGAATTACCTGGAAAAACTCAGCAGGTCTGGCAGCATCGGCGGAGAAGAAAAGAGTTGACATTTCGAGTCCTCATGACCCTTCGACAGAACTTGAGTTCGAGTCCAGGAAAGAGCTGAAATATAAGCTGGTTTAAGGTGTGTGTGTGGGGGGCGGAGAGATAGAGAGACAGAGAGGTGGAGGGGGTTGGTGTGGTTGTAGCGACAAACAAGCAGTGATAGAAGCAGATCATCAAAAGATGTCAACAACAATAGTACAATAGAACACATAGGTGTTAAAGTTAAAGTTGGTGATATTATCTAAACGAATGTGCTAATTAAGAATGGATGGTAGGGCACTCAAGGTATAGCTCTAGTGGGTTTTTTTTTTATTTTATATAATGGAAATAGGTGGGAAAAGGAAAATCTTTATAATTTATTGGGAAAAAAAAAGAAGGGGGAAACAGAAAGGGGGTGGGGATGGGGGAGGGGACTCACGACCTAAAGTTGTTGAATTCAATATTCAGTCCGGAAGGCTGTAAAGTCCCTAGTCGGAAGATGAGGTGTTGTTCCTCCAGTTTGCGTTGGGCTTCACTGGAACAATGCAGCAAGCCAAGGACAGACATGTGGGCAAGAGAGCAGGGTGGAGTGTTAAAATGGCAAGCGACAGGGAGGTTTGGGTCATTCTTGCGGACAGACCGCAGGTGTTCTGCAAAGTGGTCGCCCAGTTTACGTTTGGTCTCTCCAATGTAGAGGAGACCACATTGGGAGCAACGAATGCAGTAGACTAAGTTGGGGGAAATGCAAGTGAAATGCTGCTTCACTTGAAAGGAGTGTTTGGGTCCTTGGACGGTGAGGAGAGAGGAAGTGAAGGGGCAGGTGTTGCATCTTTTGCGTGGGCAAGGGGTTGTGCCATAGGAGGGGGTTGAGGAGTAGGGGGTGATGGAGGAGTGGACCAGGGTGTCCCGGAGGGAGCGATCCCTACGGAATGCCGATAAGGGGGGTGAAGGGAAGATGTGTTTGGTAGTGGCATCATGCTGGAGTTGGCGGAAATGGCTGGAAAGCTAGTGGGTGAAGGATAGTACTGGAGCCAATCTTTATTCAGTATTACATTTACTTAGAGTGAAACATTACAAGCCTACACCTGCACACCCAACCACACCACAGTTTCAGTAAGTGTTTCTTTATATGTGCTCAAGTGAAACCTAAATTAATACCCTACACCTGCACAGAATTAAACACAACTGGTATACAATTAACATTACATCACAGTGCAGCTCATGGCAACAAACACCAGGGAAATTCATTGATGCAGTAACCATTTTTTAACCATTAAACCGGCACCTTGGCATCCAATATGGTGGTCGTGTACATTCCACACTAGGAGTGCACCGCCCACCATATTGAGAATTGCTGAATATGAATATAGGCATCTAGGACCCATGCCTGCAATATGGGACATAATGTACATTTCCGTGCTTCTTCTCAAAGTTAGTCTGCCCTAAACAAAGCTGGTGAATTAAAGGGACTGCTGGGGGTCACCAGCTAAAAGGGAAGTTCTTAAAAAAAATACTTACCGGAGTTTGAAGCCTTGAGAAACAAGTTAATTTCCTGGTTCTACGACAGTCTGTAGGCCATTGCCATTCCCAATCAACTTCCCAATCACCTCTGTCCACTCCCATTCTTCCCCTCCCCCCACCGCATCCTCAATGCAGTGACCTGAAACTTAAGTCCTCTTTGCCAATGCGGTACCTGGACTACATATCAGGCATTTGCAGCTTGTCAGTCTCATTGAAAGAAGACCCAACCGAGCCCAATAACAAGCGTACCCCAGGTCCACTGCTCTGTGCAGGAATTATTCCCTGCATCAATTTCACACAAAGCAGTCAGTGCTATTCAATTTCACTGCAATCTCCAGTGTAACTCTAGAGGGCCATGTCAAATATTATGCATTCATAATTTCTTTCAGTTACTTTTTCAGTCCCATTTATGGATTTTTGGCAGCAGAACTTACTATAAATGATTACACCTTGTATATTCGCAGCAGAATAGTTTCAACCTTGCAAAGCTTTGACACTTCCATATTTTAACATTGTTTCGTTTACACATTAGCATATAAATTTCAAAGCCAAATGACAGGTATCAACCGGGGACCAAGTACATTTACTGCTGGTGCCACAGGTGTTAATACAGTACAAAGAAAACAGTAAGTTAATGAAAGTGAGCAAACACTTGGGCCCTGAATTTCTTCTCTGGGGGCGTTTTTAACTGTTTCTCTGGGGGTGTAGCTTGGAGGGGAACTTCCAGGTGGTGGTGTTTCCATCTATCTGCTGCCCTTGGCCTTCTAGAGGTTGCAGGGTTTGGAAGGTGCTGTCAAGTGAGCTGTTAAGTTGAGTTGTTGCAGTGCATCTTGTAGATGGTACACACTGCCACTGTGCATCGGTGGTGGAGGGAGTGAATTTTTAAGATGATGGATGCAGTGCTGATGCTTTGTCGCGGATGGTGTCCAGCTTCTTGAGTGTTGTGGGAGCTGCACTCATCCAAGCAAGTGGGGAGCATTCCATCACACTCCTGATTTGTGCTTCGTAGATGGTGGACAGGCTTTGGGGAATCAGGAGGTGAGTTACTCATCGCACAATTCCTAGCCTCTGACTTGCTCTTCTAGCCATAGTATTTACATGGCTAGTCCAGTTCAATTTCTGATCAATAGTAACCCCCAGGATGTTGATATTGGGGGATTCAGTGATGGTAATGCCATTGAATGTCAAAGGCAATGGTTAGATTATCTCTTGTTGGAGATGGCCATTGCCTGGTGCTTGTGTGGCGTGAATGTTACTTGCCACTCATCAGCCCAAGTCTGGATATTGTCCAGGTCTTGCCGCATTTGGACTTGGACTGCTTCAGTATCTGAGGAATCATGAACATTGCGCAACCATCAGCGAACATCCCCACATCTGACCTTATGATAGAAGGAAGGCCATTGACGAAGCAGCTGAAGATGGTTGGGCCAAGGATATTAATATTCTGTAATCGTGCAGATAATGCCACAGATACAGTGCAAGGCTCCCCCTGGTGTTCAACCTTATCTGCAAACTCAGTAGAGCACCTATCACTTCATCAAGGCCACAGTTCCATTTCTCAGACTTCAGCGGCTGCTTTCACAGGAGGATGTTTGAGTAAATATCAGATGCAAGGGGTGATTTCTGTGTCAGCCTGTACGTACTGCACTGAACATGAATGAACCCGTTTCATTTTGTTGTCAGAGTGTGGATATTGTGGTCTGTGTTTGAACACACATCTCAGAGCTGAAGCTAAACACATTTATATAAATATATATATATAGTGTATATAGTCATTGTGTGAGTTCCTAGACTGTTTAGAAATCATGTGATCCCTATCTGAAATTTTTCTGCTGGAAAAGCAGACAAATGATGTAAGACCAATACATAAATAAGGTTATTAAATTACATCAGGTGCTGAGGCTGGTTGTGGTTTTGCTGTAACATAGATTTGCCAGCTCAGCACAGACTGGGGATCTGACTTATTTATCTGGATCAGTCACTCATTATAAACACTAACTGAGAACCCATAGAAAAATATATATGCAAAAAAATCTATATGGGGTAATTATCTGAGATATTGTACTTGTTCATATAACGGAAAATGCAATCTGTTGTTTTCAGTTAATTATTATGATATTATGACATTTGGTCTGAGTCAAATCGCTCCCTGATGGCTACGAGCTACAAGTTGGTCTGCTCCCATTTTTGGGCACAGGGGTTGTGATTCGCACCCCTGTTCCCATTGAGGCAAGTGGCATGTCAACTTCATACTGCCTCAGCATTTCCATGGTTACAGTGAGCAGTTGAGCACAACCAGCACTACTGCCTGGCTGTATGATCGACAGGATGCTTAACAGCATGCAAGTTCAGCACATGTTCCAACCTAGCCTTCAGATCTTAAAGGCAGTCAGTCCCTCTTAAAGAGAATCCCTTCAAACTGAATCAAAGCAGGCTGCTACTGACTGTTGGTGCTGCAATTCTACACAAGAGGAATGGAACATCAGGGCAGGGAGAGAACTCTGTGCTTCACTGATGTGGCGCTTAAGCTTCTGGCCCTGGAGATGGACAGGATGAGAGAGGCCATCATTTTGTTAGGTGGGTGGTGCAGCATGGAAGGCCCTGAATAAATACCCTCTCAGAGAATGGGAGCAGGTGACCAGGGAGATCAACTCTTGACATCTGTCCATGAGAACCTGGCACCAGGGCTGTGAGGAGTTCAATGATCTCACATGTGTAGTCAAGGTCAGTGAACACATCTTCACATTACATCTCCTATCCAGTGCACCATAACCAGTATAACCTCTAATGCTGCCCATGCACCATATCCCCTTCACTCACAGCAAACTCTAGCACTCAGGAAACACACCTAAAATTGATACTCCACCTTACTCTAACATGCCTGCCAATGCTGCCAGCTTCACACCCACACCCCTCTGCCCAAACAAACCTCCAGCTATTCAGCTCTGGCAGGAGCATTGACCAAACATGGTGCCTGTTATGACCCAGCAGTTGGTAAAGATGAATTATTTAAAAATCCCAGAGGGAAACTTTAAGCAACTGTCATAACCAATAATTTTAAGTGTTATGTTTGAGATGTGAGTCTAAATTCAGGAATCAGACCATTAGTTCTGAAGGTTTTACATTAAACTAATTGAAACATTTTATTAATTTACACAGGTTAAAATATATACACCTGGCTATAAATTACTACTATCATAACTTCTAACAAATTCCCAAACTAATCTCCATTAAGGCAACAGCAACCCATAGACTTAACCAGACACCAGGCAAAGCATTTTCACCTTACAAATTCAAAATGAGGTTCTTTTCACTGTGGAGCCAGTTGGAGGCTTACAGCTGCCTTTTGATCTTACATTGCCTCTGCTCTGCACACCCGAAAACTACTGAAGTTATACCTACCACCACTGATTGAATTCAAATTCCCATTCTCTCACCAGCCTCTTTGAACTTCACCTTTTAACAATGAAACCCCTTTCATAATACCAATTTTATTAGTAATATAAACATATGGCTTGGTATCTGCTAGATAGGGATCAAATTTTCACCCCACTTCTTGAATGCTCTATTCAAAAAATGCAACTGCACACTATCTCTCTGTTTACATCTCAAACTAGTATATCAAAGCACACAGACTAGATGACTTTAATCCAACTAAGACACACCTGCAGGCTAAATATCAATTTTAAAGGAAAAATATTTTCTAAACTATTATATACATTAATAGCTTCATGACAGTGCCACTCAATCATTGACGTTCTGCCCTCTCTCTTACAGGACACAATAGAAGGGAGCAGCAGAGAACTGACAGGGACCAGACGCACTTTCAACCCCTGTGCTTGACAGAGGAGACCATTAGACAGGATGTGGCAAAGCCCATAGCATCTGGCATCACTGAGGACACTCATGATGACGGTATGTTCTTGCCTCCTGAATCTCACCCTGCTATCTGACATGGTATGTAAGCTGTAGATGGTGTGACCATGGAGCCCTTGCTTCCCATCCCACCCTGCTCCAGTGACCCAATGCTTTCTGCTTTCAGATACCCACCTGCCAGCCAGACCAAACCCAGGAGGAAGAGGCAGAGCCACATCACACACTGATGAGAAGGCTCTGTCACCTGATCTGACACTGACAGCCACCAGCTCAGATTCAGGGTAAGTATGCGTTGAATCCTAAGCACAAGCGACCTGCAGCCATGCCAAGGGGAAAGGGTAGTGACTATGCCAGCTCACTAGAGGGCAATGTTGCAGATGAATTCTGCTGCAGGGAACTCAGGTGAGAACTCTGATGGGGCAGCCTGCAGGAGAACACTGATGAGCATGCAGACTGAGATGCTGGGTACATTAGCAGGCCTGCCTTCACTGTCCTGGAGTATCGAGGAGTCCAGCACCAACTTGGCACAGGGCATTGCGCAAAGCTTGGGGCCCATTCTGTTCATAAGTGGTGGTCAACTTTATGACAGCGCTCAGCCATGATACAGAGTCTACTGGTCGGTGTCTCCCTCTGCACCACAGGCAGAATCAATGCAATGTCTCAGAGCTGTACCAGTGTGCATCATTAATCAGCATTCGCCCTGAGCTCTCCAGGCATCCAAAGTGTTGCTTCAGCATGCTGCTGATTTGCTCTGCGATGCTCCTGATGGTGCCATGGCTTGAGATGTACATCGTTGTCCTCGCCTGGTCAGTTGGGAAAGGGTGAACCAATAGCCACCTGTACTTTGCCCTCAAGAAGCCATCCTCTGCCTCTCTGTGGAGGCCCAAAGACAAAGGAATATCAGAATTCCTCATAATGAAGGCACCTTGGCTGCTGTCAGGATAGCTGCCATTCACCAACACAATGTACTGTGCATGCTCAAACACCAACTGCACATTGCTGGAATGGCAGCTGTTGTGGTTGCTGTACCTATCCCCATTGACCCCACAGGCCCACAGCACCAGTGGTGCAGTCAGTGGCAACTCTGCTAACCATCTACAAAATACACCGCAGTATTCCAGGAAGTAACTCAAAAGCACTTTAGTTGGTGATTGGTCCTTTAATGCTGGTGAGGGCTCCTTAATGCTGTTGAGTGTTTGTTCAGCTGAGTATTTAGTGCTGATGTTCAGACATAAACAGACCAATTGTTAACCGGATGTAAAACATGATGGAACAACTCCCTGATGCCAGGAAAATGCTACTAATGCTCTTCTCATGCTTCTGACACACACATGGCTCTCTTGCACAGGCACCTATCCAGCACTAAGGTGCCATGTGGGCAGTGGCCAGAATCATGGCCTGGGTCATTGTCGGCCTTCAGGGCTTTTGTGGCGGCACTAAGAAGTTGATTTCATGGCCTTCATCTCCCCGGTAACATAGGTGGTATTGGGACCTTTTAGTGCAGTGTATGCACATTTGGATTCTGTAATCACCATAGGCCAATACTTAATTGGAGGAGGTTTGGAATGGCAGAAACAAAATGCACAGTTAAATGCTGCATCATAAATGCAAATTCAACTGTCACCCTGCAGAAAATACTGAAAATGGTCAACATGTGCAGGCAGCATCTTTGGAGCGAAGAGGGCAGGATTAACAGGGCAGGCTGATAGGTTTTGTTAGAACTCTACTATTTAACAGCTCTTGAGAGAAGACTTAATGAAATGAAATGAAAAAATCCACCAAACTTGACAATAATTCTAGCCTTGTGCTAGCTTGGATGGACAGGATTTAATGTAGAAGGGATTTGCATTAGACCAGGTATTTCAAGAGACAGATGAGAGAGTATTACACGAGCTCTGAGTGTTTTCCCTTTGTGTTGACATGCACTGCAGTGGTTTATTGAAACTAGGCTGTCAATGTTGCTCTGTAAGGTGCCACCCAGTGGCAGATTGACAGATTTGCAGTCAGCTTTGCCTCCTTTTCAATATTGCATTCTGGAAAAGCGAATGGGCAACTGCTGTGTTTAAGGCATTGTAGGCAAACTCATTTTTCCCTGGAGAATGATGTTTGACTCTCAGTACTGAGATTTGGATGAGTTCCCGGCAGTTTACTGAGCTGATGTTTTTAGGGCTGATTCCTCGCTAAGCAGATCTGCATTAAGTTATTGGTGTGTGGAATGCACTGCCAACATGTACAATCAAACTGAATCCATGAAGTTACAGCACTCCTTTGCTTGTGGACCAGGAGGAGCAGGAGTGTTTCCCTGGCCCAAAAGGCTTATCCGCTTCCAGCTCCACTTTCGCCAAGGCTCCTTTGATAGCCTTCCAAACCTGCAACCATTACCATTTAGAAGGACAAGGGCAGCAGACTCATGGGAACACCACCACCTGCAAGTTCCCCTCCAAATCACTCACTATTCTGACTTGGAAATATATCGCTGTTCCTTCCCTGTCGCTGGGTCAAAATCCTGGAACTCCCTCCCTAACAGCACTGTGGGTGTACCATCACCTTCTCAAGGGCAAATAGGGATGGACAGTAAATGCTGGCCTAGCTGGCGATGCCCTCATCGTTACTACATCATTGACCACTATCTCATAACCTGAGCACCATCCAATTCCCTCATTCACCATTTTGCACTCACACTACTACCTTTCCCCCTCTGTCCATCTCCCATCACCATTGGCCGCTCCCCCACTGCAATCGCTCCCCACCTCCCTTTCTGCTCTCTGCTCAGATGTGTCCTTGTGCTGCAGACATTCCCATCCAGCAGACAGCTTGTCAATCAGGGTGAGAAACCAGCAGAGAAAATGCAAAATGACATCTGTAGACCAACTCCACACTGCCAGAATTCCTGTGCATAACCCCTCACCCCACCCCTAAACACAGATATTGGTGCCAATGTTTACATACATACATATGAAAAGATCAGGAAAGGTCCAGTGGGCCGCACACACGCTCCATCCATGTGCAATGGGTGAAATCTTGTTTGCCCATCCACCCTCCTACCCAGTGAGAACTTTGGTAGCAAGGGGACATTTAATCAGTTGGAAATGTGGCAGGTGGGGACCCCGTCACCTTCCCACCTTAACCCCGATTATGTCTGTGGCAGCAAGGCCCGTGAATCACCTACCCAACCCAATGAGGCCCTGCGGGCAGGGGTTGATGAAGGCATAGTGGTAGTATCACTGGACTAGTAACCCCAAGGCCCAGGTTATTGCACTGGGGACATAGGTTCAAATCCCATCAAGGCACCTGGTGGAATTTAAATTCAATTAATAAATCAGAACTATGAAGCTAGTTTCAGTAATGGTGGCCATGAAGCTATCATCAATTTTTGTAAAAACCCATCTGGTTCATTAATGTCCCTTTAGGGAAAGAAATCTGCTGTCCTTTCCTGGCCTGGCCTACATGTTGTTTCAGACCCACAGCAATATAGTTGCCTCTGAAATGACCTTGCAAGCCTTCAAGGGCAATGAGGGATTGGCAAGAGCTGCTGGCCTTGCCAGCAACACCCACATCCCATGAAAGAATAAAGAAAAAAACAAAATTAATGCTCACTTAAGAGCCTCATCCTTCCACTTCTGGTATTAACTCAGTAGCTGATAGGGGACTCACCACACAAAGAGAACTGGCATTTTTGCTTGGGGTTTCTCAGGGCAGTGGGCATCAGGGCCTAATCAAGGCACCTGGCATTGGGAAGGAGGAGGCCTATGTGCCATCCTTCCTGCCCTTGATGCCACTACCCCCTACCATGTGACTCCTTATCCTGTGAACCCCCTTCCCATCATTCACCTGTGCCTGGGTCTCTTAGCACTCTGAGGCCTTGGGTGGGTGTCGTACCAGCAGCAGCCACCACCTGCCCAGTGGCGCTGCTGAGTGCCAAAGAGCTGACAGGCTCTGATTCGCCAGCAGCTCTCAGCAGGCATCACATCCGCCCCCAGGGTCCTTGACCCAGGGGAAGACCCACTGCTGGCCTGTCAAGTGCCTGATTGGCACATGATGCATCAGGTATTGGGCCTTCCTGAAAAGAGGCAATGTGGGGGTATCACTCGCTCTCCAGCTGGCGGCTGAGACCCATGTCATATCCACAAGATTCTGCATGGGACACTTTACTCTGACATGGAGCAAATTGCAGCACACAATGATTGTAGTTCACAGGTTACTGTATAGACAGTTCAAGGTGGATTTTTAGGCTATGGTATGTAGTGGTAATATTACAGGACTAGTAACCAGTGTTCAGAACAGCAAAAAGTGGATCTGGAAAATCTTAAAAAGTGCAAAAGCTTGAGCCAAACAACATTGACTGAACTACATCATGTATCTTAATAATCAGACAATGATACACCTCAAAAGGAGCCCATTTGGCCAATTGGACACAATATTCCATCTAAAGTCTAGCCAATGATTTTATTCAGTTTTAGCAAACTCGTTTGATTTCATACTCCATGTGTCTAACATTAAAACCAAGGATTCTGTTTGTTTTTCCTTTAAACAGCCTTTGACACCTTCAAATTTCTGTGTATGTGAAATCCCAGGTCTCTATTCCTGCCCCTGCTTTACAATTGCACCATTTGCTTTATGTTGCCTCTCTTCATTCTTTGGATTAGGGACAGGCATTTTAGCTCATTGTGCTATGGAACATATTGGCCCAGAAATTCCAATCTCCGGATGGTCGTACCCCAACAGTGCTCCCCAATCTGTGCTGGGGGACCCCGCAGAAGCCCAACTATATGGGAATTGCCCAGGAAGTTTGGATTTCCAATGGGCAATTCTCCTGAGTCTGGAAGACTCTGAACCTCTGAGTTAGAGTCAGAGACTTCGGATGGTTCTGACTCACTTACCAGAATAGTTATCCAGGAAAATTTTGAAGGATTAAAACGAGTACTAACTGTAACAATACCACTGATCCCACTGACTCCCCACTAGACCCTCTGACTACCTCCCTGACCTGACTACTCCCCTGACCACCCAACTACCCTCCAGAACCCCAACTAGCTCCCTGACGTAACTAATCTCCCCACAACCACCCGACTACCCCTTTGACCTGACTAACCCACCAACCACTCATCTCCCCCAGGACCCCCACCACCCAACTACCCTCTGAACACCCAGACCCACCCACCTGCCACCCTGCCCACCCACCTCACCCACCTGCCACCCTACCCACCTGCTGCCCTACTCGCGCACCCACCTTCCATCCTCCCCACCTCACCCACCTGCCACCCCACCCCTTCACCCTCCCACCTGCCATCCCACTCCTTTACACACCCACTTACCACCCTACCCTCTCACTCACTTACCTGCCACACCACCCCCTTATCCACCTGCCACAAGACACCCTTGGCCTTTTACCTTACACATCTACCATCTCTGTAGCTTCTCAAAGTACCTTTAGGACTTTTAAACTCTCTACTTACCAGAATACAGCAGCTGGTGCTGTAAAAATGGGGCATGGTTTGGCTTCCCCTGATGATCTGCCCCCTTCAGTCTTGTAAGATTGAACCACTGGTTTCAGCCCAATAAATAAATAAAGTCACAGGGGCATTAGACCTCTTTAAAGATAACAATGTCTCTGCTGGTTTCTGAAGGTTAGAAATTCCTCTGGTATGAGTCATAGCAAGTCAGGGTAAAGCCTTGTCCATTTTTAAAATAAAAATAATTTTATAAAGTAGTCATGTTGACATAGAGAAATATATATATATTTTTTCCCTTCCTGTCTACTGGCCAGGACACGATGTTTAGGTAACTGATCAATTGGCAAGAGTGAATCATGTGATGAACCATCTAACCCTCTTTTATGCTTTTTAAGAAACCGGTTCTCCAAGCCAGACATGGAACAGGAGGTTCCTGAGTGGACACTCTCTCCATCTATCCTGCGAGCTGGGGACCTGCCTGTTGTTTGACCATCCACATGCTGCAGGCAGCATGTTAAGAATCAACCTGGACAGATGCTGCCTCCAGAGCCAAAGAGGTAACTCATCCGTCAATATCTTTAAGTCAGCTCGTTGCTAAATCCAGAGGGATGATTGAGCCCAGCCTGAACCATCCCAGTCATCAATCTACAAGATCTGTATATCATTGACTCTTATTGGACTTTAAGAAACTGCTTAAACTAACCTCCCACTTTGTAAGTTACTTGTGTGTGTCTATGGGCAGAATTTTGCCATCGGCAAGCAGGGGGCGGGGCCTGCTCGCCGACGCGTAAAATGACACGGGATGACAACGGGCAGAACTCCCAACGTCACCCTGTCCCATTTAAATTTTCAGCAAGGTGGGGCCGCAGCAAAATCAGCTGTGCGCCCACTGACCTGTCAATGGCCACTTGAGGCCATTGACAGGATCATTTAACCAATTAAAGGACCTGCCTGTCCAACCTTAAGGTTGGCGGGTTGGCCAGGAGCCCCGGCGGGGAATAGAAAAAACATGGAACCTCATCCTTGGGCAGATGAGATTTCATGTAGGGTTTAAAAAATTGTAATAAAATTGTTCT
The DNA here is from genome assembly GCF_017639515.1 of Carcharodon carcharias. Taxonomy (NCBI): domain Eukaryota; kingdom Metazoa; phylum Chordata; class Chondrichthyes; order Lamniformes; family Lamnidae; genus Carcharodon; species Carcharodon carcharias. The sequence continues at coordinate 70,853,186 of NC_054481.1, read as the reverse complement.
GTAAATTATGAACATTTCCCAACTCATGACATGAGGGGACGTGTAAGGGATTTTTCTTTTCTCTATTTTTAATATTTTTAAAAGTGCCAGTGATCTCCCTGAGGCTGCACTTAGTTTCAGGGAGATGAGTGTGCTCTTTCGTGCGCATGTGCGAAATATCGCACTCTCAATTTTAAGGAACCCCCCGCCCGCACAGGGAGCGCATAGTGCTTCCCGGTGGACGTCATGCTGGGCGGGCCTTAATTAGCCCACCCACGCAAAATGGCGGGCTGGCCCCGAACGCTGGTGGCGATCGGCTCCACGCCCGCCTGCGATTGGGTCAGGCCCGCCTATTTGACAGGCAGAAAATTCTGCCCTATATGTCTATGTGTGTGTGAGCACTTGAATGCATGTGTCTGAGAGAGTTGGAGAGCTTTTTATTTGCACTAGATGTTAAGTACAATAAATACAGTTAAACACTCACTGAATTGCCAGCACATCCTTTTAAAAGATACCCTGCTATGGTCAAATGAGGTGTGGGAAAAGAGGGAGCCATTCTACCCCTTCGCTGCTGATTGTAACAACATGATGTTCTCTTGTTACACAAAAAAAGCAATCATTTTGCAGAAACAACAGCTTCAGTGTGTGCTATGTTGTGATAAGGGAAGTAAAAATAAAATAGGCACTGCAGAAATTGAAGACTGAAAGTCATCCATTTTATTGTTTAATCTTGGTTGAGATACAACCAATCATAATCTCATACATCATTTGCCACATTCTTATACAACATCTGCTTTCAAATTCTGTTACAAATGCAGAAAAAATAATTTAATTATTAAAGGAACACTCATACTTAAAGCTCTGTAAAGCCCAAGCAGGGTTGGGGCTGTGACAAGTGTGACATAGGTTTCAGCGCACTTTCAATGGCTGAGGGTCTTGTACTAAATGAATCTTTAAGCACATTCCCATTGAATGAGATGGATTCTTCCCAGGGCTCAGGTTTTATAACCTCTACCTTTGCTATCTTCTATTTTCATGCAACTACTTACATGCAATGCTGGAGCACAATCCATTAGAATTTAGTACTGACTAGGAGAAATTCAAAGTTTAACTCTTTTTGACGTGTAGAATCTTGATTAAATGAAAACAAAGTGCTGGAAGAACAGAAAATGCTGGAAAAGCTCAGCAGGTCTGGCAGCGTCTGTGGAGAGAGAAACAGAGTTAACGTTTCAAGTCCAAAATGAGTTCCGAAGGAGAGTCATATGGACTTGAAACATTAACTCTGTTTCCCTCTTCACAGATGCCGCCAGACACGTGAGTTTTTCCAGCATTTTCCGTTTTTCTTTCAGATTTTCAGCACCTGCAGAATTTTCCTTTTATTTTAGAGTCTTGAGGTCCAGGTCAACAGAGAATCACTCTTCCACTCTCACATTTGACACAGAAATAAGCGTGGGCAAGGAACATTTGCATGACTGTTTCTTTAGAAATGAACACCAGTCATGCTATGTTCCATGGTGGATTGTACGGCAGTTGGCAAGACATCTTTCTTTCCCATATAACCACCAACATTTGTCTGAAATTGAGCCCACCTATGGTTCAGCCTTGATTGATTGAGTCACTAGACAGTCCATTTGCTGGCTGGTGCTAATCAGCTCTGACTTCTGCCAGCTAGGATAGATTCTGAATAGATTTGGATTCCAGTTGATCCCAATCCTAAGCTCCAACAGAGTTCAGGCCCCATAGCCTGCCCTTCCACATCAGCGCTCTTCTTAGAGTAAACTGTCAGGTAAGGACTCTCCTCTGGGAATGTACTTAAAGACTCTTGTAGTGCAAAACCCTCAGCCATTAAAAATGAGCTGCAACGTTTGGCTAGTTCCATTAAAATGGAGGCTTTTTGCACACACTTGTCACAGCCCCAACCCTACTTGGGCTTCACAGAGCTTTAACCCCGAGTGTTCCATTAATAATGAAACTTCTTTCTCTGCATTAGAATGGGAATGTTAAATTCAGCAGCTGAAATGAGCCAATGATGAAAATGGAGGTTGCCTGGGATTGGCACAATTTTGGTAGCCAGAGCACAGTGCTTCACATATAGTGTAAGTACTTAGGGCAGAAGAGCTTTTAAACCAAGACAAACTCAATACAACTTCAAAGAAAGTTTCATAATGAGCTCAAGAACCACTGGAAGGGAGTCGAACAATGTGTAAAAAATGAGTAACCTGTAAATGGTGCGAGAACCAAAAGAGCAATTCTTGCCAAATTAAGAACATACTTGAGTATCACTGAAAAAAGACATTTTGTTGAAACTTTTTGTCTTGTACTCATCAGGACAATCACAAGAATACCAAGGTCAGGGGAAGTAACAACTTTATACTGTATGAGAAGAGAATGCTGATTGGTTGGCAAGTGGACTCTGATAGGTAGAGGCGTTGCCATGGAGAATGCACCAATTAATGATGACAGTTAACTGCCAAGCATTGTTTAAAATTTAAACCAGGCAGCTTGACTCTGATTGGTCAAGGCACTGCCCTGAAGGAAGAACCAGCGAATGGCTATCACTTATTTTGTTTAGCTGAAACAGGCACAATGTGTGTACATGTTCTTTCTGTCTGTAAAGAACGGGGTCCTATGTATTAATATATCTAACTTCCAGTACACCCAAATGTGCTACACTGTGTGTACACTGTCATATTTGCATGTACTGGAATCTAGATATATTAATATACAGGGCCCTGTTCTTTGCAGACAGAAAGAACATGTACACACATTGTGCCTGTTTCAGCTAAACAAAATAAGTGATAGCCATTCGCTGGTTCATTCCTCAGGGCAATGCCTTGACCATTCAGGGTCAAGCTGCCTGGTTTAACTTTCAAACAATGCTTGGTTGTTAACTGTCAGTTGCCATTAACTGTTGCACTCTCCATGGCAACACCTCTACCAGAGTCCACTTGCCAACCAATCAGCACTCTCTTCTCATACAGTATAAAGTTGTTGCTTCCTCCAACATTGGTATTCTTGCAATTGTCCTGATGAGTACAAGACGAAAAGTATCGCCAAAATATATTTTTTTCAGTAATAATCAAGTCCTGTACTGCCAAAAAATTACAGGAACATACTCTGGGACAGAGCTGAATTAAGGTGATTCAAACTGTCCAGGACATAAATTTCTTAAAAGGGCAGTGTTGCTGGCAGTTTTTCTCATGTGATGACAGCAATTAAGTACTTTAATGAATCAGAAAGGCTTGCTGGAAAAGTATGGTGAAAAATAAATTGAAATGATGATTTCTCCTGCCAGTTAGGAGAGTTCCGAAAGGCTCATTTGAATACATGAAAAGAGGAAAGAGGGACATTCTGTATTGAAAATACACCCCTCCTCCTTAAGAAGTATTAAGAACTTTTCTCATCATATTACAGACCAGATTCATTCACATTTTTATTCTAGAAATACATAATGACAAAAGTTAGCTCTATTAGTAACTTGTAAAAATCTAATGCTTCAATACATTGCATTGTTGAAAATAATTGTTAAGCTTAATAACAACAATAAACTCCAAAAGACAATGGAAACACACAATGAACGTTGGAAGATACTAGGAGAGACAGAAATGGTTTTAAAAGAAAGGGGAAGTAACAGAACATGGGAAAAATGGAAAGAAAAGGAAAGTCTGAAGAGGTGTGCCAGAACTCCGGTTCACGTGTGATTAGGTGAGTTTCTGATCTGACTGTGCAAACAAGGGAGATAGTGAGTAGTGACTAAAATGCTATTACACAGAGGGGAAGTGTCAGAAAATTAAAGCTAGGCGGCATGTTGTTTTCTCTCATCTTTCTTTAAAAAGTGTATGCAATATCTTTAAGTCCCTAAGATACTGAGGGTGCATTCCAGCTCTTGTCAAACATGTTGCATCTCATTGATCTGAAACAATAAGCAATTGTAGTAATGCTGTTCTACTCTGTTTGGTAGTGAACCTGTTTTTATAACTTGGGATATGATAAGGGATGAACTAAGGGTTTTGTATATCCTGAGTTGTCCTCAGATTGAAATATCTGAAATGAGGTTAATAGTGTTCGCAGCATGGAATGGATGACGAAGAATTGAATTGTCAGGAGAGCAAAGAAAGAGAAAAAAGATAAATGAAGGCTTCTCCTACTAGCTGGCGAGTTTTGAAGGACACATCTGGAACAGCATGACAAATTTAAACCACTGACTGTTGTATTCAAACACAAATGTGTCCTTTAACATACACAGTTGTCAAAAAAAGGCATAGAACTAGTGTTACTGTTCAGGAAGGTAAACCCTATGACCTTCAGATCAAAAGTAACTTGGCTTCTTTCCATCTGTGCAGATTTTCATTAATTTCTGACCATGATGTCAGTCAGGCTGTTATTGATCTCAGACGGTTACAATTAAATGGAATACTAGTAGCCATTGCAGTATTAATGGTAAAAAAGCTCTTCTGGGTGAAAACTCTGTAGTTAATTGCATTAAAGATGTATTTACTTTTCTTCAGTTCCACTGTTCAAATAGGAGCAAACTCTTGATTATAATTCATATTCCTTTAATTAATGAACACCTGAGCACTGATTCTCCAAATGTCCTACTAAGACAGGTTTGTTCATGGTGCCTCTGTCACACGAGGAGGACAAGCTGAAAAATGCCAGTAGAAATAAAGATTACTATAAGCCATTGCAAGCATATTATGCACTAATATAAAATCTGAACTAAAGTTACTCACATCCTGATCTGTCTTTTGATTCAGTAGCTATAAACACCTTTCCATATTTTCTGTCAATAACTATGTACAGTCTATAAAAGATTCAAACCTTTCAATCACAGTGCTTAGATAAATTCTGTTTTGCTTCAGAGCTGGTTATTATTTGCAGCTAAATAAGGTCAGACAAGAACAGTTAATGCACCCAAGGAGAGCACCCGTGTCATCCCTAGCCCAAGTGAATCCCTGGAACAGAAAGTGCCTTGACCCTTAAATTGCTTCCAGTGCACAGCTAGCTTTAGCAACACCAAAGCCTATTCTCTAGCAAGCCGTGACCAATCGACATATGTGTGACAAAAGAATAATAATTTTCTTAATATTCTTCTGGTTTATTGTGAAGTAGGTTTATGGGAGTAGGTATAGTTGGGTATCTCTGTGTGATTTACTTACATTTGGAGTCAAGTAGATTGCAAGCTTGGAATCATCAAAAGAAGCTAGGTATAGAAATGTGCTTCACATGCTAATGAGTAAACATGAATGCTGGCTTAGCATGTCAGATGTGAAGGGAATTTGCATTTTTAGATAAATGAAGGGATTTTTGGATTTCAAAGAGATCTTAGAGTGTTTACAACTAGCTAGATAAGCAAGGCTAAGGAGTGTGTTTATTTTCCCAAAGGTTACTGACAATATTGGCAACATGAAAGTTTTTGTATTATGAGGAAGATACAGTTTCAAAGGCATATGGAACAATGGACTTTACATATTAAAAAGAGAGAAACATTTTTAAAGGAGAATGAAAGGTTATGTGGGAGAAGGCCTTGTAAGATCTAACAGGAGTGTGTAAAACAGCCTTAATGAAGCCTCCAACCATTTGTACACAAGTCTGCTATGTAAAATAACTGAAGGAAGCCATTTGGAATTGCACTGCCAAGTGGATACTGTGTTAACTTGCTGAGTTTGTTTTAAATCTGAAATCTATTTTGGACTGTTGCCTCAAAAGGAGTGTGAAAGTTAGAGTCAGGTCAATTAGGGATTTTAGGATTTGTTATAATAGTAATTGTAGTCTGATGTATATACTTGAAATCTTTTATTTTACTAATAAATATTTTAATTAATTTAACAAAAAATCTCTGAAGCTCTGGGTGGACTCATTACTTCTGAATTCAGTGCACACATCTCGTAATAAATGCAAATCGCAAAACCCATTGTGATAGAGCCACCAACTTTCCCTCATGGATTTGGTCTGCCTGGCACACATCAACTGCCATGTCATAACACGGTGGTTTCAAAACATACCTATACATCTATCTCAACAAAAAAAATTATAGAAAAAAAGGGCCATCAGCAGACATTAGTTTTTTCCAGTTTGCATGTGTCATAAAGTTTTGGAAATGCCCAGAGTCCACTGTGCATAGAATCTGCTTTTCGAGTCTTGTTCGTAATACCATTACATCTTGAGTAGGTCACTTAAATTGGGGAAGGTGAGTGGGGGGGGGGGGGGGAGGCGGCATTCTATGCATGGTGCTGGTTAAAATAAGAGTCCTGTTTTGTTACACCAAATAAAAAAAAATTGAATTTTAATTTCAGTACATTCAGATTCTGTTTCTAAATAGCGTGGCAATGAGCAGCACCATGTTTTGACAGGGAAGTGTCTACACTCGAACTGGTTTCATAATTTGTTGAAAGAAATGAAAGACTCACCAATTGGTTTAGCAATTAGGCATGTTTGACCGTGCAGCATCTTCAACTGCATTCTGCGCAGGGCAAAACACTTTCACTGAGCCTTTTCCTTAAAGAAACCAAGACAATAAAGTGTTATTTTTTTCCCTATGTTTATAATAATCCAAATTATTAGATTAGAATAGAACAGCTGTGCTAATAAATAATTAATAATTCATCATAAATAAGGCATGATTTGAAAATATCCTGCTCATTTATCCACTTTACAACATGCAGTATAATGTCCAACTATCACCATTTTACATAACTAGGCTTAGAGGCAGTTTTAGCTGAGGTTTGACAATGACCAATTACTGTCCTATTTATAAAGTTGCAAACCAAGTGATTCACATGACATTATTTACATGCGTCAGCTGAACCTCGAGATAGCAATCCATGCTTTCACCCACTGATTCAGCCATTTATTGGGACTTCATACAACTCATGCAGTTTTTGTTCAGTATGTAGATATAATAAGACAGTTAAACCATCATAACTGACCTACTCTGCTGTGTTTCAGCGCTAGTGAAATTACCCAAACACAGCTGGATAATAAAATCCATGGCTCTGCAATAACTGAAGACTACAGATGAGTGTGACTGATGGATGAGTATTGAAGGTATAAAAATAGAAATAAAAAACATATTAAATTAAATCTGTGGGTGTCATATTAAATCTCTCTTGAGCAGGGAAAAATAAATCAGATGTCACATTTTTCTGATCGGTTGAATTAACAACTTAACCATAAAGATTTGCTGAAATATGGATCTTCGAGGGTTTTATTGAACCTTCACCCCCAAAAGTCAAACTGGGAGGGGCAGCACATGAAGCACTAGGGATAACCAGTGTAATGATTGTAGATAAAACCTTTCCTACTGTTTTAGGGGGTCACGTGACTGTGCTGCTGAATCAGCCCTAAGTGTGGGTAGTCTTAGGGGTGGAGCTTTCTAATCATGGACCTGGTTCAAACATGTAACTTGTTCAAGAGCTCTGTAAATAAAGTTATCTGTTTCAAGTAAGAAACCTGTCTGGTACACCAAGTTAATTACAATTGGCGACGAAGATAAATAGCTCTGACGCTGCACCTCACCTCCTGAATGCGAGTACATCAGTTCTTAAGAAAAGAGAGTATACTCACCAGTCATGCCACTCTTCAGCAGAATTGACCCATATGACGCATCCAAGGAAGACTGGAGCCAGTACATAGAGTGCCTAGGTTTTTATCTTGTGAATGAAATAACAGTGGAGGGGAAGCAGAAAGCAATTCTTTTAAGTGACTGTGGTAGCAAGACATATAATCTCATCCATAGCCTGACTGCCCCAAATACGCTCAATTCCAAATCTTTTATCGAGCTGAAAGACCTAGTGAAGACACATTTTCAGCCGAAGTCATCGGTGATTACGCAGAAATTTAAGCTCAACTCCAGAGTAAGGGACCCGGTTGAGTCAATCGCAACTTATATCGCAAAGTTGAAACAGTTAACTGAGCACTGCGACTTCGGAGATTCACTTAATGACATGTTGTGGGACCAGTTGGTTTGTGGTGTACACGACAATGCCATTCAGCACGGTTTACTTGCAGAAGCTAATATTGACCTGAAGCATGCTATGGAAATAGCGCTAGCAATGGAGAGTGCGGAGAGGGACTCACAGGCTTTGCAGAGCGTACAACATGGCGCCATTCTTCAGTTGGGGCAGGAAGCATGGCGCAAAAACCAGAGAGACGGCCGCAAAGTAGGTGACAGTCTCTGCTGCTCAAAAAACAAACAGGCATACTGGTAGCATCTCACCAGTGATTTAGAAATTAATCTGTTACCAAGGTGGGGTAACCATGTACCAGGAACCTGAAGATTTAAAGAGGCAGAACACAACAACTGTCATAACAAAGGGCATGTTATAAAGCAATGCAGAGCATCATCGAGACAGCCAATCAGACAGCACACCAAGGTGATTGAAGTGCACAATATAATTGAGCCAGCAGCTGCTGATACTGATATCTATTCCCTATACAATCTCAAGGCAGTGAAAACTGAACCAGTCACCGTCACCCTTCAAGTGAATGGGAAGCCTCTAGTCATTAGGATGACACAGGAGCATTGGCCACAGTGGCGGGAGAACACACATTTAAATACCCAAGTGAAGGTACCCAGCCTCTGAACCTGGACAAAACCACAGCTCAGCTGAAAACGTACACTGAAGAGATAATACAGGTGAAAGGCATTGCCTGTGTACCTGTATCCTACAGGCAACAGACAGCCCAGCTTCCAGTGATTGTTGTAACAGTTGGAGGACCTAGCCTTCTGGCCCACGATTAGTTACAAAAAATTAAGCTCAACGGGTCAGAGATTTTTCAAGTTAGAATAGGAGGAGTTCCTGAGTTGTTAAGGAAGTGCGACAGAGTATATCATGACAAATTGGGGAAAGATAAAAGACCTAAAAGCAAAAATATATATAGATTCGGAGGCAACACCCTGGTTCTTCAAGGTCAGACTAGTGCCTTATGCCCTAAAGGAGAGGGTGGATGCAGAATTGTGCCCCTTGGGAGAAGTTAGGCATAATCCAATAAGTCTAGCTTTCAGAATGGGCAGTGCCCATAGTCCCTGTGATGAAACCAGATCAAACTGTTTGCATCTGTGGAGGCTACAAATTAACTGTGAACAAGGCTGCAAAACTAGATAAATATCCTATCCTGAGGATAGAAGATTTGTACACTAAGCTTGCAGGAGGAAGACCCTATACCAAACTGGACATCAGCTATACATACCAACAGCTAGAGCGGGACAGCGCATCTAGATGGTATGTAACAATCAACACGAACAAGGGCCTGTACAAATATACACACTTACCCTTTGGTGTATCATCTGCCTGTGCAGCCTTCCAAAGGACCATGGAAAGTCTATTGCAATGACTTCCCCAAGTAGTAGTGAAACCTGGATGACGTTCTGATCACAGGATCAATGGAAGTTGAACATCTGGCCAATCCAAAAGAGGTTTTAAGGAGATTTTTGGGAGCTGGTGTACGATTGAAGAAAGTGGCGTACTTTCCAAGTGACTTGGGTATTTGAGTGGATGCCCAAAGGGTTGCATCTAGCAGAGGAGAAAGTCAGGGCAATCAAGGAGGTGCCCTCTCCTACCAGTGTCACTGAACTCAAGTCTTTTTCCGGCAGGATAAATTATTACTGTTGCTTCTTGCCAAATTTGTCAACAGTGTTAGCCCCTTTACACTTATTATTGTAAAAGAACCATCACTGGTCATGGAAGGTGCACCAAGAAGTAGTCTTCGTAAAAGTCAAGAAGGTTTTACAATCCTCATGTGTACTAGTACATTATGACCCATCAAAAGAATTAATATTAACCTGTGTTGCATCTCCCTATGCTGCAGGAGCGGTGTTGTCGCACAGGATGGAAGATGGTTCCGAAAGGCTGATAGGCTTTGTCTCCAGAACCCTTTCTGCAGCCGAGAAGGGTTATTCACAGCTTGAAATTGAAGGCTTATCTATAATATTTAGAGTAATGAAATTCCATCAATATTTGTATGGTCGACATTTCACCATAGTGTCAGATCACAAGCCACTGTTGGTTTATTTAGTGAAGATCAAGCAATTCTGCTGATAGCCTTTGCCAGAATTCAACAATAGGCTTTGATTTTGTCAGCATAAGAGTACACCTTTATGCACCGTACGGCTGTGCATATAGCAAATGCAGATGCCTTCAGTTGTCTTTCGTTACCAGATAGCATTACACATGCTCCTGTGCCACAAGAAGTTGTGCTTGTGTTGAATTTCCTGGACTCCTTGCAGGTCTGTGCCAAGCAAGTTAAGAACCGGACAAACCGGGATCCAATTTTATCAAAAGTCCGAAACCAGGTATTGCAAGGGTGGTCAAGTGCACCAGTCTCAGAGGAGATAAGTCTATTCTATGCCCTTAAAACTGAGTTGTTATCAAGCTGGAATCTTGTTATGAGGAGCAAGAGTCATTGTCCCTTTGAAAGGAAGAGAACCCCTCTTGACAGAGCTTCACAGTGCGCACCCAGTCATATCGAAGGTGAAGATACTCATACAAAGCTATGTCTGGTGGTCAGGTATAGACAGTGATATAGAAAAAAATGGTTAAACACTATTTCCAGTGTCAGCAACAACAGAAGTTGCCCATTTCAGTTCCACTGCATTCGTGGAAGCAGCATAGTCGATCCTGGGTTAGACTTCATATAGACTATGTCGGTCCATTTTTAGCCATCATGTTTTATTGATCATTCTAAGCAGATGGATGTGTATGAAATTAGATCACCAACATCCTGTACAACTATTGAAAAGCTGCATCAATGTTTTGGCGCACATGGCCTACCAGAAGTCATTGTTTCAGATAACAGTACAATCTGCACTAATACGGAATCTCAGAGTCATGAGTTTAAATACAATGAAACATATTAAAACAGCACCATATCATCCCTCATCCGGTGGGTTAGCAGAAAGAGCAGTGCAAACCTTCAAAACTGGAGTGAACAAGTTATCTGAAGGAACATTAGAAACTAGAATTTCACATTTTCTTCTCAATTATTAAAAGACTCCTCATGCAACTATGGGGTCAACACCGTCTGAATTACCGATGAAAGGCCGCCTTTGTGCAAGTCTGGTGTTTCCAAACTTAGAGGAGAAGGTACAGAAGAACCAGAGTAGTCAGAAAGTGAATCATAATATTCATAGCAAAGCTCGAAAATTCACTGTGGATAGAGACTGTTTCATATGAAATTTTGGAAATGGTCCTAGTTGGGATCCCGGTATAATTGTCTCTGAAACTGGACCTTTGTCATACTAAGTGGAAATGGAAGACCGAATTGTTCGAAAACATGTGGATCATTAAGAAGTAGAGACAGATTCCAACAACCAGTTATTCCACTTGTAATTGATGCTGAACCTTTATTCCCCGAAGTGACCGATCAACCTAGAATAGACATACCTGATGTCTCTGTTAATTTAAATAATTCTGAACTACCAATGTCTAAGGATGTCCCGGATGCTGCAATTCCTGATCATGCGGATCTGGTGGGAGACTCTCAAGTCGTAGAGCTACATCACTTTAACTAAATTAGAAAACCACCTCAGAGACTTAATCTATAATCGCATGGCCTGTGTATATATGTATATGTTGTGAATTAAGATATTCTTGTAAATAACTCATAGATTCATAGACTTATAGTGTTTACAGCATGGAAGGGGGCCATTCAGCCCATCGTGTCTGCACCGTTCAGCAAAGATCTAACTACATTAATCCCATTTTCCAGTGCTTGGCCCATAGCCCTGGAAGCTATGGCATAGCAAGTGAACATCTAAATACTTCTTAAATGTTATGAGTTTCTGACTCAACCATCTTTTCAGGTAGTGAGTTCCAGACTCCCATCACCCACTGGGTGAAAAAATCTCTCAACTCCCCTCTTAGTCTTCTACCTCTTACCTTAAACCTATGCTCCTTGGTTATTGACCCCTGGAAAAAGTGCTTTCCTATCCACTCTATCCATGCCCCTCGTAATCTTATACATCTCTATCAGGTCCCCTCACAACCTTCGCTGCTCCAAGGAAAACAACCCCAGCCTATCCAATCTTTCCTCAGAGCTCAGACCCTCCACCCCAGGCAGCAAATCTCCTGGTAAATCTTCTCTATACCCAGTGCAATCACATCCTTCCTATAATGTGGTGACCAGAGCTGCATGCAATACTGCAGCTGTGGCCTGACCAGCGTTAAGAAATGTAAAAAAAAAAAATAAAGAGGGAAGAATGTAGCTACTATGGGTAAAACTTTTCCTGCTGTCTTAGGGGTTATGTGATTGTACTGATGAATCAGCCCTAAGCGGGGGTAATCCTAGTGGCAAAGCTTTCTAGTCGTGGGCCTGTTCAAGCATGTAGTTTCTTCAAGAGCTCTGTAAATAAAGCAACCATTTCAAGTAAGAAACCTGTCTGGTACACCAAATTTATTACAAGCAGGCTACAGGCCAAGGGCAACAGGATATTTTGAATGTTTTACACAGAGAAAAAAAAGGCTTCATATATAGGGCACTTTTCAGGGCCACCAGATGTCTCAAAATGCTTTCCAGCCAATGAAGTACTCTTTGCCATGTACTCACTGCTATAATATAGGAAACACAACAGCCAATTTGCACAAAGCAAACTCCCAAAAAAACAGCAATGTGATAATGAACATCTGTTTTTGTGATGGGATCAAGGGATAAATATTGGCCAGGTCTTCGGTGATAACTCCCTTGCTCTTCTTCAAAATAGTGCCATGGAGTCTTTTATGCCTATGCAAACAGATAGGTGGGGCTTTGATTAACAACTCATTTGAAAGACGATACCTCCAACAGTGCAGCACTCCATCAGTGCACTGGAATGTCAGCCTTGATTTTCTTTTGTGGTCAAGTCCTGCAGTGGGACTTAAACCCGAAATCTCAAGGCTCAAAACATGAGTACTACCAACTAACAGCTTCCTCAAGCATTACACTCAGTATGGTAATGTGGTCCTGCTTAATCTCCCTGTCTCCCTCTCGCCTTTTTGCAGTGCTGTTGCAAGACTTGGGTCCTGCAGCTCAGTCTGCTTCATTCGTTCCAAGCACCAGTGCAGAAGCTGCAGACTAGGAAATGAGATAAATTCACAACAAAAACAAAAACAGAATTACCTGGAAAAACTCAGCAGGTCTGGCAGCATCGGCGGAGAAGAAAAGAGCCGACGTTTCGAGTCCTCATGACCCTTCGACAGAACTTGCATTCGAGTCCAAGAAAGAGTTGAAACTGTGTTTTGAGTTTTGCAAGCAAGAGCTGGTTAGGCGCGGTCAGTACTTTGTCCATTGTGAACAGCTGAAGGGACATGCTGTTTGATGTGAAGGCAAATGCCTTGACCGATCAGAGTCGACCTTTCTGGTCGGGGCTTAGGGAGCTTTTCTTACCATTCAAGCACTTGTCATCTACATGAAAGACCCTTTGTTTGAACACTGAGCTGCAAAAGCATGAACTTTATGATCTTTGGTAAAGTCAGGAACCAAGCTTGTGCTACTACATCCAGCCATCATCTAGTTCTGCCCTTTCCATTGCATCCAGCTCACTCACCATTACAGAGTGAATCATCCTGTACACAGACCAATCTATCTCATTTCCTAAACAAAAACAGAATTACCTGGAAAAACTCAGCAGGTCTGGCAGCATCGGCGGAGAAGAAAAGAGTTGACGTTTCGAGTCCTCATGACCCTTCGACAGAACTTGAGTTCGAGTCCAAGAAAGAGTTGAAATATAAGCTGGTTTAAGGTGTGTGTGTGGGGGCCGGAGAGATAGAGAGAGAGAGAGGTGGAGGGGGGGGGTGTGGTTGTAGGGACAAACAAGCAGTGATAGAAGCAGATCATCAAAAGATGTCAATGACAATAGTACAACAGAACACATAGGTGTTAAAGTTGGTGATATTATCTAAAAGAATGTGCTAATTAAGAATGGATGGTAGGGCACTCAAGGTATAGCTCTAGTGGGGTTTTTTTTTTTATAATGGAAATAGGTGGGAAAAGGAAAATCTTTATAATTTATTGGAAAAAAAAGGAAGGGGGAAACAGAAAGGGGGTGGGGATGGGGGAGGGAGCTCACGACCTAAAGTTGTTGAATTCAATATTCAGTCCGGATGGCTGTAAAGTGCCTAGTCGGAAGATGAGGTGTTGTTCCTCCAGTTTGCGTTGGGCTTCACTGGAACAATGCAGCAAGCCAAGGACAGACATGTGGGCAAGAGAGCAGGGTGGAGTGTTAAAATGGCAAGCGACAGGGAGGTTTGGGTCATTCTTGCAGACAGACCGCAGGTGTTCTGCAAAGCGGTCGCCCAGTTTACGTTTGGTCTCTCCAGTGTAGAGGAGACCGCATTGGGAGCAACGAATTTATAAACCAGCTTATATTTCAACTCTTTCTTGGACTCGAACGCAAGTTCTGTCAAAGAAAGTCATGAGGACTCGAAACGTCGGCTCTTTTCTTCTCCGCCGATGCTGCCAGACCTGCTGAGTTTTTCCAGGTAATTCTGTTTTTGTTTTTGTTGTGAATTTATCTCATTTCCTAGTCTGCAGCTTCTGCACTGGTGCTTGGGGCGACCGCTTTGCAGAACACCTGCGGTCTGTCCGCAAGAATGACCCAAACCTCCCTGTCGCTTGCCATTTTAACACTCCACCCTGCTCTCTTGCCCACATGTCTGTCCTTGGCTTGCTGCATTGTTCCAGTGAAGCCCAACGCAAACTGGAGGAACAACACCTCATCTTCCGACTAGGCACTTTACAGCCATCCGGACTGAATATTGAATTCAACAACTTTAGGTCGTGAGCTCCCTCCCCCATCCCCACCCCCTTTCTGTTTCCCCCTTCCTTTTTTTTCCAATAAATTATAAAGATTTTCCTTTTCCCACCTATTTCCATTATAAAAAAAAACCCCACTAGAGCTATACCCTGAGTGCCCTACCATCCATTCTTAATTAGCACATTCGTTTAGATAATATCACCAACTTTAACTTTAACACCTATGTGTTCTATTGTACTATTGTCATTGACATCTTTTGATGATCTGCTTCTATCACTGCTTGTTTGTCCCTACAACCACACCACCCCCCCCCCCTCCACCTCTCTCTCTCTCTATCTCTCCGGCCCCCACACACACACCTTAAACCAGCTTATATTTCAACTCTTTCTTGGACTCGAACTCAAGTTCTGTCGAAGGGTCATGAGGACTCGAAACGTCAACTCTTTTCTTCTCCGCCGATGCTGCCAGACCTGCTGAGTTTTTCCAGGTAATTCTGTTTTTGTTTAGGAAATGAGATAGATTAGTCTGTGTACAGGATGATTCACTCTGTAATGGTGAGTGAGCTGGATGCAATGGAAAGGGCAGAACTAGATGAAGGCTGGATGTAGTAGCACAAGCTTGGTTCCTGACTTTACCAAAGAGCATAAAGTTCATGCTTTTGCAGCTCAGTGTTCAAACAAAGGGTCTTTCATGCAGATGACAAGTGCTTGAATGGTAAGAAAAGCTCCCTAAGCCCCGACCAGAAAGGTCGACTCTGATCGGTCAAGGCATTTGCCTTCACATCAAACAGCATGTCCCTTCAGCTGTTCGCAATGGACAAAGTACTGACCGCGCCTAACCAGCTCTTGCTTGCAAAACTCAAAACACAGTGTCCAACATTAGATGTGGTTCTGCGATTGGACAACATTTGTTAAATAATCCTCAGTGTGCTGAGAATTACACTGACAACCAATTTAAGATAATCAGTTGGGCTCACAGTGTACTGGAAGCTAGATATATTAATACACAGGACCCCATTCTCTGTAGGCAGAAAGAACATGTACACACATTGTGCCTGTTTCAGCTAAACAAAATAAGTGATAGCCATTTGCTGGTTCATTCCTCAGGGCAATGCCTTGACCAATCAGAGCCAAGCTGCCTGGTTTAACTTTTTTTAATGTCTGCCAGACACCATCAACTGGTGCATCCTCCATGGCAACGCCTCTACCAATCAGTGTTGACTTGCCAACTGATCAGCACTCTCTTATACAAAGTTGTTGCTTCCCCTGATATTGATATTCTTACTATTGTCCTGATGAGTACAAGATGAAAAGCTTCAACAAAATGTATTTTTTCAGCAATACTTCCCAGGATTGTCAGTTGGGCTCACAATGTGGCTCACTTATGCATGCTAGAAGCTACATATATTCATGCCCAGGGCTCTGTCCTTTGCAGACAGAAGCAACATGTCCACACTTTGCACCATTGCAACTAAACAACAGCTTAAGGAACAGTCATTCCCTGATTCATTCCCCAGGGCGATGCCTTGACCAGAGTCGACCTGCCCGGTTTGAATTTGAACAAAGCTGGGTAGTTAACTGTTCTATGCTGCATCCTCCACTAGAGTCCACTTTCCAACAAATCAACACTCTCTTTTCATGCAGCATAAATTGTTGCTCCCCCGTAACTGTTGGTAATTTATTGTCCTGATGAGTGCAAGACAAAAAGCTTTAATAGCTTGTCTCTTTTTTCAGCAATAATTATTACTTCTTGCAGAATTTTTGAGTGAAATTAAAAGGAAAGCAACCGTTTTCACACTGTTTTGTTGCTGAAGAAAACACACTTCTGAGTATATCTTTAAAATAATTCTCAGACATTGCGGTTAGCTTTAAATGTTACTTAACAATAATATATTATTCCATATTTGCAGCATTTGCAATTTGCATTTTACCCACAATATTCTGAATTGCATAAATATCACAATCTCACATCACTAGTATCTAACTAGTCTACTATTTGCATGTTAGAAGAGACCGGTAAAACAAAACAATTGTTTTGAAATATTATTCATACATACTCATTAAAACTCCATTTTGTACATAACGTGAATGAATACACAGGTAGAAATTCAATCAGCAAATCTTGAGATTCAGCTGAAGTTTAAAGCTTCTGTTTGACCATTTGGACTTGAAGTCAGGATGACGAATGGATAGTATTGATTAGGCACCTGTTATACACTGTGAGCACGCAAATGAAAATCAGAGAGGTGTATAACAGGCAGCTGAATCAATATTGGCTGTTTCACACTATCACTAATTTAAAAATACACCCAAGAAATTTCAATCTATTAATATTTTATACTTTAAACTGAAACCATCTTAACATCCTAATCCCCATGAATTACCAAATGACTATTTTATTTGTTTAGCACAAAACAAATTGGTCTAAAATGCTGCAATCTTCTAATATGCAAATAGTAGACTAGTTAGATACTATTTTTATCTTTTAATCTTTATCTTACAAATGCAAATTTTAGAAACTCTTATTAAGCTTTGCAGTAAAATAGATCAAAATGGTTCTGGTATTAATTAGATTTGGGAAAACAGAACACTTTAAAACTTAAACATTGTTGAAACTGCAGATATAACACAAAATAGATTTATGTACATTATTGAGAAAACAAATAGTAATGAGTTTTTTAAGGTTGCACTTGACTTCCAGGAACTGGGATTTGATATAATTAACATTTTCTTGTCTATTGTTCAACTCCCAGTGAATTTTCCATTAAAATAAACACTCTTTTCATTAGACTATGGAAGACCTGGGCATCGACTTAAAGCATCTTGATCTGGAGGTTTTGGACATCCAAGATCTGCTATAGCAAAAAACATTAACCAAAATTAGAATTACATAAACAAGTGAAGTTTAGGCTCAGATTACGTGCTATATGTACACTGCATTTATGCAACTTGATAATGTAGATTAGTAATCATTACAATGTATTTTAAACAACTTGGGTTTATTTAGTGCCTTAAATGTAATAAATTTTCCCAAGGTATTTCACAGGAGGGATCCAAAGCAAATTAGACACCCAGCTGCATAAAGAGATATTAGGGCAAAATCTTAGTCAAAGATGTAGTTTTTAAGGAGTGCCTTAAAATAGAAAAGTGAGGTAGAGAGACAGAGAGGTTTAGAGAGGGTCCTCCAGAGCTTAGGGCCCAAGTATCTGACAGCACTGCCACCAATAATGGATCAATTAAAATCAGGGCTGCTCAAGACGCTAGAATCACAGGAACATAGATATCTGGGAGGGTTGTGCAGCTACAGGAGATTACAGAGAGGGGTGAGGCCATAGAGGGGCTTGAAATTAAAGATGAGAATTTTTAAATGAAAGCGTTGCTTGACTGGGAGCCAGTGTAGGTCAGACAGCATGCGGCATGAATTAAGACACAGGCAGCAGAGTTCCAGACGGCATCAAGTTTACAGAGGGTATAGGAGGCTGACCAGGAGTAGTCAAGTCTAGAGATAACAGGAATGAGGGTTTCCATAGCAGATGGGTGAAGGCAGTGCTGGAGTGGATGACAATACAGAGGTAGAAATAGGCAGTCTTAGTGAAGGGGCAGATAATATGTAATCAGACACTCATCCCAGAGTCAAACATGGTTCAGTCTGAGACTGTTGCCAGGGAGGGCGACTAAGTCAGTAGCTAGGGAGCAGCCTTAATAGAGGAAACTGAAGCCAATGGTTTCAATCTTCCAAAAGTTTAGTTGGAAAAAAATTCTGCTCACCCAGTACTGAATGCTGGATAAGCAGTCTGATAATTTAGCAACAGTGGAGGAGTCAAGAGAGGTGGTGGAGAGGCAGAGCTGGGTCTTGTCACTGTAAATGGGAACACTAAAGCTGTGTTTTCAGATGATATCACCGAGGGGCCAAAGGTTTATCCTTGAGGGTCACCAGAGGTAATGTGTAGCAGAAGGAAGTGAAACCATTGCAGATAATTCTCTAGCTATGAGCAGATAGGTAAGAATGGAAGGAGGTAAGGTCCCACCCAGATGGACAAAAGGGGAGAAGTACTGCAGGAGGATGGTGTGGTCAACCATGTCATAGGCTGCAGACAGCTCTAGAAGGATGAAAAGAGCTAGTTTGCCCTTTCATTTTAATATGCTCTCGATTAATTCCAAGGGTGAGGATTCAGACTTAATTAGAATTAGATTTTACCAAGATTTGGAGTTTTGATGGCGCAGGGCACATCACAAATTTGGGGAAAATTCCCACAGGGTCCAGTTGCCTCTACATCCACATTCCAAGTATGTGCAGCCAGTGGCTCAGGAGTGGCAATTCATAAAGCAGGGGTTCCTAGAAGGTGGGTCGTGACCCTGAGTGGGGTCACGGGATGAGATTAAAATAAGGTCACACTGAGAAACAGTTTGGGAAGCACTGACATAAAAGTATACACCATAATTATTCTCTTGCCCACAATGCACATGTCCAAATTTTTGATTGAAAGAATGACACTTTGTGTAATTCAAGGAATAAGTAAGGTTGAATTACTTGCGTTTGCAGGTTCTTGTGATGGTTGCAGAGGGCACAATGAAGCTGCAAAACATAATCCAAATTAGATTTGACACCACAATTACGTTTGAAAGAATATATTATTAAACTTATTGCCTTTCAAAAGGAGTTCCCTCTTAGAGGGAAGAGCAGGATAGTGGTAAGGGGTGGAATCTTGTGCCGGTGTTGGGGGTCTTGCTAATGACTGGCAGCCAGCGAGAGCCCCATGTTGTCTCCTTCTGGGAAGGCCCGCCGGCATAACGTGCCACTCAGGCACTTGACAGGGAACCAGCGAGTCTTTCCCTGGGATCAGGACAATGGCGGCAGAAGTCCCACCTGTGAGTGCTGCTAGCCAATCAGAGGCCGGCAGCCCTTTTGAACAGCAACGCCACTGGGGAGGCTATGGCTGCTGCCGGAACGACACCCACCCGACCCCGGGACTCGGGCACAAGTGAGTGACAACAGGAGTGAGTTCGCAGGATGGGTTGAGTAGGGAGGGGGTGTAGGGGAATCGGCAGTGAAGGTAGAGCATAGCGGCTTTCAGAGGGACACCCAAACCCCACCTTCCCAATGCCAGGTCTCTCAATCAGGCACTGAGTACCTCTAAGCAAAGGACTTCCCCTGGGAGCCTGCGAGTAAACACACCAAGGTTTGTTGTTGGGCATATCGTGAGGCGAGCAGCCCACCATCTCCCTCCACCCCCACCCCCCGCCCCCTCTGGGTTCAGCGGTGGTGGAATGAGGTCTCTGATTGGGCATTAATTAAGGGCACCAATTGGTGGCAGGGTGGGAAGGCCATCCATGAGCTTTCTCACCATGGACTTAATAAAGGTCGAGACGGGAAGCCAGTGAGGTCCCACCCACCATCCTCCCATCTGATTAAACGCCCCCCGCTACCAAATTCACCCACAGGGCTGGAATAGCACATCATCCACCAGGATCCACCAGCTCCCACCTCTCTTTGGCCTCCTGTCCTGTGAAACCTGGTCTCCTGCTGTTGAATTCAAATGGTTCCCTAAATTTGAGTAATGGAACCTGAATTAAATATTATAATCAATGACCTGTTGGGGGGTGGGGTTCCAAACCATCCACAGGTAAACTGGAAGTGAGCACATTCACGGCAGCTTGGGCTTGCGCGTTTAACAATGAAACACCCAGCCCCCATGTCCTCCTGCCAATGTGAGGGGGCAGGACTAACAATCGCCCAAAATCTCTACTCTGATGATTTCACTCATTGCTAAGCCCATATCTGACCACATTCTGGACTCCTTCGCCATTAGTGCTCCTCAATACCCAGTCCAATCCACGACAATTCGCTGTCTGTTCTTGGGTCCCTCATTAAATATGTAGCTGAGGCTCCAATGATATCATTGGGCGTCAAATGCAATTTTAACTGTGCAGATGAGTGGTTTTAGTCGAGGTCAGATGAGGCCTAAAATAGTTTTGTAACTCATGGTGTATAAGTTGACCTGGCATAGAATTGTTTTACAATCCCCAAAAATTATGGTTTTGCATATACTCGATCTATTCAGTCACAACATGCTATACAAGCATTAGCAGTCGGCCTCAATTTTCCATCCTGTAAATTGGTGTTTTATATACCAGTACCTTATAACTGGGTGCAAGGGAATCAAGCAGGCGATATGGGCTGTGTTATGATGTGCGGGAGTTTAAGACATACCCACTCTTTGTGCCGGATGCTGATGACAATTCAAAATGGTAACCACCCACACCAGTGGTTCACTTTTATACTCGGTGTATAAGTTGGCCTCTGATTTGGGGAGATTTTTTTGAGGCTTCAAGCTTGACTTATATGTCAACATCTATATCAATTATTTTTAGGCTTGCTTAACTTTGGTGGAGCCAGGAGGATCAGGAGAGCTCACCCCTGACCCACAAGGGAAGTTTAGGTCTCCTGTACCCCAGTTCTCCTCCTCCACATCCCGATCAAGAGGTCTGGTGACCATTTCTTTGGACCCACTGCCTGCTCTTGCTCTCCTACGTGCTGCTGGATCTAAGTAACATGGCTGCTGAGGCTACAAGGATCTGTCACTCACCTTGAGTCCCACATGCCTGATTCCTGCCCAAAGTTAAAATCAAGCCCCTCATGTAAGTGAGAAGCATTTCCAGATCAAGTATGATTAGATGCAGAGTAAAGCTCCCTCTACTTTATACCAACAATTTAGCTTTGCTTCATCTCCAAACCAGAGTGTGTGACATTTTCTATTTCCTTTGACTGAAATTGCTGACTTTGACCTCGATTTGTTTCTGAATTAGGTTCAGAACATGGCCTCTGAACCCAAACACATTTCACACTGTTGGTGGGGGCGGGGTTGGGGGTGGGGGGGGGGTGCGGAATTGTGGCGGGGGGCCAAAAGCCAGTTTCCCGAAGGCGGAAATGAGTTAGGAATCTTGTTCTCCTGTCTTTCAGCTGAAAGGCGAGTCCAGTGTCCCTTGGAGCTATGTTGGGAACTCCACTGGCATCCCATGAATGGTCATTAAAAGGCCAACACACTGGAATCTTGCTCCCCCTCCAAATTTAGCACCCCGCCAGCGAGAATTTAGAATTTTCACTTTCATGGCTGTACATGGGTAGCACGCACCTGGCAAGATCGACATCTTCCTGGATTTTCAGGTCACTGGATGCTGCTTTCACCTTCTTGGGGACTGCTCAGAACATTCACTCCAATTGGCTGCTGGGAGCCAAAGCTGCACCACGGCTGGAAACGGAAGCAGGCGAATGCTGGAAGGTGGGATGGAACGGAGGCTGGACAGGGGAGGCAGGTTACATGGGGAAGGGGAGGGGTGGGGAAGGGGGAAGTGTCTTAGAAGGAGGGGTCGGTGATGGCGATGGTGGGGTCCTTGGTGGAGAACTCAGGGCACTGGTGATAGTCCCAGTCAGAGGGGGGAGTGGGGTGCGGTAGGGTGGAAGGTTCAGGGTGAGAGTCTGGTAGATGAAGGTATCAATGGGTGGGTCACAAAGGGGGACAAGACAGGTGGCTCGGATAATGGAGGTGGGAGCAGGGTCGGAGTGGGTATGGGGACGGTAACAGGTGTTAGCTATGAAGGGAGGAAAGGCATTTGGATGTGGATCGAAATAGGTTCCAGGGTAATGGGGGGAGGTTCAAGGGTGACACAAGTGGCTGACTAAAGGGGCACACTAATAATTATGAGGCAACGCGATGTCAAAGATGCTCAGTTGTGTTCTCTCTGTGGTTGAAGTCCACACAGCAGCAGGTTTGTTCCCAACACGTGGGTCTCATAACATCAAGCTCCCAGCAAGGTTTTGAGCTGCTGTTCATTTTGTGCCATTTGCCATCGGCTGCAGTCAGAAGCAGGGAGGGAGGGAGATGGATGCCTCCAAGGGGCATAGCTTGTGGATAGCACAACTCCAAACATCCATCCTCCTGGGAGAATGGTCATGGTTAACAATGTAGTTGACAATGATCTCTCTACAGAGTTTTGAGGGTAGTGGAGACAAGCAGAAAAGTGTGTGCGTGAGGCTTCTTGCACATGGCTGTCATCACCCTGGTCAAAGAGCAATATCTCCAAATCAGGAGAGGATCAGCTATCTTTGGTTCTCCAAGATGTCCTTCACCTGGAAAGGGGTGGGTGGGGGTGCCATCTTGGCACTCAGTGATCAACGACAGTTGGAAAAACAGGCTTGAGAAAACCGATAGGGGAGGGACCTCAGGGCGTGTGGGAAGGATTCAACACAACAAATTTGGGCCAAGTGAAGAGGCACCCTATCATTTCCTGCTCCAACCATGGAGAGCATGGCTGTGCCAAGTGCTGCACTCAAGGGTCTAACATTGTGCATTCAGGTGAGAATCCATTAAGTATTGGCACTGCAGTGCAGTTGGTCTTAATGGCCATCTGATCCTAACAGAGGCATGCCAAAAGGGAAGTTGATCAAACAACTGAGGCCCACAGGTGCTGCACAGAAGCAATATGGACTCTACAAGCGTCAATGTCCCAGTACACTGGCCATGGCATACCGCACCGTGCCCACAATCATGACGTAAGTACAAGGACTGGGTCTTGATAGTTATTTTCTAGGCTACTGGAGAACTGACAATAGTCTGACCGAATGTTACAACACATGGGTCTACTGGTCTAATGAATACCCTTGTAGCGAATGTACAGATGCGTCTCAGTGAAATGTCCAGCCACCTGACCACCTCCAGGGATGTAATCATCCTGCAAAGGGTGGCCTGGGGTGGCATGTCCAAACTGAGAGCAGGTCAAAGGCTTGAGGCAGGATTCCTGCCTCGGAGATGGGGGGAGCCCATTCAAGGGGAACTACTATTGGTTGTTCAATTATATCCGTTCATAGATACAAGGAGTGCAGAATGCAGGGTCTATGCGACACTATCTTGTTGATGGATATAAGGAGGAGGAGGAGGAGAAGGCCCTGTTGCCAATCAGCCCAGCTCTGGCAAGAACGCCACCCTGAAGAGGCAGTACCAGCAGAGTCCCAGAAAGTCCCAGCTGCTCCCGAGGAGGGGCATCATCCACAAAGACATTTGGCACGACCAAGGGTCTACAGAAGATGCAGATCACACATGGAGATGAGCAAAAGACAGCACCGCAGGCAACTTCACTTTCCTCAGGAAGTGGTAGCACATATTTGCGACCTCCAGGTTGATCTCATGCTGCAAGGATTTGGAGGGCATCTCATGCCATTGGCTCTGAAGGTTACGGCCACACTAAACTTATTTGCCGCCAGATCCTTCCAGAGGACCTTTGTGAAATCTCACAATTGGCCACACACAAATGCATAAGGAAAGTGACAGATGCCTTTTATAATAAAGCTCACCACTACGTGCAGTTCTGCATGGATGAAGCAAGCTAGGCCGCCAGGGCCATGGGATTCACTGTGATGTCAGGTTTCTCGCAAGTGCAGTGCGCCATCAACTACACACATGTGGCCTTGAGAGCTCCCTGGCAGCAGCCTGAGAGATTCATTAACAGAAAAGGATTTCACTCTCTCAATGTGTAGATTGTTTGTGACCACCGAAAGCAGACCCTGCATGTATGTGCTAGGTACCCAATGAGCTCTCACCACTCTTACACCTTAAGTCACTCTCAGGTGCCAAAGACCTTTGAGGGCCTCATGCTTAGAGGTTGGCTCCTTGGTGTCAAAAGGTACCCCCCAGAAGTCATGGCTAATGACACCTGTCCATTGCTCTGAGTGCAGCTGAGGAAAGGTACAATGCGGCACATTCAGCCACAAGGGCCATGATTAAGCAAACCATTGGCCTCCTGAAGATGTGCTTCTGATGTCTGGAACAGTGAGGTGGGGCTCTCCAATACTCACCAGGGAGGGTCGCCCATTCATTGTTGTTTGCTGCGCCATGCACAACCATGTGCTGCAAAGTGGGGGGATGATTTCCCTGAGAGAGACATTGAAGGGCGAGATGTCATGCAATGAATTCCATGTAGAGTTGTGTGCTTTGTCTTTACATAAGGAAAACGTGAAGCAGCCACTAAGCAGCCATCCAAGAGTAATGTAAGATCGTCACAGGTAATGAGATGGCTTCATCAATATGAGCACACGCCTCTGACATCACACACTCAAACCACTCCTGCAGACATTTGAGATTTTCCCAGGTGATCCTTACTCCCCTAGTTCAGTGACATACATGGGGAGAGTGGGGACTAAGCAATGAAGGATGTTTGGCTTTAAATGTGGGGACAATCACAAGCTGCAGGAAGGCATGGAAGACTGAGCTGTTCGATGTTTGATACTACTTTGCCAAACACTCATTCTTATAAAGTAAGCATCATGGCAAGCTATGCATTGGGAAAATGATGGGACTGTTAGTCGCGATAACTAATTTTGCCATTCACGAAAAACAGAGATCAGTGCGACAACTGATAAACAACAAGGCCGATGAGCGGTTCTCCTGCACCCAAATGATGTGTGCCTGAGATTTAAAGGTGATTTAAAGGTGTATTGGCTGGCCATCATCGTCACATATGATGTGCCTTTGCAGTTGGTGCAGACATGGAGATAAAGGTTAATCACTGTGGTGACATCATGTGGGAATCATCATAAGGTTCCAAATGGGAGTTCGTTGGGAAAAGACATGTCTGACCCCTGAATGCATCACTTGAATATCCACTGAATCCATGAGACTTGGAGAAGGAATAAAGCAGAACATATTTAGAAAAGTGCAAAGTATTTACAATAAGTGAACACCTTTGCCATCATTGTGCATTCAACACTTCTTAATTTTTCTAAACCTACTGCTACATCTAGGAGCAGCCCTGACATCCACAGCAGAGGTGAAGGCTGCCTGCTACGCCCTGTTGTCCAAGATGACTTTGGTGGGTGTCCTCTGGAGGCCCGAGGCCTTGAGGGCCCTAGCCTGCAAAAGTTCTCCTGCTCTGGGACAGATGCACCCTTCCCGGCCTGACATGCTGGAGGTGGTGGGGTCACTGGCAGAGGGGAGTTGGAGTGGCAGGCAGCCCTGGAGTGTCCTGGATGGCTGCTCCCGGGGTACTCTGCTGGTGCCCCTCCCCACTGTGGGTGCCCGATGGCCCCTACCTGAATTCTTGAGGAGAGGGGGCAACTGGAGGAAGATCGAAGTGCCCATCCCCAACTTGCCTAGCCACTGCTGGAATACACCCTTGGCTAGAGCGATGGAGTGCAGGTCCGAGCACAAATCCGGCAAAAACTGTGTTCTGCTGGACTGGGGTCTCCAAGATGGCCGCCAACCTTCCCATAGAGACTCTGACGTACTCGCACACCAGAACCACAACATCAGAGAGAACGTGGACGGACTCCTCCATCCTTTGTCCCATTCTACTGATGGCCACCCACAACTCTGCCTGTTGTTCCCCTGCCTCTCTATACATCTCCAACATTTTTCTTAGGGCCAATTCCAGAGGCTCATCATCGGACTCGGCCTCTGCAGGGACCTGGTCTCCAGCAGTCCTCCGAGTGTTAGAGACCTCTGCCGGCTGTGGACCCGCATCTGTGAGGTGATCATCAGATTGTGAACCTGAGCCTACTCTAAGTCCCACTGAGGTGTGTGTATTTGGGCTGGTGGAGGGTGCAGGAGAATGCAGTGACAGCTGTACAGGTATGGGACCCTCTTCTTCCTCCGAGGAGGAGGCCTGGGAGCTGGGGTTTCCTCTTCTGGAGGTTGATGTCCTTCACCTCTTCTTGTTGGTACCTAGAATGGAGAGAAGAGAGGATTGGTGATTGACTCGGCAGGCTCATACATTACAGATCACTCACAGTCATTGTCCACATGTCGTCGCTGTATAATGGATGCTTCCTCACTGGGTTGTTGCGGGGAGGCCGATCTCGCCTTTCACACAGGCATGGTCAGTGCCCTACCCAGCCAGCTCTGCAGCTTGCTCCCCATATGGGGTGAGGCTCCTGAGCTCAAGGCTGCCCCCTCCAGTCCTGGCTGTCTCTCGTTTGTCACGGGCATTCTTCTGCATTAGGACAGATGGATTGAGCGTGAGTAACATGGATGAAAGAACAGTTCAGAAGCTTTGCATGCCTGTTGTGTGCTCTGAGCCCTCCCTAGCAAGGGATTAGGACACTGTTTGTGCAGGGACTTCTGTGAGACGGCTATGACACACAGTGCTGATGAGCCGTCTGCTGGCCGTGTATGACATCCCTGTCGACTGTGACCCTTACACCACCTGATGCCCTTGTGAGAGTGCGAGTTTGCAGTGAATAAAAGTTTGACATACCTGGCAGAGTGCTGCAGATTGTTTCCGGCATTGCAGGGTGGTCCTTCTTTGGACCCCCATGGGCGCTCAACTGCCTGGCGACCTCTTCCCAGGCCAGCATGGTCAGACGCGAGGGTCTCCTGCTCCCATCCCTTGGAACAAGGTCCTCCCGCCTTTCCTGGACGGGCTGGAGGAGAATCTCCCGGGAGGCTTCACCGAAGGCTGTGTCTTCTCCTGGACATTTGTTTTAAGGTGGTCCTGAGGTCCTGGCCTGCGGTGAGTGAATGGCTGTCTGGGTGCTGTTTAAACATGGCGCCCAGATGTTGGAGTCTATGAGATGACAGCAGAGTGGGCAATTTCCTGCCTGCTCCGCCATGAGATTCGGCATGCTCCCAGCAGGTGCATAATTAATGAACTGAACAGCGCAAGATCTCACATGTTCAGCCGTCCCACTCTCCAGCGGAATTCACTCCAACTTCCACCCGCTCCCACCACCGGATTTAGAGAGGGTTCTGCCCGGAACCTGCAAAACCAATTCAGGAGACATCCATTAACCAGGCTGGATTGAAGCCTGTGCTCCTGGACTGAAAGGTTCATCTACTGATCCCCTCTGCTCTGCAATCTCCCGCACAAAATACTCCATTACGTTCATTAGAAAAGACTCACCCAGGCATCGACACACATTTGAAATATCTTGTGGCAAAGGCCTCTGCTGTGTAAGGCATACATCAACAGGACGAGGTGGCACACCTGAAAAATAGCAACCAAAAATAAATAAAATGACATAAAGTTCTCGATAACATACACATAGTCTAGAAACCCCTATTGATGATGTTGGAAAAGATCCCTTTGGCTTCCAACTTGACAGACATCATTCAATTTAAATAAATAGTTTAAAATATCACACAAATACAGACTAATATTACTATAATACTGTCCGTGTTATAATATCCAATCTCAGATTACTTCGATATATGGACATGCTGTAGCCAGCTTATTATCATATTCAACGTAACAGGGTGTGAGCAGAATAGTAACAATTAACTTAAGGGTAAAAATGTATTCCAACCATTTAAATTATTGTATTTTACTATTTGAAAATGCGAGCGTGGCATGTGTGTGTGCGTGCTTCTGTGCATGTGCACGCATGTACATGTGCGCATACATATGCACGCGCGCTTGTGCGTGCATGGGAGCAAGGTGTGTGTGTGCGAGAAAGAGAGAATGTGGGGTGTGTCTGAAGCGCATGAGTGTTTGCAGCACATATGAGTGGGTGTGTATGTATGAGTGGGCGTGTGTGAGAGAAAATGTGTGTGTGTGCACGAATGGCCATGTGCATGTGTGTGCGAAAGAGTGTGCGCGAAAGAGTGTGCGCAAATGGGCATGTGTATGTGAGTGAGTGGACATGTGTGTGAGAGCAGGCGTATGTATGCACATGTGTGTGTGTGGGCATGTGAGAGAGAATGTGTGTGTGAGATTGTGTGTGTGTGTGGGCGTGGGAGCGCGTGTGTGTGGAGTGAATGTGTGTGTGTGTGAGGCGTGTGTGCTTAAGCAGTTCAGAAATTCATGTTCAAATTTTCTCTTTTAATTTTAATTTCAAAGCATTTTAATTAAAATCAATTTCAATCAAATACAGGACAATTTCTCAGTATCTTTTCCACATTCTGGCCATGATGAATGGGAAGTTTCTTTCAGTTTTGATATGCTTGTAGGTGTACATTATTGTCCAGAAATTCAACATGAGGTGCAGGATGGTCTGATGAAAATACTCATTGGTTTTAAGAAGTGCTGGGGGCACCTGAAATCTGGTTGCATACTCATTTTAATGATCTTTGCAAACAGTCAGCATTCAATTCGCTGCAAGCCTCTAGGTGGGGGGAGGGGCAATTCTATGAGGAATATAGTAGTGCCCCTTAAAGGGTGGATGCATTGTGGCTGCAGGAAGTGCTGTGTAGAACTCTTGTATAAATCCCTTTGAGTGCCTGGCTCCTCTTTCCTCCCCTGGCAATTTGTCCTCTGTGATGCTCCCAGTTGCGCTTGAGATCCAGAGGTAGTGCTGCCAGACCACCCATGGTTGCAAGCAGACTATATCTGAGAGGCTAATACCAGCAGCAGTGCAAAGATGGCCAAATCTCTCTACATGCAGAAAAAATGAATGGTGTGGTAGAACACAGCAAAAAAAAATCTAGAAAGACTGTATTTACATGGCGCCTTTCACAACCTCTAGACATCCCAAAGCACTTTGCAGCCATTGGCGTAGTTTTGAAGTGCAGTCACTGTTGTAAGGCAGGATTTTGTGCAGATCCAACTCCCACAAATTGCAATGTGATAATGACCAGATCATCAGTTGAGGGGTAAATATTGGCTAGGACACTGGGGATAACTTCTAATTTAATTCCATTTATATTTTATTGTCCATTTGGAAATTCGTCACAGGTACATTACTCATTCATTAAAAATCACAAATAAATGAATAATTAACAATGAAAAAGAAAAACTACATCAACACAAAAATCTGACTCTGATTAAGTGTATGTTAAAGACTATTTCAGTGCATTGCAAATAATCAATGAGGCAATAAAGCCAGAAAAAGCACATCAATCAAACCGATGTTTCTTAAAATTTCTGGTGATCCTTGGAATCGAAGCCCCTTTTCCATAAATCATTATGACACTGACCTCATTCCACTTACCAGACTTCATAAAGAATGTCACTTCCAACATAAACAACTGAACATGCTCCAAAATAATGACTGTCATGGGGGAAATGAGAGGAAAAGAAAAAGAGAAAGAATGTTAGAGAGAGAGAGAGAGAGAGAGAGAGCATGAGCGAGACATGAATAGAAAAGAGAGACAATGGCATGAAGCCGACATATGTTTCCAGTCCCATGCAATGAGTGACAAGGAATAAGGGAGGGGAAGATCAGAGGGGATGAGGGAGAAGGAGAATAGGTGGGAGGGAAAAATGAAGAGATGAGAAGGGAGAAAGGTGATGTGAGAAAGATGGAGAGAGAGATAGAAAGTGCAAGACTCAGAAGTATGGAAATTAATCCCATCATAAATGCATATAAAAATGTGAAATACCAGAACACTAGTAAATCACTATCCCTGCTGTTCTTTAAAATAGAGACACGGGATCTTTGAGATTTGAGAGGGGAGATAGGGAACTCAGTTTAATGTCTCATCCAAAAGATGGCACCTTCGACAGGGCAGCAGCCCCTTAGTATGGCACTGGAGTTCCAGCCTGGATTTTTGTGCTCCAGTCTCTGTGATGGAGCTGGAACCTATAACCTTCTGATTCAGAGGCAAGAGGACGACCAACTGAGTCACAGCTGACAAACAATAGCCAAAAGTTATGAACCTGCAACTTACTTGTAAATACTGAATGATTCATTTAAATAAAGCTGCAAGACTTTTAACTGTAAGAAGCCAAATCATTTTGCACACAACTGTTTGGCTAGAAAGAAGCAAAACAAACCTATACAGATGGCCACTGGAGAGATATCAGCAGAAGAGTCTGATGAAGCACTATACATCATACAACAGGTTGGTTCTGTCAAGTCTATAGGTGATAAATGGCTTGTAACTGTTAAAATGATGACCCCAGAAGGAGAGCATCAAGCAAACAAAGTGTCAGACAGACACAGGTGTGTCATGCAACATCAAGACCTTCACAGACCTGTGCGAAGTGGCTCAACATGGTGCTCCAAAAATGGAGCCCTCGAAAGTAAGGTTGAGGCTATATGATTGCACAATGCTTATACAGTGGGGACAAATTAAACTGAGAGCCCAATGCGATAGCAAGAAGGAAGATCTCCGAGTTCCAGATTATAGATAGGACGTAACAGCCGTTCATCGCAGCTGAAAGCCTAAAGCTTGGGCTGGTAAACATAAATGTGCCAGCAGAGATTCACAACGTGTCAAAGCACACAAACCTATTGACTGCCGAACAAATCCCAGATGCGTCCACAGGGTTGGGATGTCTTCCAGGAGAATATCATCTCAAAGTAGATGAGAGTGTAAGACCAATTCAGAGTTCTGGCCGCTTCAAGTCCAGCCTAAAAGACAAGACAGAAAAGCTGGAAAAGAAAGGAGTAATCAAGCAAGTGACAACTCCTACAGACTGGATTAGCAGCATGGTAGCAGTGAAACAGCCTGGAAAGCTGAGAGTACTATTAGACCCAGAGAATCCAAATAAAGTGCTGAAAAGACCTCACTACCCCATGCCAACCATCAAGGAATTTTTTCGCAACTTGCCAAGACAAAGAACCCGACTACCCTAGATGTGAAAGATGGTTACTGGCAAGTGAATCTGGATGAAAGCAGCAGCTTTCTAAATACATACTGAACGTCATTCAGGAGATACAGATAGTTGCATGTGCTGTTTAACATTTCCATGGCTCCAGAAGAGTATGGATGATCTACCAGTCTATGGACGTGGAGACACAATGCAAGAAGCCATAGCTACCCATGATCAGAATTTAATACGACTGCTGGAAAGAGCTCGCCAGATGAACCTAATGCTGAACAAGAAAAAATTGAAGCAGAAGATGCATGAAGTCAAGTACAGAGGTCATGTACTGACAGCAAAATATTTTTGCCGGATCAGGTGACAAGATGAGAGCTGTGGCAGCGGTGCAAAACCAATAGATGTGAAAGCAGTGCAAGTATTTGTTGGGTTTGTGACCTATATAGCAAAATTTTTTTCTAATTTGTTGTCAGACTGTGAACCATTACGCTGGAAAAGATGTGGTGGTATCGTGGAACAGAACAAGGAGCATACATTCACTAAAATCAAACAACTAGAGACAATAACACCAGTGCTAAAGTAGTATGATGTCAATGAGGGAGTCACCTTGCATTGTGACGACAGCAAATAGGATCTTAGATCAACTCTAATACAGCAAGGACAACTAGTCGCATTTATATCCAGGACACTAACACAAACAGAACGTCATTATGCTCAGATCGGGAAAGAACGTCCGGTTATTGTTTTTGATTGCGAGCATTTTCATCAATACCTGCATGGGAGAGACAAAGTAACAGTGGAGTCCGACCACAAATCACTTCAAAGCATTTTTCTCAAACCATTACTATGTGCTCCAAAGCTTCTGCAAAGAATGTTACCTCGTTTACAGAGATATCATCTGGACATGACATACAAGCAAGGAAAACAGACGTACATCGCAGACATGCTGTCAAGAGCAGCACAAAGATGAGGGTGCTGCAACAGAATGTGAAATCTTCCAGATTCAACGTGAAGCAGCAGCTCAACATGATCTGGAAGTCATCAACCCAGCAGAGACTTTGAATATGACAGACAAGAACCTTGCTCAAATCAAGATGTTACGATAGGGTAGGTGGTAATTGCCAGGTTGACCAAATCCTAAAGGGAAACCTGGTCAAGCTATCATAACTATTTTGCAATTTGTATTTATTACGAGAAGGTATGCACACTGAAGTCAGAAGTAAAGAATCCATTAACGCCTTTGGAGATTTTAACGGTTAAATTAAAACATTTATTAACAAAAGAAAATAAGTTAAACACACAAGATTACAGTTATACAGTTAAAGTTAGTCTAACAATAGTTCCCAAAAGATTCCTACTTAACTAGGCACCTCTTTCAGGCAACGGTCTGAATAGATTCTTAATCTATAAAAACTTCCAGCAATATTACCACAAGTACCGGCTATTGCTATAAGGGAGGCATTTCACAGCTTCTCTCTCCCTCTCACTCAACAATGGAACTCCAAGGCTTTTAGCAAAATCTTGCATTCTGGACCAAATCAGCACTTCTCATGGGTGGTTGGAGGCTGCTTTTTCACAGGTCTATTTCACACAGTCCACCTCTCAAGATCTTATAGGGCCACTCCCCGTACAGCTTTCCATGTTTCTTTAAATATATTCTCTCCCTTTTGATCTATAAATCCCATTGTTTCACCCTTGCTTTGGGAGTTACTTTTCCCAGAATCTAAAAATCTTCCATGTTGTCCTTATGGCCAGCACTTTCGGGAAAAATAAACTTAATAACTTTGCCTTAATTATCTTGCCAGTTGTAAAACATCTTATCGCGTCCCTTTGAAAATCAGTCAGCCTCTCAATTTATCTACAAATACAAATTCCATTCGCACTATATCTGCTAAAACTTCATCTTAGCTCACCCATCTCCATTTCAAAATGCCTGTTTTACACTTAACTCCTTTGGTGATTCAAACCTTGCATTCTGACTGTCTTTAGTTTAATTAACGTAGTCATACACACAAACATACAAACACAAGCCTGCTTCAGTATCCCACAGTAATATTAGGAAAGAAATATTTCCTTTACAAAGTGAGCTATCCAGCAAGATGCAACTCTCAAAGTGCTCCAAAAAATAGTGATGAAAGGATGGCCCGAGATTATTAAGGACACACCTGTGGTTGCAAGAGCATATTGGGCATACTGAGATGAACTGACAGTCTAAGATGGCATCTTGTAAAAAGGGAAATAGAGTCAACATCCCTAAGAAGATGAGAGGAGAGATGTTGAAGTGCAACACGCAAGCCATCAAGGAATTGGTGAATTCCTGCAGTGCATCTTGTAGATGGTACACCTGTTGCCATTGTGTGTCAGTGATGGAGGGAGTGAATGTTTGTGGAAGTGATGCCAATCAAGCGGGCTGCTTTGTCCTGGATGGTGTCAAGCTCCTTGAGTATTGTTACAACTGCACTCATCCAGGCAAGTGGAGAGTATTCCATCACACTCCTGACTTGAGCCTTGTAGTTGGTGGACTCTGGGGAGTCGGGAGGTGAGTTACTCGACGCAGGATTCCTAGCCTCTGACCTGCTCTTGTGGCCTTCCAAACCTACGACCACTACCATCTAGAAGGGCAAGGGTAGCAGACACATTGGAAACCACCACCTGAAAGTTCCCCTCCAAGCCACTCACCATCCTGACTTGGAAATATATCACCGTTCCTTCATTGTCACTGGAAGTCCCTCCCTAAAAGCACTGTGGGTGTACCTACACCACAGGAGCTGCAGTGATTCAAGAAGGCAGCTCACCACCACCTTCTCAAGGGCAATTACAGATGCTGGCCTAGCCAGCAATGCCCACATCCCATAAAATGAATGATAAAAAAAAATCACATACGAAGAATGACTTAGGAATCGATCATTTGCTAACCCATATATAAGGGACAACATTCAATCATTTAGCTTTTAATGAGCAATGGCACAGGAGAAGGAACTATGTTGTTTTCTATATCTCAACATACAGTTAATTATACTATTACTTTACTCTATTTTTGTTGGAATTCATATACTGTAAATCTGTCCAGTCGGTCATAGCCTAGACACAGCATGAAAGTGTTTACTCCCCCAGCTTGCAGGAGGTGAGGAATCCATGTGGTGACACCTGATCTATCCCATAAGCCAGAAAACAGTTACAATCCTGACTTGGAGCTATTGCCCTTCCTTCACTGCTACTGGAATGCTCCTCCTAACAACACTGTAGGCAATAAATGCTGGCATCACTCATATTAGTTAAGAATAACAAAAAGTACATGGTCCCACATAATTTTACAGTACTTCCTTTTATTGACCACGGTCAAATATATTTAAATGTAGATCTGTATATTTTCTTATCCTCAGAGTGATCGAACCAATTTAAATAACACAGCAGTAAACTTTTGTATTTTTAAATGAAGAAGGTTAGTTTATTTCTCCCAGAGGTTAACAAAAATGTGATGTCTCACTCACACGACTCACCCACACAAGAACTGGATACAGTTGAAGGTAAAACAGTAATTATAAAAATGGAATTTAACTCAATCTCTATTTCGGTATAAGCCTGATGTTTTGTCTTTGAGTTGAAGTGAAAGTTAGTGGAAAATGCAGAGATCTCTCAGTAGCTGTGATGGTTCATCCAGTTGATCTGCCTTGAGGCTGTTTTCACAGGTAGGTTTGAAGATGGAACAGGTTAGAGGAGAGAGAGAGGCTTAGTTTCTCTTTCAAGATGTTGTAGGTAGCTACTTTGCTGCTTAACTGGCTGCAGCAGTCGGTGGCTTTGCTTGTCGAACCTTCTCTCTCTCTCCCTCTCTCTCTGATGGAATTCTGCCTATGTCCCTGAGAAAGCAGTCTGAATTTTCTGCTATATCTGTAGCAAGGAGGCAAGATGGCCACTGCATCATGTGACCTCACATCAGTGTTGAATCATGGTCCTTATTAAGTGATTGTGGTAATGTAATTAACAGTCTGAATTCTTCACCCACCTGTGGGATTTTTTTTTGGTGGCCAAATCCTTTTGACAAACTTGACAAGATAAATTTGAATTTCTTACAATGAAATTGTCGATGGAGTTTTGTTCATCTCTTGGCTGAAACCACAGTGAATCAATATCAGAAAAGGTACCTTTGTCCTCTTGATGGACAATCCAGAAAAACTGTCTTGTAACTCTAAGGAGTTATCTTAAGTTCCAGCTTTATTCATTTTAAAATGTAATCTTTAAAATATGTCTTTTAAAGATTTATAATACCACCATGCAGGTATTGTGTCATGACAACATTTACCCACATGCTGGGCACACTCCGGATCATAGAGGGTAATGACTGTGATTATAAATCAGAAATATTGAGTACCAAACTCCAAAAATGCAACAATGGCTATTTTCCTCTGTATCTATTCCAGGACTCTGAATGGTGCCCACACCATTGACTCTGGATGCCACCTCCTGCCAAACATCCTGCGCTGCTGTCTTTGGTGATGCTACACTGGAGTTCGAAGAAGGACAATCCTTGTTGCATCCAGCTCCATGTAGCTGAATCCCAATTTATCAGTCATCAAGCCAGGGTTCAGCAACCGTCTCATCCCATCACATCTTTACAGGCTACCATTAGGATCATTCACGGTTATTTTACCAGCCACTTACTTTGCCTCATATAACACATGGAGAGGGCTGAAAATGTTTTTTCAAGGTTCTTCCACATTTAGAAAGGCTGAACAATAATTTTATCCCCACATAACTTTAATTCTGACTGGAAGCCCTTGAACAGCTCAAGTTGCACTATTTCCCCCACTGCTCGCTGTGGCGTGCAGGCACAATGCTAGTCAGGATCTCACTTTACATAATAAGGTTTAGCCGCATGAGATCCATCCCAATTCTTGTCAGTCAAACAATGGATAGCACCTTATTCCGCTGTCTCAGCATCAGAACTGGAAACGTCCTCAGTAGAGGGAAATTCTCACATTGTCACACATCTTCTTAATGACTTATAGGAGGTGAAATTGCTCTTGGGCCATAGTGCAAATCTGCATCTTCTATTCCACCTTCCCTGATTTTCATTTCCAGAAATCACTCAAAATTAACTTCACCCCCAAAATGTTTCATCTTGGTTATCAATGCACTGTAAACAACAGCTCAATATTGGACTTTCTGCTTCTTTGCGAAGTAAAGGTATCAAATTCGGTTTCATATTCCTCTTTAAATTACTACTGTATTTTTACTCACCTGTTCCAGACTAGATTCAGGTGTGCTTTGGACAATACCAATGGATTCAATCCTCCTGTCTCTTCTTGCACATAATTAAAGCTGACCCTCCAGTGCAATGCTGAGGGAGTGCCACACTCTCAGAGGTGCTATCATTTGGATAAGACATCAAACTAAGGCTTTGTCAGCTTAGTCAAGTGGATGTAAAAGGTCACATGCAACTGTTCAAAGATGACAGGGCATTCTCCTGGCATCATAGTCAATACACATTCCACAAACACCACTACCGGTTGTTGTTTGCTGGACCTTCCAGTGAGCAAATTGCCTGCCGTATTTACACAGAGGAAATAATGACTATGCATGATAAGAAAAATAAAGTATGCTGTCAAGCACTTTGGGAAACCCTGAAGACATAAAAGGCACTATGTAAATGCTTAGAAACCCCATCATTCCTTTATTCTTTTATGGGATGTGAGCATCACTGGCAAGGCCAGCATTTGTTGCCCAACCCTAATGCCCTTGAATTGAAATGGCCTAGGAAGCCACTCAGTGGGCAGTTAAGAGTCAACTACATTACTGTGGGTCTGGAGCCACATGTAGGACAGACCAGGTAAGGATGGCAGATTTCCTTCTCTAAAGGGCAATACTGAACTAAATGGGTTTTTAGACAATCGACGATAGTTGTCATAACTGAGGCTAGCTTCAAAGTCCAGATTTATTAAGTTAATTTATATAGTAAATTATTGAGGACCAGGTATTCCAAAAGAGAACAAAAAACAGTCTTCTTGAAAATTTCCAGAGAGTGTGAGAAAAATTATTCAGATAGACTTGGATTATCAAAGAAATTAATGAGAAATTTTATTGTGAAAAACAGTAACACGATAAACAATGCTCTAGCATTGTTAAGTTTTCAAATGCTAAGATTGTTTGTATAAATCAAGTAATGTATGTGATAAATGAGTTCCACACTCTCATTATTTAAAGGAACAAGCTAACAAAACAACCATCTTAAAACCAGTTTGCTCAGAAATAAACTTACAGGATTGATTGCAGTAAACACATCTTGGAGCAACTGGGAAAGATTCTGCTCGAGGCACAAGTTGCTTTGTTCCACTTAATTTCTTCTCTGCAGATAAATTAAGATATGATGATGAATAGACAAGGAATTTAACTTATGTAAAAGTTCACACCCATAGTCCCATAAATATGACAGTGTATCATAATAAACTGTATATATGGCATCATGCAGTAAGCACCAGATTATCCGTGTATGCAGGTATCCACGCTCAAGCAGAATTTGATCTAACCAGGTAGATTATGATTATTGATACTACCATTTGTTGTCCAGAATACTGTAACTATTTAAAATAAAGATATAAAAGTAATAAAAACAGGAAAAGCTGGAAGTACTCAGATCAGGCAACATCTCTTCTTCCATGTCCACTCACCCAGGATACACTATGTACAGAAGAAACGAGCCATCTGGTAGTAAGTCTTTGAAATGCTCATGAAAAAACATCCATTCGAGAATCTCCTTTGAAATATTATACCTCTCCATATAGCCTCATTATGAATGCATGGCTGAGCTCCAAGACTCACCAATGGAATCAGCCCAACAGTGGGTCTGTTTAGACAGCTTGTAGGTGAGTGTTGGCTTTATTTGTTTTTATTCATTCATGGGCGTCACTGGCTAGGCCAGCATTTATTGCCCATCCTAATTACCCTTGAGAAGGTGGTGGTGAGCTGCCTTCTTGAACAGCTGCAGTCCATGATTGACATCTTTATAAGGTTACAACAAGCTATTTCTTTGATATGGTTTTTCAATAGCTGTATGTTTATTTGGACAGGATTAAGAGAGGTGAAGTGGGATAAAGCTTCTGTTATTGATATCATGAATGGATGTGTCTGATTGACACTTTTATAAGGTTGTAAGAGCAGTGTTGTTTTTCAAAGGTGATTGTTAAATGGGATAGGGTTTTAAATTTACAGAGGTAGGGAGATTTAGAAACCAAACACAAAAGTCGAGACAGTGTAATGTTGTGGGTAAAGACAAGCAAACTGCAGAAAACCATTCCTGCTTCCACAAAAGAAGAAAAATTCTACAGGTTGCTTAGCTTGATCTTTCCTGGGCATATCAAAAGAAGTAAAATAGGTGCTGCCAATAACTTGTGACTTTTGGCAATTTAAATTCTGTAGAATCTGAAACTCAGCCTATTCTTTGTGAACTAAACATGATAAAGAAAAAATAAAAACCTGAAATCTGCACAACAATTGAAATCCATGACTTTTTCTTCAGAATTATTGGATGTTAGGAGGAATGCTTATAGTTTCTACCTAAATTTCCCTACTGGGTCGGGCAACTTCATCAAGTTGAGTTGACTAGCTAAGTACATTAATTATAATGATTTTTTTAAAATGACATAGCATCACTAAATAGGCAGCTATCTTAATGCACAAAACACAGTGAAATAATGTTACACCTAAAACCTCCTCGTCTTGCATTTGATGTATTATTGGAAGTTTGGGATCTAGCCTTCCTTTGTACATTACACCATCAATTCCCTGAAGTTCTACTTCTTCCTGAAAAGAAAACAGGTTTTAAAAAATAATCAATAATTATCATTTATTAATTCAGTGGCTTTTAAACAGCAACCTGCCTTTAATAAGATACTTCAAATTCAAAATACAGTGTCAAACGATCTTTGTTTGCCAATATAATTAGGAAAATCTGCTCTTTGTAGTATTTTCTGCCAGTAAGTTATGCTCACAATATTCAGTGCGAAATGTAACAGGAGAGAATTGACAGCTTTCACTATTACCAAACTATTAGCAGCTTGAAGAGCATGACTCCAGCAAGGAGTTTTATCTTTCTACAACACTATGTGTTAGAATTTATAACTTTTGTCCAGAAACATTTGGCTTCCTATATTTCAAACTACTTTCTCACTAATCAACTGTTGCATTTTGAACCTGACCAATGTGACACTAGCCAAAAATTGCAAAAGATAAATAAGTCAAAGTTGAATGCAATAATTGGCAAAACATTTAAAATATCTTCTCAACACAATACATTTTAGGACATTAGTTATGCAGTTGAAGCCAAGATTCTTTTTGTGTTGCAGCTCCTAATTAAGGCTGGCACATTATGATCGGTCACTTATTGTTGTTACAAACAATTACATGGCACAAGTGATATAATTTGAAAAGATTTCTGTAGGATAAAGATGCTAACCATTAACTGATGTCACATTTGCCGAATAAAAGTTGGAGTCAAGGGACAAGAATAACACTCCATGCAAGGTGATGCAAACATTAAGGGAGATTGCTGAGACAGTAGTATAACCTGCACCATTCAACAACTGTCACAATGCAGGAGTTTTGCACTCCTGCTTTGACTCTTCCCCACGATTTTCAACATCTACCCAAGCTTGATCCCTCACCCCGTTTAGTTTAATGCCCTCTATATTTCCGTAGTTGTCATGGTCCATATGAGAACAAAAAGCATTGGTAGACAGGGGGAGGAGGCCCTGAATGAGTATCAGGGATTGGGCTCTAAATTAAAAAGCAGAACCTAGAGGGTAATAATCTCTGGATTATTGCCTGAGCTGCGTGCAAATTGGCAAGGGGGCAGCCAAATCTGGAGAATTAAACGCATGGCTAAAAGGCTGGTGTGGGAAAGCGGAGTTTCTTTCCATGGGACATTGGCACCAGTTCCAGGGCAGGAAGGAGCTGTATGGATGGGACGGGTTCCACCTGAACTGGGACAGGACCCAAGTCCAAGCAGAAAGGGTAAATAGGGAGATGGCCAAGCCTTTAACCTAGTAAGATGGGGGGAGGGATGTACAAGAAATGTAAGCAGCTCAAGTGCAAACAAAATAGGGATGGAGAGCACAAGAAAGAATAAAGCAAGGAAATAAATAGAATTATAGGACAGGAGTCTAATAAGATAGTGAAA
The DNA here is from genome assembly GCF_017639515.1 of Carcharodon carcharias. NCBI lineage: Eukaryota > Metazoa > Chordata > Chondrichthyes > Lamniformes > Lamnidae > Carcharodon > Carcharodon carcharias. The sequence continues at coordinate 70,812,832 of NC_054481.1, read as the reverse complement.
CATAAAGGGCTGGATTCTCATAGAGTAGGGGAAACTCTGTGGAGGGGTGAAAATGGTGGCCGGGACCCGATTCCCAGATTCCTGACCCTATTCCTGAGGTTTCTTGATTTTCACCAGAGGCTTTTAAAAGTTGGGCTGATGTGGGTCTCACGTCAACGGAGGGTTGGCTGATCAATGAGATCAGCCATGATCTTATTGAATGCTGGATCTGGCTTGAGGGGCTGAATGGCCTACTCCTGATAGTTTTTACGTTCTTATCTAATCTACTCTTGTTCCAATTATGAGGTTTATAAAATTTTTGTTTTTGGGACTGTGTCTTCAAATTAAGGTAAAACGGGGGTCATGTGACCTGTTCTGAAGTCTGCCTGATAGCAAGCTTGTGTGGTTCGACTGTTAGAGATTATAGGGGTCCCAGATTGTTTTACTGGGAGCAAGGTGGAAGGTGGTTACATTTGGAGACAACAGCAGCAGCCTCTGTGCTAACAGTGGATAGACTGAGTCTCCAAAGTCCCAGAAAAGTATTAAGTATGTTGGGTTGCAAATAATTGTGTCTTAAACTGTCCATTTACTTCCAAGATAGAGGGTTGGGGTCTCAAGGTTAGGTAATCAACATTTCTACCTAGATACAAGGCCCATGTGATTCATATTGCCATGGAGATGGGCTTAGAGAGGTGAAGGGTCTAAGAAATACCTGCAAATTTGCATGCATGGTTAGTCTGTCAGGATCCAGGTGAGGGGGAGTAGCTATTGACAGCAAAATGCAGACTGCACTTGGGTTGAAAATAATGAATTTGCGATAAGTTAAGTCAAGGATGGGAGATTCACCTAGTTTGTACTAGAGGAAGAATCTCCAGCGGGGGGGGAAACTTCACTGTGAAAGATAGTTCTGAGACTAAAAGTTCCCAGGCTGAGAAAGTGAGCTAAGAATCACCTTGACTGATTCCAGGTGAATTGAATGACTACTTAAAGGACTGTGTAAAGTATATCTGAAGTGTGTTTTCAGTTGTGCTAAAAGAAAAAGGGAATGTTCTGTTTTGAGATTTGAAGAATGTGGCCTACAAAGATAGTGTTTAGTCCAATGTGCTATTAGATTTTTTATTACAGTAAAGTCTTAAAACATGAAATTATGCCAATCTTTCAGCTATTCACTAGAAGTTTGAATTTGTTTTCAAAAGTTGACATTTTCTATTGGGATCATAGCCCTCTTAATCTCTTCAACATGGGGAACGACCCCAGGTTCTCCAATCTATCCACATAACGGAGAGATTCTTTGTCTGCAGATAAAATTGGTCTGCATGTTAGAGGAATCCAATTGCTATCAACACTTCTCCCAGGTGTTTGTTTTCTCCCCACATCTGTCGGAGCTGGCTGCCTTTAAACACCTCTCTTTCCAGAATGGCATGGTAGGCAATTTGAGTTCAAATGGCTCTCCTCTTTTGCAAGGCGTTGGTGCTGACCACTCCTGCCACCGCCTCCCATGCTGGATTGGTGACCTTGCTTGCTGGTCTTCACTCAGAGCGGGGGCTAGAGGACATCGTGGTGGGCCTCCACTACTTCCAAAAGGTGCTCGAAGGACGTGACATTAAACTGAGGTCTGCAGACTTCTTGCCTTTCAGGGCCAAGTCTTCTTTGCAGCAGTCCTGGGCTGGGAGCACTGAGAGGTGTGCGGACTGCTGCACTTTAAATATGGTGCCCAGTGTGAGGAAGTGGCAAGATGATGGTGTGGTGAGATGATGGTGTGACGGGCAAATCGGGGGCCACCCGCTATCAAAATAGCGTGTTTCCTGGGAATGCATGGTTAATGAGGAGGGATTGGTGCAATATGGCATGAAAACCGGCCATTGCGGTTGGCAGGTAAGAAATCGTTTCTGCTGCCCACTGCCACCCTTAGTGCAAATCTGGAACAATTCCACCCTTAGGTTTTTTACTCTCTTTCCTGTCCTGCCCTCTGGCCCCCATTTCCCACAGCCTCGATCTGTTTTCATGCGGGAGAAGCTGGCTCACAACACCAAGGAGAGCTCTCAGATTATGGGTGGAATGGCCCACATTAGGACTGTCATGAAGCAATTAATGTATATAATATTTTGGAAAATATTTTTCTTTTAAAATAGAGGTTTAGTCTGCGGGTGTGTATTAATTGGATTAAAGTCAGCTAGTTTGGGTGCTTTGATGTACTAGTTTGTGATGTAAACAGAGAGATAGTGTCCATTTGCATTTTTGAATAGAGCATTCAAGAAGTGGGATGAAATCTTGAAGATAAAAACAAAAATCTGCGAATGCTGGAAATCCAAAACAAAAACAGAATTACCTGGAAAAACTCAGCAGGTCTGGCAGCATCGGCGGAGAAGAAAAGAGTTGACGTTTCGAGTCCTCATGACCCTTCAACAGAACTGATTGAATATTAGAAGAGGGGTGAAATATAAGCTGGTTTAAGGTGGAGGGGGGTGGTGGGTGTGGTGGTAGGGACAAGCAAGCAGTGATAGGAGCAGATAATTAAAAGATGTCACAAAGGAACAAAGAAGCGTTGAAGGTGGTGATATTATCTAAATGAATGTGCTAATTAAGAATGGATGGCAGGGCACTCAAGGTACAGCTCTAGTGGGGGTGGGGTGGAAAGACTAGCAGGGCATACAAGATTTAAAAATAATGGAAATAGGTGGGAAAAGAAAAATCTATATAAATTATTGGAAAAAACAAAAGGGGAAAGAAACGGAAAGGGGGTGGGGATGGAGGAGGGAATTCAAGATCTAAAGTTGTTGAATCCAATATTCAGTCCGGAAGGCTGTAAAGTGCCTAGTTGGAAGATGAGGTGCTGTTCCTCCAGTTTGCATTGGGCTTCACAGCAAGCCAAGGACAGACATGAGAGCAAGAGAGCAGGGGGGAGTGTTAAAATGGCAAGCGACAGGGAAGTTCGGGTCTTTCTTGCAGACAGACCGCAGGTGTTCTGCAAAGCGGTCGCCCAGTTTACATTTGGTCTCTCCAACGTAGAGGAGACCGCATTGGGAGCAATGAATGCAGTAGACTTCTTGAAATCTTGAAGCCTTTCTAACAGCTACCAAGCAACATGTTTATATTACTAATAAAATTGGTGCTATGAAAGGGGTTTCATTGCTAAAAGGTAAAGTTCAAAGAGGTTGTTGATACAATCAGAATTAACATTCAGTGGGGCTGGTAGGTATAACTTCAGTAGTTTTCGGGTGTGCAGAGCAGAGGCAAATGAGATCAAAAGGCAGCTGCAAACCTCCAATTGGCTCCACAGTGAAAAGAACCTCATTTTGAATCCGTAAGGTGAAAATGCTTTGCCTGGTGTTTGGTTAAGTCAATGGGTTGCTGTTGCCTTAACGAAAATTAGTTTGGGAATTTGTTAAAAGTTATGATAGTAGTAATCTCTAGCCGTGTGTACGTATATATTTTAACCTGTGTAATTAATAAAATGTTTAATTTAATTTAATATAAAACCTCCAGAACTAATGGTCTGATTCCTGAGTTTCGAGTCACATCTCAAACACAACACTTAGAATTATTGATTATGACAGTTGTTTAAAGTTTCCCTCTGGGATTTTTAAATAACTCAGCTTTACCAACTACATCGGTCATAACAAGGACCCTCACTCCCTTTGAGAAGCCATCACGCTGACTGGTGAGGACATGGACCGTGCCTGCAGTGACGGTGAGGTCGGCGATGAACACCCTCGTGAGGATCCTGCACCACATCATCCCTCTCTCAACGCAAATGTGAGTGCTCTCTCTCCTGCTTCTGACTCACTAATTATCTCTACTTTGGTTCACAGGGAGCTCTGCAAAGTGACCGACATCCTCAGCCAGCCGATCCCTCAGCTCCATCCAGGTCCTCATCTCCAGCCAAGAGGAAGCCTCCTCCATTGAAGAGCTAGAAATAAGCAGCCTGGACAATCTGTCACAGCGCTTACCCACACCCTGCACCAGCACAGAGACACACACCTCGGTGGGACCTCGATCTAGAGCAGGATCAGATTCAAAATCGAGTGGTCACTGCATGGACACATGTCCGCAGCAGGAGGAGGCAGGTTCAGCCCAGCTTTCTAGCACCCAGTGGACTGCTGGGGAAAAGGCATTTGTGAGGTCTGAGTCAGATGATGAGCCTCTGGATTTGGCCTTCCAACTCATCCTGAAGAGTCAGCAGAAGGCAGGGGAGCATCACATAGAGCTGTTGGAAGCCCTCAACAGAGTGGCACACGAGTCAGAGCAGTGTGTCCGTCTGCTCTCTGATGAAGTGGTGCCCACATGTGCGTGTATGGAGGTCTCCATGGGAAGGATGGCAGATGTCATGGAGACCCTGGTTTAGCTGGAGGCAGAGATGCACGCAGACCTACACTCCATCGCGGGGGCCATGGGTGAGTTCCTGCAGTGGCAACATGAGAGGTAAGCGGGGCATCTCAACATCCCTCCAGATGCTCCTTCCCCTCAAGGAGTCACAGAATCACAGTGCAGAAGAGGTCCTTCGGCCCATCGAGTCTGCACCGACACGTGAGAAACACCTGACCTACCTACTTAATCCCATTTACCAGCACTCGGCCCATAGCCTTGAATGTCATGACATGCCAAGTGCTCATCCAGGTAGTTTTTAAAGGATGTGAGGCAACCCGCCTCCACCACCCTCCCAGGCAGTGCATTCCAGATTGTCACAACCCTCTGGGTAAAAAAGTTTTTCCTTACATCCCCCTAAACCTCCTGCCCCTCACCTTGAACTTATGCCCTCTTTGACTGACCCTTCAACTAAGAGGAACTGCTGCTCCCTATCCACCCTGTCCATGCCCCTCATAATCTTGTACAACTCGATCAGGTCACCCCTCAGTCTTCTCTGCTCCAACGAAAACAACCCAAGTCTATCCAACCTCTCTTCATAACTTAAATGTTTCATCCCAGGCAACATCCTGATGAATCTCCTCTGCACCCCCTCCAGTGTAATCACATCCTTCCTATAAGTCAGGCCGAGGCTCTTGGGCACCTGATGAGGAGGAGCAACAACTGGACACCCCTGGGTCATCCACTCAGGAATCTCAGAGTCTATCTTCTCCATTTTGCCTGTGATCCCCCTCAGCCTCATCCTCTGTCACCGCAGAGGGAGCATCTGGCCCACAGAAGGGCAGCCAAAGCAAGCCGGGACCCCCACGGCCTCGGCTCTCCAGAGGACCCACATCCAAGTCATCAGAGACAAAGGGCCAACCATTGCACAAGCTGCGGATGTCAGGGCAGCACCTAGAAGTGTTAGGCCTAGAGAAGTTAAGAAATTCTGATCACAAGTGGTTGCACAGGTGAACACAATTTGTCACTTTATAATCTGAAACTATATTCACTTTCACTGAATAATGTGTAATGGTGTCTTTCAGCTTCAGTTACAGGCTTCACGAGTCCTCCCATTGCATTGCCCCTCCACGCACTCACTAGCAGTTCAGTTGCACGCAGCCAGCTCACGATTGATTCTGGAGGGAGAAGTGTATGTGGCAGGGCCTTTCGGAACCTCATCTAAGCCTCTCACACACACATGGATCCTTCTCCTATCACACTCATCTCAATGTCCTGAGCATTTTCAATGCTGCCTGCTGGGGTTCACTTTCAGTTGTCAGATGAGGTGACCTGCATCTCCGCCCACCCACTGCTCACACTCCCATGCAGCACCTGATTTCACCCTCTACAATTCTCGTTTCACTTTCAGATTTAGAAGCATGGTGTATGTACCATTCTCCTTTAGTTCCCCTGTCCTTCCCCCACCACCTCCCCCAGTCACCCATGTCCTCTCCACCATCATGTCAACCCCCCAGCATCACCTTCCACCTCCCCACCATTGCTTACCAGCCATAGCCCTTTACTTTCCAGAACATCCAGGTGAATGTGCACATTCCCTTCCTTCCCAGAAAATCCCACCCCCATCCACATTCACCTCCCCAGCCTCCTCCTTCCTACTCCCAAGGTTTGTGTCTGCCTCAGAGTCCCCACCAACCACCCTCGCCATCCCTTCTACCGCTACCATCGCACCCTTGCCCTCCCACCCGACCACCTCATTCTGCTCTCTCTCATTTTCACCATTCCCACCTACCACACCCATCCTCATTTCACTCCCCAGGAGGCAGTCATTGATTCCACAGATCTCTCCCTTGCACATTCACCTGGACAACCCCCCCAACTCAGGGCTCCGTCCCCCGTCCCGGGATCGTCCCCCCACCCCGGACTCTTTCCCTCTCCCAACTCCTTCCCTTACACCTACCTCCCCAATTGGCATATTCTCCCCCATTACTCCCTCCTTCCCTCCTCCCCGAGTACTCCCTACCCACCGACACCTTTGTTCCCCAAATCCAATTTCACCCCCCCCGGCACCTTCATTCCCCACCTCCCAGCCTTATCCCTGCCGACACACCTTCCTCTCCCAGTCAAACCTAAACCTTCCTCTCCCATACCCCCGATACACCTTCCTTTCCCACTCCCAGCTGGATCTTCCTCTCCATTCCCTCAGTGACCATCCATTGCAGACCGCAGACAAGACACTGAAGTCCCAAAGTAGACCCTCAAAGGTGACTTTCCACTTTCCGGAAGCTGCTTCTTGGCAGAGCCACGTCCGTGAGGATCCACCCCATAGGCGAAGGATGCTCCTCCAGGGTCCCGGTTCCATTGGGCTCCAGCATTTTCTGCTGCTCAGACGTCCGCAATGTGTGCAAGGCCCTGACGATAAGTTTGACTTCTGCACATCACACTTGTCAAGACGTGTTCTGCACTGGTGTGTTTTCTTGCTGAAGTGGGTGGTAAATTTGACGTGGGTGGATGATTCTGGCAACCTGGGCTATAATGATATGCAGATGTATTACAATGAGACTCTTGACTTCCAGTGGCGGGAAACGTGGCCTGCCATTGACGGGCAGAGTGGGCGATTGCAAACATGTTTCACGACGGTGTGAAACTGATTTTTGGCCTTCCCGCCATATTGTCCACTCACGCCTGCCATGACACTCGATGGCAGCAGGCACAGAAAATTCTACCTGAAGAATGCATCAATAGTCAAGACTAGATGTTACAAAGATAACAAAAAGGCAAAACTAAAGGCTCTGTATCTGAATGCACGTAGCATTCATAACAGAGTAAGTGAACTGATAGAGCACAATGAAGTAAACAAATATGATCTGATAACCATAATGGAGACATGGCTGCAGCATGACAAGGATTGGGGCCTGAATATTGAGGGGCATATGACATTCAAGAAGAATAGGAAGATAGGTAAAGGTGGAGGGGTAGCACTGTTAATCAATAATGGCATTGGTGCAATAGTTAGAGATGACCTTGGTTCAGGAGATCAGGATGTAGAATCAGTTTGGGCGGAGAGGAGGAATAGTAGGGGAAGGAAGTCACTAGAGGGAGTGGTCTACAGGCCCCCTAACAGTAACCACAATATAGGACAAAGTATACAAGAAGAAATATTGGTGCTTGTGATAAAGGGACAGCAATAATCTAGAGTGATTTCAATTTACATATAAACTGGAAAAATCAGATTGGCAGTAGTAGTCTGGATGAGGGGTTCATAGAATGTTTTTGAAATAGTTTCTTAGAGCAGCATCTTCTGGAACCAGAGAGCAGGTTATATTAGACTTGGTATTGTGTAAAGTGACAGGATTAATTAATGATCTTAGAGTAAAGGCACCCCTAAGTAGCAGCGACCACAATATGATTGAATATTACATCCTGTTTGAAAGACAGGAGTGGATCTAAGGCTAGTATTTTAAACTTAAATAAGGGCAACTAAGTGGGCATGAGAGCTGAGCTAACTGAACTGGGAAATTAGGCTTGGGGATAGAGCAATAGAGAAGCAGTGGCAGACATTTAAGGGGATATTTCAGAATACTCAGAATCAGTATGTTCCTACTATAAAGAAATATTCTAAGGGGAGGGCCCACCATCCTTGGTTAACTAAAGAGTTAAGGAAAACATCAAACATAAGGAAAAAGCATACAACTCCTCAAAGATGAGTGGCAGGGCAGATGATTGGTTCTTTATATTCACCACTAAAAGGTTAATCAGAAGAAAGAAATTAGAGTATGAGAGGAAGATAGCTAGAAATATAAAAGGAATAGCATTTAAAAAGGAAAAGAGTAAGTAAAGTGAGTGTTGGTCATCCAGAGAGTGAGGATGGGCAGTTAATAGTAGATAATAAGGAAATGGCAGATGAAATGAACAAATATTTTCCTTCTGTCTTCACTACAGGGAATACAAAATATATTCCAGTAATAAATATACGAAGGATGTAACTCCATTAGAGGTGGCTCAGAGGAGGTTTACTAGATTGATACCTGGAATGAGTGGGTTGTCTTATGAGAATTGGTTGGACAAGCTGGGCTTGTTTCCACTGAAGCTTAGAAGAGTGAGGGGTGATATTTACACATGGATTCCCTCTAAGACCAATATATCCTTCTTAAGATGTGATGCCCAGGACTGGTCATAATTCTCCAGGTGTGTTCTAAATAAGGCTTTGTATAGCTCTACCATAGCTTCTAGTCTCTTGTATTCTAGTCCTCTAGATGTAAAGGCTAGCATTCCATTAGTCTTTTTGATTATTTTCTGTACATGATGTTGACATTTCAGTTATTTATGTACCTGGACCTCTACACATCTTAAGAGTCTCCACTGCTGCTAGCTTTTCACCATTCAGAAAGTACTCAGTTCTATCATTTTTCTATTTGTTTTTATCTAAAGTAGATGACTGTTGCATACAGTAAAAGGTTGGAACATGCGTTTGACCCCAACCCAAAATCCTGCTATCTATGCATTGCAGTCAGCCTTACGTAAATTTAAATTCTTAGTAGCTGTTTTGAGTTTCTTCCTTTCAAAGACTACATTGAACTCAATCATATTATTTTCACGATTAGATAAATATTTCCGTACATTTAAATTGTTAACTGAATCTGGCTTGTTACTCACTACTAATATGGTATGCTTCCTTATTGGTCTGCATTGGAGTGCTGTTTTGTATTTAATAGAATGCTTAGGTTGGAGTTTGGTGAGTGAGGGAGTTCAGTGAAGATCAAAGGAGGTAGTCCTTTCATTTTCTACCTTTCCTCAGCCTCCAGTATCAGGCTGTTACTTTGCTACAGGGAAGCCCATAAAGCAGCGAGAGCTTGAAGAGAGTGCCCATTAAGCAGAGGGGAGAGGGAGAAAAAGAGAGCGAGAGAGAGAGAGAGCTGGGAGTTTACAGATTAAATCTGAAAGTGACATCACAGGAGTCCCTTAAGTTGATTGGTTGACAAGAATAGGCCTTGCTGTATTGGCACAGAGGAGATGATTGGTGAGTGACAGGGAGTTATTATGTTACATTATATCATCTGTAGTAAACACTTTATATAAAGTTTAAGGTATGTCAGCACAGGTTAGCCATATGGAATGTGCATCCAGCAGGATGATAAGTCGTGCAGACACAAAGTGCCCTCGATGACTACATCTGCAGGAAGTGTCACCAGCTGCAGAAACTTGAGCTCTGGGTAATGGAACTCGAGCAGCAGCTGGAGTCACTGTGGTGCTTCCACAAGCTGAGGGTTACATGGACACATGTTTAGGGAGGTTGATACACCACAGCTAAGAAGTACACAGACAAAGAGGGAATGGGTGATCGCCAGAGTATCTAAGAGAAATTGGCAGGAAGTGCAGGAATCACCTGAGGCTATCTTGCTCTCTAACTTTCCCATTTTGGATACTGGTGAGCAAGATGGTTCCTCAGAGGACTGTAGCAAGACCCAAGTTTGTGGCACCACAGGTGGCGCAGCTGCACAGGAGGGGAGGAGGAAGAATGAAAAAGCTTTAGTGGTAGGGGATTCCATAGTTAAGAGGAGCAGACAGGCATTTCTGCGGCCGTAAACGTTACTCCAGGATGGTATGTTGCCTCCCAGGTGCCAGGGTCAAGGATGTCACACAGTGGCTCTGCAGGACATTCTTTTGTGGGAGGGTGAACAACCAAAAGTTAAGGCCCACATTGGGGCCAATGACATAGTAGGGAAAGGGATGAGGCCCAGAAAGCAGATTTTAGGGATTTAGGAAGGGAATTTATAAGCAGGATCTCAAGGGCAGTAATCTCAGGATTAATCCCAGTGCCAAGTGTTAGTGAGTATAAGAATAGAAAGATTGAGCTGTTCGACATGTGGCTGGAAAAATGGAGTAGGAGAGACGGCTTTAGATTTCTAAGGCAATGGAACTGTCTCTGGGACAGGTGGGACCTGTACAAGAAGGAATGTTACACCTTAACAGGACTGGGATTAATGTCCTAACGGGGAGATTTGCCAGTGCTGTTGAGGAGGATTTAAACTACATTGGCAGGGGGATGGGAAACTGAGGGGAAATTCAGAGGGGAGAGGAGAAAAACTGGCAGTGGGAAGTGGAGAAGTATTCACGGATAAGGAGGATATATCAGAGAGTAGTATCAAGGTAAATAGAATACTTGGAGAATTTTATAGAATTGGAATAGGCTACAGTAAGTCATTAGATGGGGGAAAGTAAAAAACCTAAATCAGGCTTAATGTGTATGTATGTGAATGCACAGAGCGTGGTTAATAAGATTGGTGAACTATAGGCACAGGTCGATATTTTTGCCATAACAGAGACCTGGCTCAAAAAAGGGCAGAAAATCTGAAGAATCATATGGACTTGAAACATTATCGCTGTCTCTCTCTCTCTCTCTCTCTCCACAGATGCTGTCTGACCTTCTGAGTTTTTCGTTTCAAAAAAGGGCAGGTTTGGCCATTAAATATTTCTGAGTGCAAGGTGTTTAGGAGAGACAGGAAAGGAAGAAAAGGGGCAAGAGTGGCAGTATTGATCAAATATAGCATCAAAGTACTGGGGAGAGAGGGTGTTCCAGAAGGGTCAAGGACGGAATCTCTCTGGCTAGAGGTAAGGAATGAAAAAGGTGTAATAACATTGATTGGTGTAGTATATAGACCACCAACTAGTGGAAGGGATGTGGAAAAGCAAATTTGCAAATAAGTTACAGGGAGGTGCAAGAATTATAGAGTAATCATAATGGGGGACTTCAGTTATCCAAATATAGACTGGGATAGGAGTAGTGCAAAAGGACAAGAGGGGAAAGAGCTCCTGGAATGTGTTCAAGATCATTTTCTGCAGCTGTATGTTTCCAGTCCAGCGAAAGGACAGGCACTGTTGGACCTGGTTCTGGGGAATGAGTTGGCCCAAGTGGATCAAATATCAGTGGGAGAGCCTCTAGGCGGTAGTGACCATTGTATCATAAGGTTTAAGTTGGCCAAGGAAAAGGACAGAGAACAATCCAGAGCTGGGGTAATTAATTGGGGGAAAGCCAACTCCGAAGTGATGAAATTGCATCTGAATCGAGTGAGTTGGAGTTAAATGTTGGCAGAAAAGACAGTGGCTGATCAATGGGCCACCTTCAAAGAAAAAGTATTGCAGGCAATGCCATGATTTTTTCCCTTGAAGGGGAAAGATAGGACAAAATCAATCAAGAATACCCTGGATTATGACAGAGATAAAGGTGAAGATGAAAAGGAAGAAGTGTGCATACGATAGACGTCAGGTCGAAAACACAATGGAGAATAAGGCTGCACACAGAAGGACCAGAAGGGGAGTGAAAAAAAGTAATATAAGCAAGGAGAGAGCATGAAAAGAGACTGGCAGCTAACATAAAAGGGAATCCCAAGGTGTTCTACAAAAGAGGGGTAAAAGAAAGAGGAGGGCTGATTAGATAAAAAAAGGGGATTTGCACATGAGGCAGCAGAAATAGCGGAGGTATTAAACGAGTACTTTGCATCTGTCTTTACAAAGGAAGAAGATGCTACCTCAGGCTGAGGTGAGAGGAGGTAACTGGTACAGTCGAAGAATTTACAATTGAGAAGGTAGAGGTGTTAGAAAGACTATCTTTACTTAAAATAGATAAGGTACAAGGACTGGATGAGATGCATCCAAGGGTGCTGAGGGAAGTGAGAATGGAAATTGCAGAGGCACTAGTCATAATCTTCCAGTTGTCTTAAGGCGTAGGGTGGAGCCAAAGGACTGGAGAATTGTGAATGTTACATCCTTGTTCAAAAAGGAGTGCAAGGATAAAGCAACTATAGAGCAGTCAGTTTGACTTCAGTGGTAGAGAAACTTCTGGAAACTATAGATTGGGACAAAATCAATAATCACTTAGACAAATGCAGGATAATTAAGGAAAGCCAGCATGGATTCATTAAGGGAAAATTATGTTTGACTAACTTGCCGGAGTTTTTTGATGTGGTAACAGAGAAGGTTGATAAGGGCAACGCTGTTGATGTAGTGTTTATGGATTTTCAAAAGCCGTTTGATACAGTGCCACACAACAGACTTGTGAACAAAATTATAGCTCATGGAATAAAAGAGAAAGTAGGTGCTTGGATAAGAAATTGGCTGAGTTACAGGAAAAAGAGCAGTGATAAATAGTTATTTCTCAGATCGGAGAAAGGTTTGTAGTGGAGTTCCCCAGGGTCAATGTTGGGACCCTTGCTCTTCCTGATATATATTAATGATCTAGACTGTGGTGTTCAGGGCATGATTTCAAAATTTGCAGATGATATGAAGATTGGAAATGTTGTCAACAGTGATGAGGATAGTCTTGAATTTCAAAAGGACATAGACATGTTCATGGATTGGGCAGACAGGTAACAGATGAGGTTCAATGCAAAGAAGTGTGAGGTGATTCATTTTGGCAGGAAGAATATGGAAAGACAGTATAAAATAAAGAGAGAAACTCTAAAGGAGGTGCAGGAACATAGGGACCTTGGTGTATATGTATATTGGACAAGATATGTACATCTTCATTGAAGATAGGAGGGTATTTTGAGAGAGCAGTTAATAAAGTGTATTGTATCTTAGGATTTATTAATAAGGGCATTGAGTACAAGAGTAAGGTGGTCATGTTGAATTTTTATAAGACACTAGTTAACCCTCATTTGAAGTATTGTGTCCAGTTCTGGGCGCCGTACTTGAGGAAGGATGTGAAGGCATCAGAGGGAGGACAGAGAACATTCACAAGGGTGATTCCAGGGATAAAGAACTGTAGCTATAAGGATCAGATTCCAGGGATAAAGAACTGTAGCTATAAGGATCAGTTTTCCTTGGAGAAAAGAATGTTGAGAGGACACTTGATAGAGGTATTCAAGATTCTGAGGGTTATGGACAAGGTAAATAGTGAGAAACTGTTCCCAATCAAGAGAGCATCAAGAATTAGAGGGCACAGATTCAAAATAATTGGCAAAAGGAGTAAAGGTAAAGTGAGGAAAATGTTTTCACCCAGAGGGTAGTTGGGATCTGGTGCGAACTTCCAGGGAGGGTGGTGGAGGCAGGTCTGATTGAGGTATTCAAAAGGGAATTGGATTGCTGCCTGAAAAGAGAGAATGTACAGGGTTATGGGAATAAGGCGGGGGGGTGAGACTACATAGAATGCTTTTTCAGAGATCCAGTGCATACTCATGGGCTGAATGGCCTCCTTCTGCACTGTAAAGATTCTATGAAGCATATAAGATCCTGAACAGTCTTGACAAGGTGCATGTGGAAAGGATGTTTCCACTGGTGGGTGAGTCGAGAATTAGAGGGCATGGTTTTAAAATTAGAGGATGTCCTTTTAGGACAGAGATGAGGAGAATTTTTTTCTCTCAGAGGGTTGTGCGACTTTGGAGCTCTCTGTCTCAAAAGGCGATGGAGGCAGACTCACTGAATATTTTTAAGGTGGAGGTAGATAGAATCTTGTTAGCTAGTGTCATGAAACTAACATTTCTTTCATAATATTTTTCTGGTTTATTGTGAAGTAGGTTTATGGGGGAATGTATAGTTGGGTCTGTGTGTGATGTAATTACATTTGGAGTCAAGTAGACTGCAAGTTTTAAATCATCAAAAGAAGCTAGGTGACATGCTAATGAATAAATATGGATACTGGCTTAGCATGTTAGGTGTGAAGGGATTTTGCATTTTGAGATAAATGAAGGGATATTTGGATTTCAAAGGGATCTTAGTCTGTTTACTGCTACCCAGATGAGTATGGCTAAGGAATGTGTTTATTTTCCCCAAAGATTACTGACAATACATAGTGTCAACATGACGTTTTTATATGATGAGGAAAGTATAGTTTCAAAGATATATGGAACAATAGAATTTACATATTGAAAAGAGAGAAAGGTATGTAAAGGAGAATGAAAGGTTGTGGGGTGAATTTCTCAGTTGGCGGGTGGGCTATTCAGGAGCGGGAGCGGGCGGGCACAGAGCCGATCGTCGTTCTACGCCACCATTTTACGTGGGCGGACCAATTAAGGCCCACCCAGCGTAATGCGCAGCCGGTAGCGCTCAGCGTTATCTGTGCGGGCGGGAGGAGGAGGGACAGTTAGGGCCTGCGCACTTTCACACTTGCGCACGAAAGAGCACAACAATCTCCCTGAGGCACAGAGCTGCCTCAGGGAGATTGTGATAAAAAATGTTATTATAAAGTAAAAAATTATTTAAACATGTCCCCTCATGTGACAGCGTCGCATGAACTGGGACATGTTTGCAAATGTAGAAAACTTTATTAAATTATTTTATGAAACCTTCAGGAAACCTCATCCCACCCGTGGATGAGGTTTCCTGAAAAATGCGAAGGCCACTTGGTTGGACGGGCAGCATTGCTAATATGGTTAATTACTTTTTTAATGGTCTTAATAGGCAGTTGAGAGTTTACGGGCACGCAGCCAACTCCAGCGCATGCCTGCTGGCTGTAAGATCGAAATGACCCGTGATGACGTCGGGACGCACGCCCAATGGCAATATTCTGTCCTATGCGTCAGAAGGCCATGTAAGATCTAACAGGAGTGTGTGAAATTTTAATGAAGCCTCCAGCATTTGTGCAGAAGTCTGCTGTCTAACGAAACTGAAGCTGGAGAAAAGCCATTTGGAATTCCACTGTCCAGGGTACTGTGTTAACTTGCCGAGTTTGTTTTAAATCTAAATTCTATTGTGCACAGTTACCTCAAAGGGCGTGTAACTCGGGGTCAGATTAATGAGGAAGGTTAGAAGTTATTATAATAGTAAGTAATTATAGTCTTAAGTATGTGCTTGAAATCTATTATATTTTAGTTTAATTTTTAAAATTTCTAAAGGTCTTGGTGGACTTATTACTTCTGAATTCGGTGCACACATTTTTCTCATCATAAATACAAATTGCAAAACCGTTGTGATAGTGCGAGCAAGTTTCCCTTGTGGATTTGGTCCACCTGGCACACATCACCTGCCACATCATATCACTAGGGAATCAAAGCTTATTGGAGGGAGACGGAAATGTGGACTTAGAAATACAAACAGATCAGCCATGATTTTATTGAATAGAGGAGCAGACTCCAGGGGCTGAATGGCCAACTTCTTCTACTACTTTGTATGTTCATATTTACCCCTCACTTTCCGAGTTCCTCTTCAGACATTGTGAGACATCACTTTGCACTGGGTAAGCAACACATCCTTTGGGATTCTCATTCTTAGCTGCAGAGGATGCTATCTATCCCCCTAATATTGAGTTCCCTATTACTATCACATTTCTATTCTGCTCTTCTCACATGAACAGTTTCTGTGGGATCTCCTTCCCATCTCTGAAATCCCCACTACCCAGCTCCCTATCAGTCATACCCCCTCTTCCCTGAGCCCGTGTTTTCCCCTGGGGTTGACTTTATTCTGGATAGGGCTGTTGAGAAATTCCTCCCCCTCCCTTATGTGTTGGAGCCTCTCCAAATCACACCCCAGCCCAATGACGTTGAGCCGTGGAGATTCCAAATAGAGGCTCGTACCTGCCTCCCTCTGATCTGGTAGCACTCCTTTATCTTAGGTCCAACCTTAACATTATCATCAAATCTACTAGCAAGGGTGCTGCACTTGTTATCTAGTGAACCAACCTCTATTTTACAGAGGCCAAAGCCCAACCTTTCAACACTTCCTCTATCTCCCCCTGGACTCTGACTCCTTCATGAAACACCAAACCATTGTTTCCTGGACTGCCATTGATCTCATCTCCTCTGATGATCTTCCCTCCATGACCTACAACCTCACAGTCCCCTAGCTCTGAACAGGCCACTTCTACCTTCTTCCCAAAATGCATAAACAGAATTACCCCAGTCGACTGATTATTTCAGCCTGCTCCTGCCTCACTGAACTTATTTCTTCATAACTGATTTTTCTCCCTTGTTCAGTCTGTTCTCACCTACACCCGTGATTATTTTGATGCCCTCTGTCACTTTAACAGTTTCCAGTTTCCTGGTCTCCTCTTCACCATGGATGTCCAATTCCTCTACACCTCCATCTCCCATCCGGACGTCCTTAGGGCTCTCCACTTGATCCTTGAATGTAGGCCCAAACAGTCCCCACCCACCCTCCTCTGCCTAGCTTAACTTCTTCTCAATCTGAACAACTTCTCCTTTGATTCCACTCATTTCCTCCAAATAAAAGGTGTTGGTATCACATTTCTATTCTGCGCTTCTCACATGAACAGTTTCTGCGGGATCTCTTTCTCACCTCTCTGAAATCCCCACTACCCAGCTCCTTACCAGTCATACCCTCTCTTCCGAGCCCGTGTTTTCCCCTGGGGTTGACTTTATTCTGGATAGGGCTGTCGAGAAATTCCTCCCCCTCCCTTATGTGTTGGAGCCTCTCCAACTCACACTCCAGCCCAATGACGTTGAGCCACGGAGATTCCAAATAGAGGCTCGAACCTGCCTCCCTCTGATCTTTATCTTATTGAACCTAGCTATGCTTGTCTTTTTCTGGATATGTGAAATATTCCTTATTCCATTCCTACTCATGGCTCTCTCCTCATCTCTTTTTTTGGTATGTCGATGATTGTATTGATGTTTCCTAGTCTCACCCTGAACTGAAAAAATATCAACTTTCTTTGCTTCCAGTTTCCATCTCACCTTAACACGTTGCATTTCCAACTCTTCCCTTTCCTTCCTCGACTTCTCTGTCCCCATTTCTGGTGACAGACTATCAACCGGTGTTCACTTGAAGCCCCTTCCCCTTGACTACATTCCTCACACCCTGCTTCCTGTAAGGACTCTATTATTCGCCCAGTTTCTCCCTCCCCATCACATCTGTTCTGATGATGCAACCTTTCATACTAAGGCTTCCAATGTGTCTTCCTTTTGCCTCTAACAATGAGTGCCCCTCCACTGGCAGGGCCCTCCACCCTGTCCATACCGTTTTGCTGCATCTCTGCTTTTAACCTTTCCCCATCCTCCCAGAACCACACTAGGCTTCCCTAATGTGCTCATTTTCCAAACCCCCAACCTCCATATTCAATGGATCATCCTCCATCATTTTCACCACTTCCCGTGTGATGCCATCACCAAACACATCTTCTCTTCCCCTTTCAGCATTCAAAAGAGACCTTTCCCTCCATGACATCTTGGTCCATTTCTCAACCACCATCTTCCTAAGGCACCTTTCCTTGCAAGTGGAGGTGACGCAATATCTGTCCTTTTATCTCTTCCCTTCTTACCATCCAAAGTCCCAAACACTCAACAGCGATTTACTTATACTTTGTTCAATTTAATATCCTATATTCACTGTTCATAATACAGTCTCCTTTACAACGGAGAGACCAGCTGCAGATGTGACCAGTTCATAAATGCGGTCCCATATTTCTGGTCTCCTGTGTTTCAATGAGCTCAAAGTGTGAGGAACAGCAGCTCATCTTTCAATTCGATGCTTTACAGTCTTCCAAACACAGTACTGAGTTCACCAATCCCAGGATGTAACCTCTGCTCTCATTTTGTTTCCTTTTTCTTTTCTGGGTTTGGATCTTCTCTCATTTTTCTCTTTATTTTCAGATACATGATTCTGCAATTCACACGTCCTTTAGACATATCTGTTGTTTCTTTACTTGTGCCGCTAGCTCTCCCTTTGGCCTTGCAACATCACCCTTTGTCATTTAATCTCTCCCAACCCTTTCACAGACCTTCCTTTTTGTTTGTTTTCCACCGTCCCACAACTGACTTGCTTAAAACATATTACATTTCTAACTGTTATGACATAGCAATTGGTAAAGGCTGAGCTGTTTAAATCCCAGAGGGGAACTTAAATAACTGTATTAACCTATATATCAATTGGTATGTTTGAAATGCAGCTCTGAATTCAGGAATAAGACCGCTGAGCCTCGAGGTTTTTTATATAAAACTAAATTAAACATGTATTAACTTAACAACAAATTAAACACATACACATGTCTACAAATTACTACCATAATAACTTTTAAACAAATCCCCAAATTAATCACTCCCAGGTAAATCTCCACCAATGCAACAATAACCCATAGGGCAGAAATTTTCGCTCCATGGGCGGGCGCGTGCCCAGCCCGCTTGAACGTGGAATGATATGCGTTGACTTTGGCCCAGCGTGCCAACATCAACGTGTAGTTGCACGATGGTTCAGTCGGCAGGCACACACCAGAGTCAGCAGCGTGCCCACTGACAATTAAAAGACCTGTTAAGGCCTGTTAATTATTAATTAATAAATAATTATTTATTATTAATTAAATAATCAATTAACTTAAACTTTTCGCTGTCCATCCAACCTAATGGTTGGCAGGCAGGCGAAAAGGCCAAGCGGCCTTTGCATATTTTTGGAACCTCATCCATGAGTGGGATGAGGTTTCCAAAAGCAAATAAAAATAAAATAAAACTTTTAAAATTGACTTAATAACATGTCTCTGCTCATGTAACAGTCACGAGGGGACATGTTTTATCACATTTTTTTCTTTTTTTGATGCTTCATCTCCCTGAGGCAGCTCCGTGTGTGCATGCGCCAAGTTGGCGCTCGGCCCTCCTACGGCCCACCCCCCCCCCACCCCCCAACCACCCCCCTACACAGGCAGTGCTGAGTGCTGCCACTTGCATTTCATGCTGGCTGGGCCTTAATTGGCTCACCCAGTATGAAATCGCAGTCCGGTCCCGATTGCAGGCGGTGGTCGGCTTCCCTATCGCCCCCAATAAGCCCACCCGCTAAGGGCAAAATTCTGCCCATGGACTTGAAACAGACACCAGGCAACACACATCTGACTGTACAAATTCAAAATGAGGTTCCTTTCAATGTCGTTCCTTTGCAGACACAGTTGTAGGCTTATAGGCTGGTTGTTTTTAAATGCCTCTGACTTATACACACAAACTCCTTTCTGTTTATACCTAGCATTTCCTTTGAACGTAAATTTTCCATTGTATCCTAGGTTTTTAACATCACATCTTCTAACAATAACATTTTCATCCCACTAATTTTATTAATCATATAAACACATTGTTTAGCGTCTCCCAGCTAGGTGCAAGTTTTTACTCCCACTCTTGAATGCTTTATTCAAATGCAAATGAAAATTTACACTTTACTTTCCATCCTTACTTACTGTTTACCCAATTAACATCTCAAACTACTATACATCAAAGCACCCAGACTAGCTGGCTTTAATCCAATTAACACACACACACACACAGACACACATAGAAACACACATAGACACAAACCCTTCTACAATTCCAATTTAACAATAATTTCCAATAACATTAATATCTCTTCATGGCACTAACCTTTCACAGTTCTGATGAAAAGTCATTGACCTGAAAGGTTAAATCTGTTTCTCCCTCTATGGTGACAATTTTCTGTTTTACTCATGGCCAGCTGAGGCTGCCTGGAATGATCCAGCAGCAGAAAGTATTCTGCACAGGGATTATTTTCACTGCTACAAGCAGTTTTTTTCTCCTGTTGGAAGTGCATTGTGTCTCTAGCCTTCAATTTACAAATCTTCCCCAAAGTCTCTGGATGACTGGGGGAGTGGGTGGAAGGAGAATAGAGAGGAGGGATGCCATCTTATGAGGAACTGATGGGCAGAAAGATCTAAACAAGATCTTCCAGGTCTGTCAACTCAGTGGTATGCACATCGATGATTAGGAAAACAACACTTTCACTGAGACCCAATGTTCTCCTTCTACTTCAAGTTCTTACCTTCTTCGCTGCACTGGGATAGAATGAATCCTATTGAGAAATTCATTTCAGCTTTCTGGGAAATTATTTTCTCATATAAACACAGAAGGTATCGGGAAAAATGTTCAAAGAAGCATCAGAACAAGAACCAACCAAAAATTGCTGTATAAGCAAAGTTACTCCAAGTTTCCATTAGAAAACCCAAAATTGCTTCATCTAGCAGTACCTTCATCAAGGGTACCACTAGAATTTTGATGCCATCATTAAATAATGTTAGCTTCTAGGAGGTCTTGTTGGGCGTGTGAGTTGGGAAAAATGGCATGAAAATATAAGCTGCAATATTCTCATGCCAGATAGAGAGTGAGCAGAAGGGGGGACAGGCAGGGCGAGGCAGAGGCAGAGAGACCGATAGAGAGATTAAGAGCAAGAGAACGAAAGCGAAAGAGAGAGTTTTAGATACAAAACTCCATAGTTAAAGAATATTGGAACCAGGAGAGCTCTGACCTTGATGTGGCTATGCTTAAGATGCCAGAGATGCCTATGTTGGGTGGGGAGTTTGTAACTTTAGGAGATTTGAAGGGACAACCTTGCCAGAAGTAAATGAGACCATTGAAAACTCAGCCCACATACAAATTGTTGACCGAGTACCTAGACCAAGCAGTTAATCTTTCAACTTTTGATTTGAGGGTTTTGGGGTGTGAGTCTAATGGGTGTCGGAAGAAAGTGGAGTTAGAGGTTTGATTTGGAGTAATTGTGTTTATTGTATTTTTATTATCTTTAACTAAGATAGAGTATAATTATTATAGTTTATTTTCTTTTTTTTGTGTGGTAAAATTCTTTTGTTTAAACCATGAACCTTGTGGCTTCATTCTTTTAGTAAATACCTGGGTTTTCAGATTCTAAAAAACAATTAAACAACATCACTGATCTCTACTGAGATCACAACAGGGGCAAAAGATGATGAGATGTTTCACTGCAAGTGGGCAAGAGATTAGAACATACAGACTTGAAACGTTAACTCTGTTTCTCTCTCCACTGATGCTGCCAGAGTTGCTGAGATTTTCCAGCATGTTCTGTTTTTTATTTCAGATTTCCAGCATCCGCAGTATTTTGCTTTTACTTAGAGGGAAATGGGTTCAGTATTTGAAAAGGAGAAATATAAAAGGATTGGGGTGAGAATGAGGTTAGAAAATGCACACACCAGCACAGGTGCCAGGGTGGACTGCAGGATGACCTCTTACTGTGCTGTAATTTGCATCATTTGATAAAAAAACTTCTTTATTGTGCCCAAGCCCAGTGAATGGTTTAGAAAATGTTTGTGCTGAGCTGGGTTTAGGATAATGTATTCCATAAGTAAAAAGAGTCTCAAATACTGAGGTAGTTCTTTGTGTAATCACTCAGTTACTTTCAGGTCAGCCTGTGCCAGTCGCTATCATATGTGAAGTCCAAGTTCACACTGCCTCCCACTGAGGCTCCCAGTTCAGGAGAGTGATCGAGTCTCGAGTATCATCAATTGAAGAGTTTGATGGCACCCTGTGATGTGCAGGGGTATTTTGGCTATATTTACAGAATGAACATCAGTGGTTTGTAGGGTTACAGTTGAAGGACAGATAGCATCCTTCTAAACGGGGTTGGAAGGGTTTATTGCCCCCCTGGTGCCAGGGTAAGGGACACTGTGAACCAGCTTGAAAGGATATCAGAGAGGGAGAGGAGGATCCAATTGTTGCAATACATGTTGGGAGCAACAACATAAGCAAGAAGTTTTGTTTGGAGAGTACCAGGAGCTAGGGGCTAAGTTAAAGGACAGGACATCAAGGGTTGTAATCTCTGGATTATTGCACAAACCATCATGCAAACTGGAGTAGGGATAACCACTTTAAGGAGGTAACGGTATGGCTAAAGGAGTGATGTGGAAAAGAGCAGTTTCATTTCATGGGCCACTGTCCCATTACTGGGACAGGAAGGAGTTGCCCTATTGCGACGGTCTCCACCCAAACCAGATTGGCACCATGGTTCTAGCAAAAAGGATAGATAGAGCAGTCACAAGCACTTTAAATTTTGTACCTAAAAAGGATGGAACAGGGGACTTTCTAACTGGTGAAAAACTGAAAACAGTGGAGTTCCAAAGAGACTTGGGGGTTCAGGTACAAAGGTCATTAAAACTTCATGAACTGGTACAGAAAATAATTGAACAGGCAAACAGAAATCTGGAATGAAAACAGGAAGTGCTGGAAAAACTCAGCAGGTTTGGCAACATCTGTGGAGAGAAAAACAGAGTTAACGTTTCAAGTCGAATATGACTCGTATCTTACTTGAAATGTTAACTTTGTTTCTCTCTCCACGAATGCTGCCAGAGCTGGCTGAGCATTTCTAGCACTTCCTGTTTTTATTTCAGATTTACAGCATCTGCAGCATTTTGCTTTTTTTTGATGGAATGCTGGTCTTTGGGTCCAGAGCATTCGAATACAAGGGGGTAGAAGTTAGCAATAGAAAGCCTTGGTCAGGCCACACCTGGAATACTGTGAGCAGTTCTGGGCACCACACCTGAGGAAGCATATAGTGACCTTGGAGGGTGTACAGCATAGATTTGCCAGAATGATACCTGGACTCCAAAGATTAAATGACAAAGAGAGATGACATAAGATAGGGTTGTAGCCCCTGCAGTTTAGAAGGTTAAATGGTGATTTGACCAAATTTTCAAGCTATTAAGGGGAAACTGTTCAGGTAGATTCTAGGACCAAGGTAGATTCTAGGTTAATTCCAGGACCAGGGTAGATTCTAGGACCAAGGTAGGTTCTAGGAACAAGGTAGGTTCTAGGAACAAGGTAGGTTCTAGGAACAAGGTAGGTTCTAGGAACAAGGTAGGTTCTAGGAACAAGGTAGGTTCTAGGACCAAGAGTCCTAATCAAAAAATTAGAGCCAGATCCTTCAGGAGCAAAATTAGGAAACACTCCTTCAAGCAAAATGTGACAGAAGTTTGGAAATCTCGCCCACAAAACGCAATTGATATCAAGTTTAACTACACAACTGGAAGGGAAATTTTAAATTAAGTCACCAAAAGTATATTTGATAATAATCTTTTATACAATTCTGTTACAAAACAAGGGTATCACATTTTAAAAGTGCTTTTGCAAGGGAAGAGAAATAATTGCTATTGATAAGAGTATTTACCCGTCTATACATTGGATTGGGGTCGCCATACTGATACACTGTTTGAAGATTCAGATTCCGGTTATTGCGTCTGCCAACCGGCCCAGTGACAGTGTGAACACCACCACATGGCCGATTCGCATTTCTGCCCATATAGCTTTCATAGTAATCGTTATAAGGAGCTCTAAAAGAAAAAGAAACAGAAGTCAGCAATTAGTCATAAAAAATGTTCAATATGTTGTATTTAAGACATCAACATTTAAAACATTGACAATCCACTAAGTTGCATCTTATTATGACATCAATTTGTAAAGATAGTTTGGTGACCTTCAGATCGCATGCTCAAATGGTGCAGCATGCCCCACTAATGGGGTTCAGTATACGGCTCATCAGGTTAACTTTCTTCCGGCAAAGGTTTAGAATCTCTTTACAAAGTAAGCCCAGGATTAAGCAAATCTCAAGGGTAGAATTTTCCCCCTGTTGGGGGGTTGTGTGGGGCTGGGGGTGGACCCGATCAGCGCCCCAGATCAGGTCTGCACCGCCATTTTACACGGGTGGGCCAATTAAGACCCGCCCAGCGTGACGTGCACCCAGGAGCACTGAGCGCTTCCTGTGGCGGGCAGGGGAAGGGATTCCCTGAGTCGGGAGTGCACTCTTTCGTGCGTGTGCACAAAAGAGCACAGATTAGTTTCACTTATGAAACATTGATTCAAGGTGAACAAAACTTTTAAGGACATATCCCCTTATGTGAAACTGTCACATGAGCTGGGACATGTCCATTAATTTTATTAAAAACTTTTAAAACACTTTAAAAATATTCATGAAACCTCATCCCGTCTGTGGATGAGGTTCCATGAAAAATGCGAAGGCCGCCTGGGCTCTTCGCCTGCCACCAACCTTAAGGTTGGACGGGAAGTTCAGTTTATTAGTTTAATTGATATTTAAATGGCCTTAATAGGGCCCTATTAATAGGGCTGCGCGCCTGCCAAACTGAAAATGGAAATGAAGCACGGTGACATCGGGACACACGCCCGACATCACTGCGCCCTGCCTCCGCTCGCCGAGCCAGAGATTCTGCCCCAAATGTTTCAGAAGCTTACAAAATGTCACATTGAAAGTTTTGTTCAAGGGCGATAGTTCCTCCTCAGTTCTGACAAAGGATCACCAACCTGAGGTGTTAACTGCTTCTCTCTCTCTGCAGATGCTGCCAGACCTGCTGAGTATTTCCAGAATTTTCTGTTTTTATTTCAGATTTCTGCAGTGTTTTGCTAGAAGCTGTTCCTCTCTTACTGGGCTGGGCATCAGTCTCACCATTTGCTGCGCATTTATTCTTATTTTGTTCTGACACACTGGGCTGAATTTAACTCCTAATAAACAGGTGGGGAAGGGTTGGTGAGACTTTGAAAAAAAATCGCAAACTCACCTCCAACTTTCCCATTTCCAGGTTAAAGGGAGTAGGATGTGAGGGGGGGTGGGGTTCTGTGAGCCCCTTCCCACAAGGAATTGGTTGGCCAATTATTTTTTTTAATGAGCTTCTCAGCTTTTGATTTAATCTGCTTTGCAGTTTAACTGGGGTGGATAGGTTTTCCAGGCCTGAAAGGGGGAAGATAATTGTTTTTCTTTGGCCCCTTCCCCAACATCTTCATCACTCTCCATCTACTCCCTGCTCTCCCTTGGGGTCGGGGGTCAGAGCACCACCCCCACCCCTTCCAGCAGCGACCTTGCTGCACTATGCTCTACACCGGAGTGCTCCCTACTCAAATGGAAGCCATATCTGTCAGTCAAGGGATCCTGTCAAGTCAAAACGACACAGTCTGTGGGGTCAGTCTCCACAGGTGCAGTTGAACTTCAGGAAACAGAAATACCATCCCCCCCGCCCTCATCTATGCAGCATTCCGCTGTTCAGATTCAGTCTGCTCCCTCCATGTGTTAGGATTAGCATAAGGGGAAAAAAATTCTGATCTTCTACCTTAGCCATCCAAGATTTTTCTTTTAAATCAGATGCCTTTCTTGATAAAATATTTCTATTTACTTTGTTCTATCTACCAACAGCATTGCTATCTTTGAGACACCTATTCTGGTTTTCTTATGACTTTTCCTTATCAACTCGCTGTGTGACATATGGACAGCAGATACGCCTAAAAATCACAACATCAGGTCTGAGTCTGCAGGCTGGCGAACAGGATTCTACTGAAACACATTCAAACTGGACAGCCACAATGCACCTCAAATATTCATCTCAGATCTTTGCGACAATAAATGTTCTTGTGAACAATACAAACAATGCCCCACATAGCTGTATCGTACCCATTAACTACTCTTATCAGGTAGTCCTCGTGTTTTACATGCTGCTGACAGTAATTTCCAAGAAGGCTGGAATTATATGTTGTATCTCAAACACTAAGGAATAATAAATGCTATATGTCAAAGGCACAAGGTTTGCACTTATTTTCCTCTTCTTATAACTGCCTGATTACGTGGTTTAATCGTTTATTTATTAATCAAAAGTCATTAGTAGGTAACCTTAACTTTGAGGAATAGTGTAAAGTGCTCAACATTGATTAATTCGCAGTGATTTCAATGGAGAACATACAACAGGTATCTTAATCAATGTTGCCTGTTATACATCATCATCCAAAGTCAAAATTACTAGGACTGGCTGGATAGACTATACTGGTCTTTTCCAGTCCTCTACATTCCTACATGACTCCAAATCAATGGGTGGAATCATCCCAGATTTGCACCAAGCATGGTAGTGGGCGAGAAAAAGAACATTTTACCCGCCAGCCACAATGGCAGCTTTTCACGTCATATTGTCCCAATCCCATCTCGTTAATCATGCATTCCTGGGAAACACGTTGTTTCGATGGTAAGCGAGTTCATTCGCGCGCCATGCCGTCTCCTCACCGCTCCCTCACGCCGGACACCATATTTGAAATGCAGTCTCACGCACGCCTCTCAATGCTTCTAGCCCAGGACTGCTGCACGGAAGACATGGCCCTGATCGGCAAGACTGCAGCCAACACCTGTTCCCCACCCACCGCCAGTTTAGTGACGCATCCCTCGAGCGCCTTTTAGACACAATGGAAGCTTGCCGTGATATCCTCTAGCCCTACTCTGGCCACAGGAGTAAGTCACTATCACTCTCAACACACACACTCACAAACCCATCACACATCCACAGGGCCCTCACTCGCTGCCAGTTCAAGGGACATCACCATTCACTCTCTCACACTCACCATCATTGTCCTTATCCCATCCATGGGACCACTCACCACCCACTTATCAGTGCCAGGCATACTTATCATCTGGCCTGGCAGGAGTCCTGCTTACGCTCCCTCTACCTGTATTTATGCAGGACAAGCTCACACACAACAAGAGGGAGAGGTTGCAGACCAGTGGAGGAATGCACAGCATCAAGGTTCTAACAGATTTGAAAACAGGGCCATCCAGCTGGCCGGCAAGGGTCTGGACCGGTCCTGTGCTGACGGTGAGGTCGGTGCTGCTCTACAAAGTGAGCATCCAGCAGTGCAACATCCATCAGACAACCATGCTGTGAGTGATGTGTCCTGTTTCACAAGCCACTGCCTCTCCTTGCTTTCACAGGCACATATGACAAACAGCCGACGAGGTCCACAACCCAGGTCCCAAAGACACATCAGAATCTGCTGAAACCCCAACTGAAGACCCTTCACAGTGCTCACTCGCATTCTAAGGTAGCCTCTGGATCACAATCTGGTGAGCAGATCGCACTTTCTGATCTACTGCAGGTGGTGGCAGGGACTTGCCAGTTTTCTGGCACTCAGAGGACTGCTGGAGGCCAGAACGTTGCTGAGTCCAAGTCAGATGATGAGCCTCTGGATTCAGTCATGTCACAGTTACTGGAGCTGCAAAGGCAAGCTAGGGAACATCAGAAAGTGACGTCCGCTGCAATCCTCAGATTGCAAGGCAGGATGGAGGAGTCAGTCCTTCTTCAGGCTGAGGTGATAGCGCCAGCATACCAATGCACAGAGGTCAACACTGGTAGGATGGCAGCAGCCATGGAGATCTTGGTCCAGGACATTGGTCCTGCACTGCTATGCGGGCTGAACTCAATCACTGACACCATAGTTGGCCTCCAACAGTGTAAACGCAAGAGGGGTGCCAGACAGCTCGTTCACTTCAGCTTCCCCTTCTCCTCTAGGAGCCAGCCAGGGACCGTCAAGCACCCATAGGAAGGAGGACCAGCAGCTCAACACCCCGGAGCCCTCCAACCACGTGACACTGGGAGTGACCAGCCCATCCGAATCCCCTCTTCCAGTGACCTCAACAGCTCCAGCTCCCCAGGCTGAGGAGGGTGTGCCTGCCATACAGCAGGACCCCGAAAACAGGCCAGGGCCCTCAAGGTTTCAGCCCACCACAGGACCCCCATCAAGGTCATCACAGACAAGGCCTAGCGGTCAGCAGGCTGCCTCCACCTCCACTGTGGATATCGGGGCAGCACCAAGATGTGGTGACAGGGTTAGGAAGGTGAAGACGATGGAGTTGCATAGCCTGGGCATGGGTGTTAATCACTTGTACATAACGTACACTATTGTAAATAAACTCCCAAGAATTTCTCCCTGCCTATGGCTCCTTATTCTGATGAGCAATGTTTGTGTCACTCAGATGTGAAACCTTGGTTCCTGCACAAGATAAAGGCAGATGTCTCAGTCCAGGGCAGCTTCCCTGTGCAGTGTGTAATCTTCAGAACAAAGTGATGATCTGGCTTCAAACTCACTGGACACATTACTGAAGCCTGCACCTCACTGGTGCTGGACACTGCTGCCAGAACATAGTGGGCAGATGTCACGGAATTCCGTCATTCTCTCTGTGTGCTCTCAGCACCTTTAAGGTGGGGCTGGCCCCCATCTCCTCAGCATCTTTGACCAGTGACGCTGTGCTCCTGAAGGGCTCAGGTGCTGAAGGTGGACAAAGGATGAGGTACATTTAAAGTTTCACAGCTGCGTCTCCATAATATGAAACAAAAACTGAATTACCTGGGAAAACTCAGCAGGTCTGGCAGCATCGGCGGAGAAAAGAGTTGACGTTTCGAGTCCTCATGACCCTTCGACAGAACTTGAGTTCGAGTCCAAGAAAAAGTCCTTTCTTGGACTCGAACTCAAGTTCTGTCGAAGGGTCATGAGGACTCGAAACGTCAACTCTTTTCTTCTCCGCCGATGCTGCCAGACCTGCTGAGTTTTTCCAGGTAATTCTGTTTTTGTTTTGGATTTCCAGCATCCGCAGTTTTTTTGTTTTTATCTCCATAATATGACCCTGATCACAGAGCACAAGCGAGCTGCCCTCAGACAGACAGGAGTCAAGACATTCACAGAGGCTATGTGAAGATCTATGGTGTCTCCTCATCATCTTCCTCCTGGAACTGAGCGACTATTAGGGCCAACACTGCACAGAAGAGGCTCACCATCCAGTACCGAAAGAGGACGAATGATCTCATCCGTGCCACCAGAGTAAGACAACTATCTCATCACTCTAAACTCAGCCACGCAAGCCCATCACACATCCACTGGCATCTCTCTCACTGCCAGCTCAAAGGACATCACCACTCACTCACTCACACACACCCTCATCTTGTCTGGAGATTACCTCCTCAGCCCTCACCCTCTTGAGGCCATTTGCAAAGATCAACTTGTGTCCTCACACACACCCTGTATAGCCCTCATCCTACAACCTCTTCCCTTGCCTGAGGCCACTTCTCCCCCTTTCCCAAGCAGCCCTGCAGCTGTTGAAAAGCCACCCCTGCCTTACGGCTGGTCTCATAAGTAGAGACCTGCCCGTGAGCCCCCCTAAAAGTAACGTGGTGCTGTCTGCAAAGCTGGTACTGATGACAACAAGTGCTGCCTGAAGCAAGGTAGGCAAACAAATATCGAAGTCCAGAGCGAAGTGCAGCTTGCCAGGTGCAAGTCACTTATATTGAGCTGTGAAACACGTCGGCGTGGCAGATGATCCAGCCTGGGAGGATGATTCCAGCGAGCAAAGCTTATAATGATATGCAGATGTATTACAATGAGGTTCCTGACGTCCGACAGTGGGAAACACAGTCCATCACTGATGGGCAGAGCAGATGATTGCAAACTGGTTACACAACATCATGAAACTGATTTTTGGACCTCTTGCCATATTGTCCAATCACGCTGCCAAACATGCCTGACGCCAGCCGGCATGGAAAATTCCGCCCTATGACATTCCAGCTAGCCTGTCTCTTTGTGTTTCATCCTGGAAAAAAGGGAACATTGAAACCCAACATGTGTAAGATGGACGTGAATAGATCCCATCAACCTTCCATTGTATTGTGACGGTTTCCCTCATCTAAACTAGACTGGGTGAATGCCCAGTGTCAAATGACAACACGGGGTAATTGGAATCAACATGCACACCACCCTTTGTTTGGAAAATGAACTTTTAACTTGTGGAAGTCACATGATGAGGGAACTATTTTGTTGTTTGCGTTTGAAATCAGCTAGAAGCTGCTTTCAAAGAACCTTCCGCCAAAAGGCATCAAAGTAGCTTCAAGCCATCAAGCAGCTGAGGGTAATCAACAGCAATACCTCATAAGTGGGGAATCCCAAAAGAATCTCCCAAACTGTCCAACTTCAAGATCACCTGAGAACCAATTTCCTCAAAATTCAGTTACAAGCAACCTCATAGCTGGCTGAGAATCCTTTGCCTTAACAGACGTTCACTTCAATCTTAAAGCAGCAAAATCATCTAAGAAACTACAGGCCTGCCACAAAAAGTACTGAGACAATCACATGCTGTAACAGTATATTACCTTCATCTCTATCTAATCTTTGTATCTTTGTGTGTGTGTGTGTGTGTGTGTGTGTGTGAGACGAGTGAATGAAAATGTTGCATCATTTACAGGGTAAATGCGCAAAAATAAATAACCTTCTTTATTTTTAAACTCACAAAAAGTTAGCTGCTTGAATTATTTAATTAGGGCACTCACTCTGCAGAGTGAGAAAACTCTGACCACTTACATACAAACATACTGAATACGAGCATAAAAAGGAAATACATAAATTCTATCCATGACACTATGATGCTAGGACTCTGCTTGATCTGTTGGACCTTTAGCTAATTACCCACTATCCATTCTCCACCCCCACAACAATCCTACAGGACTACAATGTGAATTCATCTCCTTCAAAAATCAGATAGCACAATACTCAGACGTTTTTAGGTGGCATCTCTCTTCTGCTTGTCCCACAACCAGTTAGGGTTCTATTATAGAACCACAGGGTCAGTGGTGCTGAACATCCAATTCTTACCCCATGCTTTTGCTGGAATATATGTACATTTTTGCATTAAGCCAACAAGGTATATAAATTCTTTTTTCAATGTGTAATTTTCAAATAGTTTTTAATTATTGCATTTAATTGTTACAGTTTCTCTTCACCCCATCACTAAACTTATCTTGGCCATGAAGAAAGACTGAAATGGCAAAAAGAATGAACGTGAAGTTTAGCAATTTATTAACCTATCACAGCAAAATGAATGATATTTTTATAGCATGTACAGTGACCATTGGTTAACCGTTGCTGCTGAATATTCTTCTGAAACAAAGACCTGTTTGGCACAATGGATAGATAGCAGGCCTGATAATCTGAATTGAGATCATGTTGTACCATGTGTGCCAACTGCTTTATTATACCAAAGGCACACAAACACAATGTCAGCCTAAAGAAGAGAAGAAATTGAAACATAACTCTCCTGAACATGGTGAGCGGAATGTCCTGATATCCTGGCTAAAAGTAGCAGCATGGAACAGCTGTTCAAATTTTTGAGATACTTTGCCTTTCCAGGATAGTTTGAGGTAGACCAGGCACTTTCCAGGTCCAAAATTGGCAGCATTTGACCCATTTGAGAGCTTGCACAATACAAAGCGAACAATGATCTGATCAGGATAGCCATCGTCACGCTGCTACTGCACAGTGACTATGTGAGTGGTATTTTCCACTAACAGGCTGTTGCCATCAGTCCAAAAAGATGTTCAATGTGCCATTGTGATGCTGGGTATAAAGGCCATACACCCCAACGATTGGCTGATCGAATCAAACAACACGTTCCTCTGGCTATTCATAATGGGCAGCATACAAACGATACTTAACCAGTCAACACTTGAAAGACCCAAAACAAAACAAAACGTCTATTAGATGTGATTCTGTAAATGGGCAGTACTTGCTGAACAATTCTGAGTGCGCTAATAGATATGCTATTTAAGATAATCAGTCAAGATGGTAACATGGCTCATTTACATTTTCTGCAAGCAACATAGAAACTAGAAGCAGGAGTAGGCCATTTGGCCCTTCGAGCCTGCTCCGCCATTCAATATGATCATAGCTGATCTTCTATCAACACCATACTCCCACTCTCTTCCCATACCCCTTGAAACCTTTAGAGTTTAGAAGTCTATTTCCTTCTTAGATATATTTGGCCTCCACAGCCCTCTGTAGTAGAGAATTCCACAGGTTCACCAATCTCTGTGTGAAGATGTTTCTCCTCATCTGAGTCCTGAATGGCCTACCCCGTATCCTGAGATTGTGACCCCTTGTTCTAGACCCCCACAGTTCCCGCACCCCCCAGCACCGCACCGCGCGCCCCCCCCCCCCTCTCCATCCATCTCTCCCCAGTCAGAGGAAATATCATCCCTGCATCCAGTCTGGTCACAATTTTATACGTTTCAATGAGATCCCCTCTCAGTCTTCTAAACTCCAATGAATACAGGCCTCATCGGCCCAATCTCTCCTCATACAATAATCCTGCCATCCCAGGAATTTATCCTTTCTTAGGAAAGGAGACCAAAACTGCACACAATACTCCAGGAGTAGCATTTAAGAGTGAACTACATTGCTGCAGTTCTAGAGTCACATGTAGGCTAGGCCAGGCCAGGTGCAGATATCCTTCCCTAAAGGGGATTAGTTTTTACAACAATCAACAACAGTTTCATGGCCATCCTTAGACTTTTAATTTCAGATTTTTATTGAATTCAAATTCCACCGCCTGCCATGGCGGGATTTGAACCCGGGTCCCCAGAGCATTACCCTGGGTCTCTGGGTTACTAGTCCAGCTATCCCACTAATACCACTACACTATCGCCTTCCCCAAAGACACCCTTGCTCCAGTACTCAAGTTCTCTTGCAATGAAGGCCAACATGCCATTTGCCTTCTTAACTGCTTGCTGCAGCTGTATGTTTGCTTTCAGTGATTGGTGTACACGGATGCCCAGGTCCCTTTGTACATCAACATTTCCCAATCTATCACCACTTAAATAATACTCTGCCATTCTGTTTTTCTTACCAAAGCGGATAACTCCACACATACCCACACTATGCTGCATCTGCCATGTATTTGCCCATTCACTCAACATGTCTAAATCGCCTTGAATCCTCTTAATATCCTCCTCACCACTCACATTCCCAACCAGTTTTGTGTCATTGGAAAACTTGGAAATCTTACATTTGGTTCCCTCATCCAAATCATTGATATATATTGCAAATTGCTGGGGCCCAAGCACTGATCCCTGCAGCTCCTCACTAGTCACCGTCTGCCATTCCAAAAAAGGCCCATTTATTCCTATTCTCTGTTTCCTGTCTGTCATACACAGGGACCTATTCTCTGCAAACAAAAGAAAGATGTCCAAGCCTTGTGCCTTTTCTGAAATACTCGGAAGCATGGGGAACATATATCCCATTGTTTCTCCTTGGCAACACTCGACAATCAGATTTGATTAACCAAATGGCACCCTTTTCTTCTGTGATGTAAACAGTCTGAGCACTTGAAATTTGACATTCTTGCCTTTGTCCTGATGAGTGCAAGATTAAAAAGCTTTAACAATATGTTTCTCTTTTCAGAAGTATTCTGCACTACCAAGTGACTGTTTGAATAGAAGCTATTGTAACAGAATATAAACTCAGTTCCCTTCTCAGGAATTACATAATCTATTCTTACCCCCTTTGTTGTTTTACAGAGTCTAATTCAGGTGCTGTGGTTGGGCGAGCTCTTGGATGTAGAGCTGAGGCAGCTATGGTGATAAGCTGTCTGAAAGGCAACAATTTAAAGAAGTTTAATTCTTTATAAATACAGCATTATTTTACAATATTAAAGTTTAACAATTCCACTAATTACAACAGTGACTACACTTCAAGTACTTAATCCCCTGCTTTTGGATGTTCTGAGGTTATGAAAGGTGCTATATAACTTCAGATTCCTTTTAGTAACTTATTTGGGCAGTTCACAACTACTTCTAACATAAAAGTAAATAAATTATTATGAAACATAGAATACATTTGATTTGAAGCAACGAAGGCCAATGTTGAAAAACTACTGTCCATTACACCAGCGCAAGTCTTCTGCAGTAGTTAATCTACTGTAGTATTACTGAAGGTAAGTCAGATGAAGTGTTGTCTTATAGGAAGCACTCTACCAGATAAATGTAACATATTATTCTGCGAACATATAAATGTGTGTCCTTTAAACTGACTGGTATAACTACGTCGACATGTGTTATTGAAAAGAGTGCTCAGGGCATAATACAGATCAGTATTTTGGCTTTGATAGTCGGAAGGCAAATTAAAGAATTATAGACATTGAGGGCTCAATTTTAACACAGAAGCAACAGGAGGAAATTGGGATGATTTTATTGGAGAGCAAAAAATAGAAATTGTGTCAGGGCAACAACAACCTATTCTATTAAAGGTGCTATATAGATGTAAGTTCTCTCAAGGCACTTTACAGGAGCATTATCAAAGGAAATTTGACACCAAGTCACATAAGAAGATATTAGGCCAGATGACCAAAGATTTGGTCGAGGTAGATTTTAAGGACCGCCTTAACAGAAGAATTTTCCTCTTTGAGACACTCAACACAGGAACTCACCAAGCCTCCTTAGGCAACACCTTCCAAACCCACGACCTCTACCATCTAGAAGGACAAGGGCAGCTGACACATGGGAACACCACCACCTGGAAGTTCCCCTCCAAGCCACTCACCATCCTGACATAGAAATATATTGCCGTTCCTTCACTGTCACTGGGTTAAAACCCTGGAACTCCCTCCCTAACAGCACAGTGAATGTACCTACACTAGGTGGACTGCATTGGCTCAAGAAGGCAGCTCACCGCCACCATCTTCTCCAGGGCAATTAGAGATGGGCAATAAATGCTGGCCTGGCCAGAGACACTCACATCCCATAACAGAATTTTTTAAAAATCCTTAATGCCTACCTCTTCGACCAAACTTTTGGCCATCTTTCCTAATATCTCCTTACATGGCTTAGTGTCATATTTTGTTTCATAATGCCCCTGTGAAGCACCTTGGCAGGTTTTATTATGTTAAAAGCACTATATAAATGCAAGTTGTTTTTGTTGAAAGCAAGATAAAAAGGCAAAGAGGTTTAGGATGCAGGACAATAATCACCAGTGTCAGCCTTTTCTGATCCCCAAATCAGCTCCGTCTTTTAAAGGCCAATGTCAAACTGTATCAAATAACCTTTTGAAAGTATATTTACTTACGGCCCTGCCAACACCCTTGTAGATTTTGCACAGGAAATGCACTTGAATCGCTCAAGTAACTGTCTGAAATTGGGTGATAGAACAGTTAAACAGGTTAACAATGCCAAGTTTTTTCAAGGTAGTATTAATATCATTTATCCGCACTATTTTTAATACAGTGTTTCGTTCATTTTGTTATGTTTTGTGATGTTTGGATTTCAAAAGGATTTTTTCTCAAACATTTTATTTTCTAAATGACCAACTCAATATGTGTTCGTTAATAAACTAGTTATTGTTCCACGATCTCAGGTACATGTGTTGGTTATCCATCAAATAGAGACAAAAGTGAAAGAGACTAAAACAAAATGAATCTAAGGGTCCCCCTTTCCCCTATCCTGTGAATCTCCACAAATGTACAAATCTGGTCCGTTGGTCTTTATTGCAAGAGGATTTGAGTATAGGAGTAAAGATGTCTTGTTGCAATTTTATAGAGCCTTGGTGAGGCCATGCCTGGAATATTATGTACAATTTTGGTCTCCTTACCTAAAGGAGGATATACTTGCCATAGAGGGTGTGCAACAAAGGTTCACCAGGCTGAACCCTGAGATAGCAGGACTGGCCAATGAGCAGAGATTGAGCAGACTGGGCCTATAT
Organism: Carcharodon carcharias; assembly: GCF_017639515.1. Taxonomy (NCBI): domain Eukaryota; kingdom Metazoa; phylum Chordata; class Chondrichthyes; order Lamniformes; family Lamnidae; genus Carcharodon; species Carcharodon carcharias. Next base: position 70,777,532 of record NC_054481.1, on the reverse strand, counting down.
TCTCTAGCGTTTAGAAAAATGAGAGGTGATCTCATTGAAACCTAGAAAATTCTTAAGGGGCTAGACAAGGTAGATGCAGGAAGGATGCTTCCCTCAGCTGGAGGGGTCAGAACCAGGAGACACGGTGTCAGAATAAGGGCCAAGCCATTTAGGACTTTGATGAGGAGGGATTTCTTCACTCAGAGGGTGGTGAATCTTTGGAATTCTCTACCCCAGAAGGCTGTGCAAGCTCAGTCATTGAGTATATTCAGGATAGAGATCAATTCTCGATATTAAAGATATCAAAGGGTATGGGAATGGTGTGGGAAAAGGGCATTGAATTAGAAGATCAGCCACGATCCAGTTGAATGGCGGAGCAGGCCCAAGGGGCTGAATGGCCTACTCCTGCTCCTATGTTCCTATATATTGCTGTCTATTCCTCAAAAACAATAAGTGGAATTTAATTATTTTCCAAAATCCACAATTCAGTCTGGAATGGAAAGGGTCAAGGATGGTCTTACCATCTGGAGGGCAATTGAAGCCCTTAAGTAGCCACTGGTATTCAACTAGCAGGGCCAAGATCCAGGCCATGTGAGGAAACTCCCAGGTAAACCCTGTAGTCTTGTGGGCAGGGGGTCCCTCCTTCTCGGGCTCTCAGGCATCCTGTGCCCAATGGGGGTACATACTCCCTCTCCCAACCGTCCCCAATAATCGTACCTCACTCACCTTCATCCAGGGGCTCCAGCGACAATCCTCATTCTCGGGCCCTCTGCAAGACCAGCAAGGGGCGGGGGGGGTGGTTTGCATCTGCCCCGCACCAGAAAATACTGTGGGAAATTGCCCTTGGAGGAGTTGGGAATCCCAACGGGGCTCCCAGAAATGTCAGATGTGGGGTTACCACTGGCTCTCCAGTGGGTGGACGGGCCCAACACCGCGACCATTAAATTCTTCCCAATGTCATTGGGTATTTACAGCACATCAAGTTTATATCAAGTTTCCACGATCTATAGGAGTCTTTACTGATTACAACACAAGATAACTCTAAGAGTTTTTGTCGTTTGTTCCTTTTTATAACCTTTCATTGCTGCTTCTGCACAGTTTGATCTTGGGGAATTGGCAGTTCAATGGAACTCTCGGACCCCAGGACCTAATCATCATGGTGTCCAATTGTCCAGGACACAGAGGGGCAAGTTTGAAGGATGGAGATGTGAATTTGGATGAATTAGTTGTGTGAATAAGAGAATATTCATATAGAACTTTCCTGCAGAAGATTAAATGGTGGGGTATAATTCACGATGGCGAGATTCTTTTTTTTTTACAGTGCTGGGATTACTGAACAGTTTACATAGCCTTTTCACATGCCACACCTTGTATATTTTTATCAGTTGCGGTCCAAATCAAAACAGCTAAACAAACAAATGATAGAGAAAACAGAACATCTGCATCTCCAGAATTAAAACTACTAATTAGGTGTTTTTTCCAGTTTGTTCCAGAAGAACTCAGGCTTCATAATACTAAGATTGGGGCCATCCAATCAGCTGCCTCTGTCGTTTCCCCTCTCCTAGCCTGGTCTCTAAGGCTAGCTACCTGCCCTAGCGCTGAACTCGCATCTTTCTCATGTTTCTCTCCAATCTCCCCTCATGCCCTCTTTGAGCTCATGTTTTCCATAAGACCCACCTCCTGTCCCCTCAATCCTATTCTCACTAAAACTGCTGCCCCTGCACCCAATGTCTTCTCCTAGTCCCCATGTTAGCCAATATTGTTAATAGTTCTTTCTCAGGTGCTGTCTCTCTTTCCTTCAAAACTGCCATCATCACACCTCTCCCCAAAAAAAGCAAAACTGACCCCTCCATCATTGCAGATGGCTGCCTCATCTCCAACTTCCCTTTCATCACTGAAGTCCTTGCAAGTGTTGTCACCTCCCAAACCCAGCTGGAACTCCATGTTTGAATCCCTCCAAACAGGTCTCCGCCCTGCTACAGTACCAAAACTACTCTTACCACAGTCACAAATGACATCTTATTTGCTTGTGACAAAGCTAAACTATCCCTCCTCATCCTTCTCACAACTAGAAGGTATTAATAATACAGAAACAGGTCATTCAGTCCAATAGGTCCATGTCAGTGTTTAAGCTCCAAAGAGGTCACCTCCTGCCTTTCTTCATCTAACCCTACCAGCATATCTTTCTATTTCTATCTCCCTCATTTAGATGCCAATTAAGTATATCTATACTATTTGCCTTACCATTTCCTATGGTACAGAGTTCCAAATTCTAACCACTCCTTGGGAAAAAATCTTCTCCTAAATTCCTTACTGGACTTATTAATGACTTATATCTATGGTCTCTAGTTCTGGTCTTGCCTGCAAATGGTAACATGTTCTCCATGTCTACCCTATCAAATCTGTTCATAAACTTAAAACCTCTGTCAGGCCACCCCTTGTTTCATGTTTAAGGACATGTGGACTTCTTTGGTGTGTACTCAGTGAGAGCCTTTATTAAACTGACCTAGGATGTCTGCCCCCAGAGGCAGAGTGCCTCATGGCAGAGTCACATGACTGGCAAGCCAGTTGGACAGTACAGGATTGCATTTCCAAAACCCAAGCACCCATCAGTACTGTTTTTTGAGAGGCACACCCCTCCCCCAGCCTGTTTAATCTTTCCTGATAGGTATAACCTCTCCGTTCCAATATAATTCTAGCAAATCTAATTTGTATCTCTCCAGTACTACTATATCTTTTTTTAATAATAAGGAGACTAGAACTATTTCATAAGTGAAACCTAACCAAAGTTCTACACAATGTTAACGTAACTTCCCTGCTTTTCAATTCTGGCTCTCTAGAAATGAGCATGTGTTTGGTTTACTTACATAAATGGCCTCATTAACCTGTCTCACCACGTTTAGTGATTTGTGTACTCCTAGATTCCTCTGCTCCTTGGTTTTTTCAAGGAGTATGTGACTTCCTCAATCTTCCTACCAAAATATACTACCTCTCACTTATCTAAATTGAAGTTCATTAGCCACGTACATGCCCATTCTGAAAGTCTATTAATGTCTTCCTATAATTTGTTGCAGTCTCTGTACTAACTACATCCTTAAAATTGGTGTCATCTGCAAATTTTGAAATCTTGCTTCTGATTCTTGAGTCCAAATTGCTTCTGTAAAAGGGTACCAGTACAATTAGATGAATAAGGGGGTTATTTTCATTTGCAACTTTACAAGTTAACAATAATTTGCGCAAATTTCCAGGGGTGACATTGTGGGCTCCCAATTTCATCCCATTAACTTGGCCGATGACTGGTGGAAGACCAGGAATGTGGTGTAAACATTTCCACACATTTCCTCCAAAGCAGCAGGTCAGGGAATATCCATGGAAATTCTTACTTTCACATCTCTGCAGGTCATTTCTATCCCCATTAAATTATTTTTCCTGTTTTTTTTTCTAGCTTGCATTCAATTCACTCACTTCCTGAATCCAGCAGGAGAATCTGCCTCAAAATTTGGGCCATTTCTCAACTGCTTTTTTAGCTGTTTCCATCTTTCTTCCAATTGTTTCTTTAATGGGTCCAGCTCCAGTCGATCCAGCTGTAACAAAATTAATCCAGATTTCACAGAGCTAGAAGTTAGTCAGATCAATCACCCATTAAATGGAAATCCCAGAAAACCTTTCACAGCAGGTCTTCTGAACAGGCTTGCAGTACTTAATTTTCTTAATTTATAGCATATTAAATCTGATTTTTTTTCTTAGAATCATTATCTTTTACAATTCTCTTCATTGACTTATTTTCATTTTTTGCTATCCATGTTGCTTTTCTTTTGTCCATTCATCTGATTATTATCTAACCCTTAACAAATAAAATGTTTTTTTAACCTCTACTAAAATACAAATAAAAGTAGTTGTTTGGTAGTACAGAACTTGAGTATTGCTGAAAAAAGAGACATGCCTAAGCTTTTTGTCTTGCACTCATCAGGACACTCACAAGAATACCAATATAAGGGGAAAACAACAATTTATACTCTCTTCACGTACAGTATAAATTGTTGTTTCCCCCTTATGTTGGTATTTTTGCGAGTGTCCTGATGAGTGCAAGATGAAAAGCTTAGACATCTCTTTTTTTCAACAAATAAAAATGTGAATTCCTTCTGAAGTTCTTGGCTTTCCACTTAATGGACAGGTCAAAGAAGAAAACATCATGACCAAGTTTTGAAGAAACTGAGAAAATGCTGACAGAATTCATAACACGGCCACGAACCAGAAAGGGAACAGATGTAGAATAAACAGTGGGAAATGATACAACCGGGGTGACTTGGAAATACTGGAGGATAAAAATTAGATGGAAAATGCAAAATGGAATGCAGAAATATAGGCTCAAAGGAAGCACAAGGGAAGTATTTTCCTACCCTGCCGAGGTCAGGAACAGAGGTGGACAGGGCCTGAAAATACCGGCATGCTGCTTTCCCGACACTGGCCTTTTTGGCCAAGATGGGTACCGGGCCTGGTAGGGCTCACACAGCGACAAGCCTTAGGGGTTCTGACACGTAGAACTGCTCAGGACATGCGTGGATAATCAAACAAATAGAATAAATTGGTTTAGAAGCCGTGTCAAGCAAACTCTTACAGGACAACGACAGCTTGGTATCACTTGCAGGCATTGTCCTTGTGGCTCTGAAGAATAGATTGGATACACCAAGTAGCAAGTGTCACAAATCACAATTTAAAAATCCGATCTTCAAAACTATTGCACGGATATGGATGAAAGGCTAGAAAGAAATGGCTGTTCTTATTATCACAAATCTTCACTATTAACTCAAAAATCTAAAACAGGTCAGGAAGTTTCAAATTCACCTGCAAACAACGAATGTTAATATATTTTCAAGTGCCTTTTGCAGTGAATGTGAAGTGTTAACAGTTTAAATTGAATAAATCAAAAATTTTGTATAGACTTGTTGGTTGCACCAATACATATTTAGACAGCCTAGGCTTCATAGTAATTTAATTAACTCCTTTTACTAACAACTTGACGCTCAGGTAGATGGTTAGGAACATACATATATATAACATAGCAAACTACTGATCTTATTACCTTGCAGTCCATGTCACAAAGGAGTTTCTCCAGTACTTTCTGCCAGTCCTTCTCTTGGGCACACACCTTATTCAATAGTTCCTGCATCATTGCATTTAACTGCTGCGCTGTTGCATCCAGCAGTGTTCTACTCACTTTAGATTCTAACGCTTTCTTGTCAGCTTTCTGGAGTGAGAAATAAGAAAAGAATATCACTGAAGAGGAATCTGTCGGCCTAATGATAACTTCTTTACCTCTGGATAGACCAATCTGGCAGTTGGCATATAACAAAGTAGCAAGTGTATTAGTGGGACAATTAACAGAAGCCAGTGGTTTTAGTCTGTTACCATTGCCTAACCAGTACCATACAAAGAAGTGCACGAAAAGACATATTAGGTTGGATGACTGAAACTTTGGTCAAAGAGGCAGGTTTGAAGGAGTATCTTGAAGAAGAAAAGATATAAGACAGGGGGAAACATTTAGGAAAGATATTCCAGAGCTTTGGGCCTAGACAACAGGAGGCATGGCCACCAATGTTGGAGCGATTAAAATAGCGAGTGCACAAGAGGCCAGAATTAGAGAAGCACAGATATCTCGGAGGATTGTGGTACTGGAGGAAATTACAGAGTTTGGAAGGAGCAAAGCCACGAAGGCATTAAGAACAAAAGAACATAAAAAATAGGAGTAGGAGGCGACCACACGGCCCATCGAGCCTGCTCTACCATTAAATACGATCATGGCTGATTTTGGGCTTCAATTCCATTTTCCCGCCCACTTCCCAAAGCTTTTAATTCCCAGACAGACCAAAAATCTGTCTAGTCCAACCTTAAATGTATTCAATGATGGAACATCCACAACCTTCTGAGAATTTCAAAGATTCACAACCCTTTGAATGAAGACATTTCTCCTCATGTCAGCACTAGATGATCGGCCCCTTATCCTGAGACTGCGCCCTCGTGTTTTAGATTCCCCAACCAGCAGAAACAATCTCTCAGCATCCGCCCTATCAAGTCCCTTCAGAATTTTAATAAGATCACCTCCCATTCTTCTAAACTCCAGAGAATATAGGCCTAGTTTACTCAGCCTCTCATCATAGGACAACCCCCTCATCCCAGGTACCAATTTAGTGAATCTTCGCTGTACCTCTTCCAATATAAGCACATTCTTTCTTAAATGTGGAGACCAAACTTGATCACAATTATCCAAACGTAGTCTCAGCAAAACCTTGTGTAATTGTAGAAAAACTTCTTTATTCTTGTACTCCAGCCCCCTAGCAATAAAGGCCAACATGCCATTTGCCTTCCTAATCATTTGCTGCACCTTGTTATGACACAGATGATGACGTGTGCCAGGCGGATCAAATCCACGAGAGAAACTTGATCACGCTATCACAACGGTTTTGCAATTTGTATTTATTTCAAGATGTGTGAACTGAATTCAGAAGTAATAAGACAGCCAAGATTTTTAGAGATTTTTTTAAAAACTAAATTAAAATATTAACAAAAGAGAAGATTTTAAGCACATACATAGAACTACAAATTACTAGCATGATAACTCCTAAAATCCCTAATTAACCTGACTCTCAGTTACACCCACTTTAAGACAGTGATCCAAAAACAGATTTTAGATTTTAAACAGGCCAGCAAATTAACACAATACCCTAGACAGTGAAATTCCAAATGGTTTTCTCCTCCAGCTTCAGTTTCGATAGTCAGCAGGCTTATGCACAAATACTGGGGGCTTCATTAAGTCAATTTCACTTACTTCTGTTAGATCTCACAATGCCTTTCTCTGATACATAGCCTCATTTGCCTTTATATATGTTTCTCTCCTTTTTAATATGTAAATTCGATTATTTTATATGTCTTTGAAACTGTATCTTCCTCGCAATATAAAAACGTTCATGTTGCTACTATTTATTGTCAGCAACCCTTGGTAAAAATAAACACATTCCTTAGCCTTGCTTGTTCGGCTCTTTGTAAACAAACTAAAATCCCTTACATCTATCTAAAAATGCAAATTTCCTTCATGCCTTACATGCTAAGCTAGCATCCATGTTTACTCATTAGCACATCAAGCACCTAGATTTTTTTGATGAGTCAAAGCCTGCAGTCTACTTGACTTCAAATTAAATCACACACAGGCAGACCTAACTGCTTACCCCCATAAATCTACTTTACAATAAACCAGAAAAACATTCTGAAAATTATTATACTTTCATGACAACCTGCATGCTAACCTTCTGTATCCCTTGTACCAGCACACCCAAGTCTCTTTGAGCAGCAACACTTACAAGTTTCTCACCTTTTAAAAAAATATTCTGCTTTTTTATTTTTATGACCAAAGTGAATAACTTCACTCTTCCATATATCATATTCCATCTGCCCTTTGGTTGCCCACTCACCTAACCTGTCTGTACCTCTCTTCAGCCTCTGTGTCTCTGCCACAGCTTATCTTTCCACCTAGCTTAGTATCATCAGCAAACTTAGATATATTATTCCCTGTCTCTTCAACTGAATCATTAATATAGATTGTAAATAGTTGAAGCCCCAGCACTCATCCTTGTGGCACTCCACTATTCACTGCCTGCCAACTTGAAATAGCCATATTTATGCCCACTCTCTGCTTTCTATCCGCTAACCAATCCTCTTTCCATGCTAATATATCAACCCCAACTCCATGAGCCCTTACCTTGCATATTAATCTTTTGTGCGGCACCTTATCAAATGCCTTTTGGAAATCCAGGTATACTACATCTACTGGTTCCTCTTTATCTAACCTACTAGTTACATCCTCAAAAAATCCAATAAATTTGTCAAACTGGGTTTCCCTTCAGTAAAACCATATTGTTTTATAAATACCAACAAATCTCTAAGCAAACCTATCCACCCAACCCCTCAATCACCACCTGCCCCACATGTGGCAAAGTCTGCAGATCACACATTTAACTTTTCAGCCATCTCAGAAACCATCGAAACATAGTGGAAGCAAGTCATCCTTGATCCCGAGGGACTGTCTAAGAGAATACTGCTAATTCTTCTTTAGTTACAAAAATTCTTACCCCATTGATCTCCAATTCCAAAAGTTCTTTGTCAACCTTCTTTTCCTCAAGTACTTCAAGTTTTTCTTGAATCCCCTGCACAAACACATTTGCAAATATTGATATATAATTCAGGGAGGATTAAAGACCATTTAAAAAATCATTCCAACGGTTCCCTTAAAAGTAAGCTAAAAAAACAGATGATTGACAATGTATATTTGAAAAGACATACAGCTGACAACAACGATGACACTTTGTCAGCAAGTATCAAGCTATTCTTTACCAGATACAAAGGTAAAAAGCATCACCTGGAGTTCGTCATGGTCAGCCTGCAATACTGCAAGGCGGTTCTCAAAATCTTCTTCCATTTCATCCAATTTCCTCTTGAGGGTTGCTATTAATTCTCTATCCTAACAAGGGAGAAATGCAAAGTCCAGCAGTTAGAAAGCATTAATCAATACTAAGCTACTCACACGCCCACTTTACGTTGTCTACATTGCTAATATATATCTGTGAAAATTAGTTTTCCTGTGTAAAACAGTCATATGCAAATTGCTGCAACATAATATTCTTGCAATAAATGAATATCCACATTTAATCAACATTTCTTGCCAGTAACAAGCTCAGTATGAACTTTCACTCACAAGGTTAATGTCACAGCACATTCTTGACTAAGCTATGTGAGTCATCATGAAGAGTGAGCTATCTTCCAATTTTGTTTCAAAACGCTCTACATAGAAGCCTGCATTTTCTAATTTTCTTGCCTGTACCAGCAGCAGGAGTGAAAAATGTACAGGTAACTGGTATGCTACCACTTCTTTAACAGCCCCTGCTGATGTTGATTTTCATCCCGCATAGAATGTTGGAACACAGAAACAGACCATTTGGTCCGTCAAGCAAGCGCTAGTATTTTTCTCCACATACTCTACTCCCACTCTCCTGCATGCTGCCCATGCCCTTCCATGTATATAATATTTTTGCATAAATTGTGTGGCACAGTAAAGGGTGTTTTGCCCTAATCCAAATTAAGCTAAAGCTGATTTAGATATGCTTGATGCCAACACAGGATTCCTCATATAAGCAAGTATTCCAATTTCCTGCAATAACAGCCCTCTGCTCTAATAAGAATAATGGAAGCAAAACCAAAAGGATAAAACATCTTTAGTTTCAATTTACTGTGTGCATTTTGCTGAGACTTTGAATTAAGAATAAAAGTGAAGCTAATAGCAATTCTGGTTGTCTATACATGCACAGTTAAACTCAGGAATCCAGACCTTGTTGTCAGAAATACCCTGCTCCTCTGCAGGGTGCACTGTAACTGCCCTTGCCAATGGATTCGACATTCAAAGATATGCAATGGCATAAAGTTGAAATACTTACCCATTAGTTCCACTAAAGGCACCAAAAAGTTAGGGGCGGTGGATTCTGGATAAGTGAATTTTTAACAGCTTGGTAATCGATAATTACTGACAAATGACTTCTCTGTCCCTGAAAATTTAATTTTACAAAGTGGAGTTTCATTCCTTCATAAAGTAATTATTGGAGGCCATGGAAAACAATCTCTACTTTTTCTGCCAGTTCCCTTTTATCTTTCTCTCAGGTATCTCATTGAGTGGATGAATCCTATCTGTTTTTTGGAATCTTTATTCCACTTTCAGCGCATGATTTAAATCTAATTTATATTTCCTGCTTTTTATTTCAGACTCTGTGGGTTGGACTTTAACTTTGCCAGTTACTGGGAGTTGGCGGGTGGGGGGTTGGTAGTGCAGGATACCTGGAAGTAAGTACAGCATTGCCAATAAGTGGCTTTTTAGCTCAGCCACTGCATCATCTTATCAGTTCTGGGTTTCCCAACCAGTTAGCATGAATGGCCATGATGGTGGTCCATATGAGTTGATGTGTACTCTGGCGTTTAAATTGACATTCCAAACATGGAATTTGATGGAGTTGGGTGAACAACAGAAGGAGTTAGCAGATTGGGGTTCAGATGTTCGAAAGCTATGCCTCCCAGGTCATACTATTAGAAGCTGTAATGGCCTAAGCAGAGACACACTTCTTTATTGATGGGATGAAGGTACCTGCAGGTGAAGCAAAGACAATGTGGCTGGAGGTTGCCTATGATATCAGCAGCAGGAAGGTGGTGCTGCTGTTTAATGACCTAAGCAGAGCTTAGTACACTAATACACTCATCTATATTCTGATGTGTGTATCACCCAACCCTCTGACTTTGCCCTAACCCACTCCAGCACAAGACAACTTATATCAGGAAGACCAAGAGTACAGCGAGACTGGAGGGGAGGATAAAATAGTTCGGGGGCGGGTTGGTTGAGTGGGGTGGGGAGGGTGGTTCAGAACAGACTGACCGCATTCAAGAAATTCCAGCTGCTTCAACTCAGGCTCAGGATTTCCAAACTTGAGGGGAAGGTGAGGTCACTCAGAGCATCAGGGAAGATGAGAGTTTCCTGGATTGTACAATCCCGGAGGTAGACTACACACAAGCAGTGAGAGGTCAGGATGGGAGCTGGGTGTCCATCCAGAAAAGTAAGAAGAGGCAGGAAGTACAAGGAATCTTTGGAGTGTGTGCCACTCTCAAACAGGTACTCAGCACCAGAGACTACGGGAGTGATGACACCTTGAAGAAGTGCAGTTCAGACAATGGCACCAGTGGGCAAGGAACTGTGCAGAATGGAACAGCAAAGAGTAGAAATGAGTCCTAATAAAGGATTCCATAGTCAGTGGAACAACAAGCATTTCTGTACCCATCATCATGAGTCTCCTATGTTGCCTCCCTGTGCCAGGGTAAATGACATCACAGAGAGGATGCAAAACATTCAGCAGGGGGAAGGAAGTGGCCTGGAAGTTGTGGCAAACGTCAGTGCTAATGGCATTGAGAGGGCATTGGGGCCCTATGATCAGATTTTCAGCAGCTTGGGAGAAAGTTACAAAGCAGAACATTGAAGGTAGCAATCCCCAGGTTACTCCCAGTGCCAAGTGCTAGCAAAAGTGGAAACCAGAAGTTAAGGAGGATCAATACTTGGCTTGAGAGTGCAGGAGGGAGGGCTTCAGATTTCAGATTCTTGGGGGTTGTGATCAGTTCTGGGGCACGAAGTGCCTATTCAAAAGGGACAGGTTGCAACTCAATAGAACTGGTACCAATGTCCTTGTGGGGAGGTTCATTAATGTAACTTGGGGGGTGGGGTGCAGTGGTTTAAATTAACTGGGCAGGGAAATGGGCATCAGCATATAGCAATAGAAAACAGGAATAAGATACATAAAGTGAGTGTGTTGGACACTACTAGAGAAGGCAGTAGTTCCATATTAAATAGCAGCAAGCTAAAATGGACTATGAGGAATACAGATAGGTTCACAATGCGTGTATGTAAACCTCAGAGTGGTGCTTAAGTTGGTGAGCTAAAAAAAAAAATATAGCCATGTGGGAATATGATGTTGTGGCAATAACGGAAATGTGGCTTAAAAATGATGAAGGCTTGGAGCTTGGAAAAAAGGAAATGGGGTGGCAGAATTGATTGACAACATTGTAGTGTTGAAATTAGATGATGTTCTCGAAAGGGCAAGGGCAGAATCTACCTGGTTAGAGCTGAGAAGAGTATGATCATGCTACTGGGTGCATTCTGTAGGCTTCAAATTAGTGAGAAAGAGAGGGGAACAAATTTGTAGGGAATCACAGATGTACAATGCCATTGAGTGGTGATATTGGCAGACATTAGTTACCCAAATATCGATCGGGATTGTGATGGAGTAAAGGGTAAGAAGCGGAGAGGAATTTCTGAAATGTGTTCAAGAGAACTTCCTTGATCAGGATGTTCTCAGTCCAACTAGGAAGGAAGCCCCTTCACTTCCTCTCTCCTCACCGTCCAAGGACCCAAACACTCCTTTCAAGTGAAGCAGCATTTCACTTGCATTTCCCTCAACTTAGTCTACTGCATTCGTTGCTCCCAATGTGGTCTCCTCTACATTGGAGAGACCAAACGTAAACTGGGCGACCGCTTTGCAGAACACCTGCGGTCTGTCCGCAAGAATGACCCAAACCTCCCTGTCGCTTGCCATTTTAACACTCCACCCTGCTCTCTTGCCCACATGTCTGTCCTTGGCTTGCTGCATTGTTCCAGTGAAGCCCAACGCAAACTGGAGGAACAACACCTCATCTTCCGACTAGGCACTTTACAGCCATCCGGACTGAATATTGAATTCAACAACTTTAGGTCGTGAGCTCCCTCCCCCATCCCCACCCCCTTTCTGTTTCCCCCTTCCTTTTCTTTTTTTTCCAATAAATTATATAGATTTTCCTTTTCCCACCTATTTCCATGATAAAAAAAAATGCTCTCCCCACCCCCACTAGAGCTATACCTTGAGTGCCCTACCATCCATTCTTAATTAGCACATTCGTTTAGATAATATCACCAACTTTAACACCTATGTGTTCTTTTGTACTATTGTTGTTGACATCTTTTGATGATCTGCTTCTATCACTGCTTGTTTGTCCCTACAACCACACCCCCACTCCACCTCTCTCTCTCTCTCTCTCTCCGCCCCCCACACACACACCTTAAACCAGCTTATATTTCAACTCTTTCTTGGACTCGAACTCAAGTTCTGTCGAAGGGTCATGAGGACTCGAAACGTCAACTCTTTTCTTCTCCGCCGATGCTGCCAGACCTGCTGAGTTTTTCCAGGTAATTCTGTTTTTGTTTTTGTTTTGGATTTCCAGCATCCGCAGTTTTTTTGTTTTTATAGGAAGGAAGCAATGCTGGATCTGGGGCTGGGAAATGAGACAGGCGAGTGGACCACGTGTCTACGGGGAACACTGGGATAAGAATGATCATTACATCATAAGGCTTAGATTAGTAATGGAGAAGAGCAAGAACAACCTAAAGTAGAATTTCTAAATTGGATGAGGGCTAAATTCAATGGGATGAGAAAGGATCTAGCTAGAGTAAAATGGAAGTAAAGACTGTCAAAGAATACAGTAATGGATCAATGGGTGATCTTTAAGGGAGAGATGTTTCAGGTACAGGCTAGGTACATTCCAACTAGGCCAAAAGCTAAGGGAGACAAAGCCAGAGCTCCTTGGCTGATGAGAGAAATAGAGAATATGATGAAATAAAACAAAAAGAGGGGGAAGAATTTTAAGGCCCTATTGTGGCAGAGGCAGGGCTATAAAATGCAGTAAGCTGTTCAAGTATTCATCGACTTCGGCAGGTCCATAAAATCCCGCCGGTGTAAAATTCCATCCAGGATGTTTGATATGTGTAACGTGAATTCTTGTATCAAGAACCAGATTAAGTGCAACAGGTTGAGAGGGGAAGTGAAGAATACGGCTGGCAAAGAGAGAATATGGGGATAGAATGGCAGCCAACAAAAACAGGAACACAAATGATCTTCTACCGCAGGTAAAGAGTAAACAGGTAGTTTCAGGTGGAGTGCAGTTCCGCAGAAGAATCATATTGGACTCAAAACTTTGGCTCCGTTTCTCTCTTCACAGACGCTGCCAGGCCTGCTCAGTTTTTCCAGCACTTTTTGTTTCAGATTTCCAGCATCCTCAGTATTTTGCTTTTATATAAGAGGTGGAAAGGATCCTATTAGGGACAAAGGGGGTGAAAAATGCTCAGAGGCACAGGGCAAGGCTAGTATATTTAATGAGTACTTTGCAGTGGTATTTACCAAGGAACAGGAGGTTGACAAAATATTGATAGAAGCAGAAGTAGATGGGGTGAAAATTAACAGGCAGAATGTACTGGAAAGATATGGGCAAGGTACCAGAAGATTAGAGAGTGGCTAATGTGACACCCTTATTCAAGAAAGGATGTAAAAACATTCATAGCAAGTACAGGCCAGTCAGTTTAACATCAGCAGTGGGTAAGGTTCTAGAAACAATAACTAGGAAAAAAAATCAACAGGTACTTGGAGAGGTTTGAGTTAATTAAGGAGAGCCAGTACAGATTTTTAAAAGGCAGTTCACGTTTGACTAATCTAACTGAATGTCTTGATGAACTGGAATGGTTCCAAGGATGAGGGGATTTTAGTTATGAGGCTAGGTCTCAGAAGCTGGGGTTGTTCAGTTTCAAAATTGAGGGATTCATTGCCATTAGGATAAATGTATCTTACTTTGTTTTCTGACTGCAAAACTCAAACCTCTCTCTTTGGGTGCCACCATCAACAATATACCTGACCACATCAACCTACCTGGTTGCCATTTCAGGGTGGATCCAGACGTCTACAACCTTGGCACACTGGAAATCTAGAACTGTGCGTACTTATCCACTTGCCATCTACCTCTTCACCAATGCTACCAAAACCCTAATCCATCACTTCAAAGCTCAATTTCTTGAATGCTTTCTAAGCTTATTCAGAATGCTCAGGCCAGTGTCCTCACAAATACAAAGTTCTGCAAGCTCATCATCCACCATTCTTGCTAGAATTGGCTGGCAAAATTGGTTTAAAATCCTTTTTCTCAATTTCAAAGCCCACCTTTCTCCTACATAATCTCACAAATAGTGCATCCTTGCATGTATGTACAGCTCCTCTAACACCAATCTACAGCTTATCTGCTCTTTTAGTCAAAACACCATTGCTTTTGGCTCTTTCAACAATTACACCCTGCTCTCCAGAAGTCCTCACCTAAATCCTCCAACCTGACACTTCCCTCCCCTCTTTGAAAAGGTTTCTAAAATTCCATCTCTTTGGCATTGACTTCATTTCCCTGCATAACTCCTTTCTTGTTTGCCTTTGCCCCTTATCTTCAACATTGACATATTTCCTCTGCTCAGTAAAAGCACTTTGAGGCATCCTAAATGTGCAATGAAAAATAAGCTGATAAAGTTTAAATAGCTGAGCGTAGTCAATGTATGTGGTAGAGAGGAATATTTGGACTATGTATTTATTTGCCACTTAGAACATGCCTCATCCTTCCAATTTTTATTTTATCAGAAAGCTGCCGTTTAACCTTTAGCAACACTTGGCCTTGCAAAACAAAAAATGAGCTTCATCTTTGATAGTCTGACTGTCAATTTTACAGTATTGTCTTTTGGGTTCAGAGTCAATAGAACAACAACACAGACCATAACGGCAGCATTCCAAAATGCAGTTATAACACAGCACTCGGGAAAAATCCAAAAATCAATAAACTTGCCATAAAATTTTCATGGGTTTTATATCACACAAGCATAAAAATTGAAAGTATAAAATTGCCGTTGTAACCTGAACAGTTTCATTTTGGAGGATTTGTATTCCGTTGTCGAGTAAATCCAATCTCATCAACAAATCATCTGGAAGTCCTTTCTTATCTTAAAAATAAAGGAATACAATTCAGTCAATATTCTATTTATGTGACGGAAGCTATCTTACTGCATGCTGTAAAAATAAAACTTATGTTATTGGTTATTTACTGATTTTTTAAAATCAACTCAATAAGATACAGTGCAACAGAGACTTTCTTTGTTTTTCACTAAACCTAAATCTGGCGTTCAGTCTGGCTTCTCTTGGGTCTTATTTGGATAGTGCTATGGGATTTTTTACATCCAGCTGAGAGGTCAGTCAGTTTAACATCTTGTCTGAAGACCAGCGTTGGACAGTGACTTCCTCAGCCCAGGCTATGTGCTTATGCCTCTGAAGTGGAGTTTGAACAGACAACACCTTGACTCAGAAACAAGAGTGATATCACTGGGCAAAGGCAGACATTTTAAACTACCATCTCAAACCCCAGACAGAAGCCACGTAGAGCTAATCATTTTGTTCTGAACATTCAATAACTAATTTAATGGCTAAGTTTAGATTTCTTTTTAATAACCATCAGTGTTTCTTCTACTCTATGGGCAGAATTTTGCTGTCAGTGAGCAGGGAGCGGGGCCTGCTCGCCGACGCATAAAATGACATGGAATGATATCGGGCAGAACCCCCGATGTCACTGCGCCCCATTTAATTTTTCAGGAAGGCGGGCCCGCAGTGAAATCAGCTGTGCGCCCGCCGACCTGTCAATGGCCAATTGAGGCCATTAACAGGATCATTTAAATAATTAAAGGACCTGCCCATCCAACCTTAAGGTTGGTGGGCAGGCCAGGAGGCCCAGCAGGAAGTAGAAAAAACATGAAACCTCATCCGCCGGCAGGATGAGGTTTCATGCAGGGTTCTAAAGAGTTTAATAAAGTTTTACTGGAAATTATGAACTTGTCCCATCTCATGTGACATAGTCACATGAGGGGATATATTAGGGAATTTTTTTTTTTCTATTTTTAATCTTTTTAAAAGTGTCACTTAGCCTCAGGGAGATGTGCGCTCTTTCGTGCACATGCACGAAACAGCACACTCTCGCTTTTGGGGAATGCCCCCCGCCCGCACAGGGAGTGAATAGTGCTTCCCACCGGACGTCACGTTGGGCGGGCCTTAATTGGCCTGCCCATGTAAAATGGCGGCGGGGCCTACTTCTCCGGCAGGGATTGGCTCCCCGCCTGCCGGAGATTGGATCGGGCCCACCCGCCTGGTAGGCAGAAAATTCTGCCCGAGATGTTAGTTCTGGTTGTAATCTTCACCGTTAATGAAGAGTAGTTGTTCATATCTTTCATCTCCCACAGGCCTTCCAGCAATGTAGCAGCAATTGATGAAGGTTGCTGATGACAACTCCTCATTGGGGATGAATCCCTCAGAGGCTGCACTATAACAGGACTCGTCTTTACCATTCACCAGATCAGAGACTCACACTTTAGTGGGATCACTTAAAGAGAGAGTTGGTGACTCTCACATCAAATTGAGTAATAGCAGATGGTGGTGTTAGGGACAGCAGTGGAGCGTCTGTGTCAGAGGGGGCAGCCTCTCCAAGCTCTGCTCAGCTGGACACAGATGCTGCACCCCAGGGACTGTCGATGAAGAGGAGAATCACTGAGCAGCAGTAGATAACGTGTGATGTATCTGACAGGCCTTCGAAGTGAACTCACCACAATTTCAGGGAGACTGGAGGGGTCCGCCTCAAGCATGAGGGGAGGGTGATGACACCAGCTACTGAGATGATGTCTTCTTCCATAGACAGAGTGACCAGCACCATGGACTGTCATACAACTCAATCAAATGAGGCTATGCACACCTTCAACACCAGCATGCAGAACCTGGATGCCAACATGTCTGCCACCTTCACCATGATGACAGATAAATAATTTTGGCTTTACAGAGCCACACTGATCTCTATCAGAGTCTTCTCTAGCACAGTGGGAGAGCAGTGAAGTGAGGGAAAATTGGGAAAGAGGATATGGAATTTTTTTTTTAATTTTGGTATGGAATAGGGAACTCCACTCAGAACATTTCCACTTCACTCCCACAACCCAACTCTCAGTCAGTGACCCATACACATCCTGTCTCATCTCCTGATGCCGACTCTGCCCCTGCACACGTGCTGGTGGAAGTGTCTTTGGTGGGTCCCTCACAGGTCCCCAAGCCCACACAAAAGCCTATGAAATTGCAGAACAGAGATCTGAGCAGCCTGTCCCTGCCTCAGCTGAAATCACAAGGGTTGAACCTCACAGGAGTAGCAGAAAATGGAAGATTAAGGCTTTGTAGTTGCACAAGGATATGCACATGAGTGTATCAGGGAATGTTGTTTTGATAAAATTCTGTTCTGCTCAAGTCATTACATTTCCTGCAAAGAATCCAAGAGTATGGTAGCACATTCCTGCTGCTGACATCCTCAGCAACCTCCACCCACACCTTCTTGGTGTCTGCTGCAGGTTTCTTCCTCCCATTGCTGGGGAACAGTATCTCTCCCTGACTTCTCACAAACCCCAGCAGCACATCCAGGGAGGAGGCACAGGAATGAGGTGCAGCCTTTACCCCTCTGGAGTCCATTCTGCTGCTTGCTTGAAAGTCCTTCAGATTGCATGGGTGGAGTGTCCTTTAAAATACTGGGTTGTCATGGTGTCATGCAGGTCCACATCATGACCTTGCCATGGATTGGATGGGAAACCCAGAAATTAGATTGGCAGGGGGATGAGAACCTAAGCAGGGAGACCCAAGAGAGGGAAACAAAGATAGGAATGAAAGACGGAAAAGTAGAAAGCAAAAGTGGTAGGCAGAGGAAAGAAGGGCTAGCAGCGATAGAGTCAAAGTACAAAAATAATATGCAAAAATGTTAAAAAGACAAGTCTAAAGGCACTGTATCTGAATGCACAGAGCCTTCACAATAAGGTAGATGAACTAACAGCGCAAATAGATGTAAGCAGGTACAATGTGTTGGCAATTATGGAGACAAGGCTACAGGGTGACCAAGGCTTGGAACTGAACATCCAAGAGTACTTGATATTTAGGACAGACAGGCAAAAGGGAAAAGGAGAGGGCGTGGTGTTGTTAATTAAGAATGAAATCAGTGCAATAGCAAGAGACGATATTGGCTCAGAAAACCTAGATGTAGAATCAGTCTGGGTGGAGCTAAGAAGCAACAAGGGGCAGAAAACATTAGTGGGAGTTGTCTATAGGCTTCCAAACAGCAGTGATAAGGCAGGAGATGACATTAAACAGGAAATTAGAGGTGCATGTAACAAGGATACTACAGTAAACATGGGTGACTTTAATCTACATAGATGGGGCAAACCAAATTAGCAATAATACTGTGATGGATGAATTCCTGGAGTGTGTACAAGATGGTTTTTATAAACCAGTATGTTGAGGAACCGGCTAAGGAACAGGTTATCCTAGATTTGGTATTGTGCAATGAGAAGGGGTTAATCAGTAATCTTATTATGCAAGATCCTTTAGGGAACAGTGACCATAACATGATAGAAATCTTCATTCGGATAGAAAGTGAAGAAGTCCAATCTGAAACTAGGATTCTAAATCTTAAAGGAAATTACGAAGGTATGAGGCGTAAGTTGGCTAAGACAGGTGGGGAATTTCATTAAAAGGCATGACGGTGGATAGACAATGGCTACAATTTAAGGAATAAATTTATACATTGCAACAGTTATACAATCCTTTCTGGTGCAAAAATACAACAGGAAAAGCAGCCCAGCCAGGGCTAACAAAAGAAATTAAGGATAGTATTAGATTCAAAGAGGAGTCATATAAAGTTGCTAGAAAAAAGTAGCAAGCCTGAGGATTGGGAGCAGTTTGGAATTCAGCAAAGGAGCAGCAAGAGATTAATTTAGAGGAGAAAAATAGAGTATGAGAGTAAACTTGCAAGGAACACAAAAGTGGACTATAAAACCTTCTATAAGTATGCAAAAAGAAAAATATTAGTGAAAGCAAATGTAGGCCTCTTACAGCCTGAAACAGGAGAATTTATAATGGAGAGCAATGAAATGGCAGAGCAATTAAACAACATATACAATGTAGTTCTGTCTACACAGGGGAAGACACAAGTAACTTCCCAGAAATGCTAGGGAACCAAGGGTCTAGTGAGGAGGAGGAATCAAAGGAAATTATTATTATTAAAACTAGACAAATTAATGGGACTGAAAGCCGATAAATCCCCAGGCCCCGATAATTTACATCCCAGGGTACTAAAGGAAGTGGCCATGGAAATAGCGAATGCGTTGGTTGTCATCTTCCAGAATCTAAAGAATTTTGAAACAGTCCCAGCAGATTGGAGGATGGCAAACGTAACCCCATCAGTTGAAAACGGAAAGAGGGACAAAACAGCGAATTAGATCGGTTAGCCTAACATCAGTAGTAGGGAAAATGCTAGAGTCTATTATAAAGGATGTGATAACAGGACACTTAGGGCAGGATTTTGAGGTCATCGGGCGGTCACGGTGGTTGGGCCCGGAAACAGCTGGAAAACGGTCCACTGCCCGCAATCGGGCCCCAACCGTGATTTCATGCTGGCGAGCCAATTAAACCTGCCCAGCGTGAAACGCTGC
Organism: Carcharodon carcharias; assembly: GCF_017639515.1. Lineage (NCBI taxonomy): Eukaryota > Metazoa > Chordata > Chondrichthyes > Lamniformes > Lamnidae > Carcharodon > Carcharodon carcharias. The sequence goes on along the minus strand of NC_054481.1, from coordinate 70,757,593 downwards.
TCTGCACTGGCCGGGAAAGGCCGAGCAGGGGTGGGGACCTCTCAGCCACCAGGTCCAATAGCAGCCCAGCTGCCGCTTTAAAAACAGCCCCGGGAAGGGGAGACCAAGACACCTCAAAGGGGGCATGGAAGGAGATGGCAGCAATGGTGAGCAGCCGTAACGTGATGAGGTGCACATGGGTGCAGTGCCAGAAGCGCTTCAATGACCTGTTGTGTTCAGGAAGGTGAGCGCCGTGTTGGCATGGATCAGTGCGCAGATGTGTTGAGCTGTGGCCGTCCCCCCATGGACCTCAGGAGTGTTAGATTCTGAGTGCCAACTGCTAATGATGCCGGAGCTGGACAAGGGGGTGAGCCCTGGCTGCTTGGACTGAGTGCCTTACGGCTCAAAAGCCACGACTCGGATGTGTCCTGCAAGGTGTTCCTCAGCTGGAGTTTGCCAGGCTGCAATGGTTCTGCAGATAGAGAGTGGGCTAATCAACGCTCCTCTGTTGTTTCAGGAGAAGACAAGCTATAAACAGACAGAGAGGGCATGTAAAGGTGGAGGGCAACCCAACCTCCTGCTGCTCAGCACGTTTGAGCAAGACACCCTGGAGCTGGAGAGCCAGCATGCTCCCCTTGCAACCGGGCGTGGAGAGGCAGGGGCCAGGTGAAGGTAAGAGTACATTGCACAGAGGTGAGAGTTTTGGATTGTGCAACCATTCTAATGTAGTCACGCCATTGATGTGAGCCGCGAACGTGGAATCCTCATTGATCATTGGAAGACAATGGCACCATGATGCAGATCTCCATTGTCTCACCAGGGTGCCTGGCATGCACAGTGACAGTGTGATGACTTTAACTAATGACATGCCCTTGTTCTTCCATTTAGGTTCACCAGCAGGCGTTTGCTCTGTGGACCCCGAAGGGCCACCCATGATGCCAGAGCACCACCGAGCTTCTGTTGCACCTGCATCACACCCGCTCTCTGAAGCAGGCACCAGCGCAGATACCCGCACCTCAGTGGGCATTAGTTCAGTGGCTAGTATCTCAGTGCACATTGGTGAGGGCACTTTGCACTCATTTGAGATGCAGGCGGAGGCAGAGAGTGCCCAGGGCACTGGCAGTCAGAGACCAGGATGATGCTCAGTCAAAGGCTGATGATGAGCCTCTGGAGTCGTCCATTAGGCGGCAGATGCTGGATGTCCAGCAAGAAGTGCAGGAGGATCTGGTGGAGATCCATGAGGGTCTGCATGCCATGGTCCATGCGAAGTGTGAGCACTACATTGACCCTCATGGCCAAGTGCACTGCCTTCTCCATTGACAGAGTGGCGACTTTCCTGGAGAGGAAGCTCCAGGAACAAAATCAGGGGTTCCTGGGGTTGCCCTCACACAGGCACTGACCTCAGGTGATCAGTGTCAATGTGGGAGATGGATGAGGCACCCAGTATCCCAGCTAGGTGTCTGTCCAATGGTGAGCAGGAAGGTCCAGAGCAACCTCACGTTGGTGCACTGGCTGCTTGTTGTCTCGGCTGCTTGTTGTCTCTGCGGCTCCTCTCAGGGCGCTCTGGATGATGACAGCAGCTCCTCCAACTCTCTGCCAGTGACCGTGGCATCTGATGAGGCTGCAGCCATTGGGGAGATGCTAGGTGTGGCACTGACCACTACCTCCCAGGCAGGGCCAGCAGAGGCTCCGCTGGCCAGGGTACAAATGCCAAAACCAACAAGACAGCAGAGTGAACAGGCTGTCTCCGATGCCGGTGTCAGTGAGGTGGAAGCACTTAGAAGTAGCACTCATAAATGTAAGTTAAAGGCACCATGAGCACAAGAGGGACAGGTCACGGGTGATTTTATGTTAATTTATGTTTACTTTATCTATACTGGTCTGGGAATGAAGACCAGAGAAGTTTATGCAAATAGTTTGCAATTCTCAAATTGAGATAAATTGTATTTTTGTCATCATGGCCTGAGCATGCTTCACCTTTTTACTTCATTGGTGCAGGGTACGCCAGTATGTAATGCTGGACGTAGGTGGCTCTGAATTAATTGCACAGGCACTGAGTGTTCTTTGTATTCAAATGAAAGGGTCCTTTCAGACATCCGGGATGGAGGAGGCCGCCCTGGCATGTGGTTGAAGCTGATCTTTGGCAGCCTAGCTGAAGGAGCGTTGGATTAAGGCTTCCCTGGTGTCCCTGCAGGTTATTGAGATCTGCCTCCACGCCCTCAGCATTCTTCTCACTATGCTCATCTTCAGACTCACTGCTGGATTCATCCTCTGTGGCTGTGCAACTGTGTCAAGGTCCTCTTCCTCCAGTGGGTTCCCCCTTGCCAGTGCCAGATTGTGGAGACTGCAGCATGCAACCACTATCAGTGACACCCATTCTGGGAGGTATTGTAGTGCACCCCCTGAACGGTCCAGGCATTAGAAGCGAATCTTGAGAAAGTCTATCGTTCTCTCTATCACCGCACTTGTGGAGGCATGACTCATATTGAAATGTTTCTCTGCCTCTGTTCTTTGGTGGCCGAGAGGCGTCACGAGCCACCTCTTCAACAGATAGCCCTTGTCACCCAGCAGCCATCCATCCAGTCGGGTTAAAGCACAGGGCCTTGGCACCTGGGAGTGTTAGAGCATGTAAGCGTCATGAGAGCTGCCAGGGTACCTTGCACAGATTTGCAGAATCTGCATCCTGTGGTTGCTCACTATCTACACATTCATGGAGTGAAATCCCTTCCTGTTGATGAAGGCACCCAGCTGACCCGCTGGCACCTTGATGGCCACATGTGGACAGTCGATGGCACCCTGGACATGGGGAACCCAGCATTCGCTGCAAAGCCTCTGGCTCGCTCAGCCTGGCTGAGATCGTACAGTAAAGAATAAAGTTCAGTACCTGCCTGAGCAGAGCTTCTGTCACCAGCTTGACACAGCTGTGGACAGCTGATTGGGACATTCCACACAGATCCCCACTGACCCCTTGAAAGAGCCGGAAACATAGAAGTTGATGGCCACTGTGACCTTTAGAGCCACTGGCATGGGGTTTCAACCCACACAGTCAGGCCCAATCATCTGGCAAGTGGAGGTAATGCTCTACTTGAGAGGCGGAGCCTCCTTCAGCATTGCACCTCAGACATATTGAGGTAGCTGCATCGCCACCTGTAAACCCTGGCAGCAGAATAATGGTGTCTTCTGCAGCCCCTTCCACCTTGGACTTCCTGCTGGCCCTGTGCCCCTTGTACCTGCACCTGTTCTCCTACAGGTCCCACCCCGGAAGCTGCATTGGGACACCTGGCCTCCTCTCCCTTCTGCCCCTCTCTTCCTCCTCAGAGGAGGTGCCACCAGCAGGGACCACAATCCCCATTCCCAGGGTAAGGGAAGGCTGTCTTGATATCTGGAAGGTCCACATGGTCTGAATCCTCCGAGGGCCTTGCAGACACAATAGCCCCAGACAGAAATGAGGCTGCCAAGTACAAATACGCAACCAGCAGCAAACTATCTTCAAAACTCCTCACTACTCACACTGGCAATGCTGCTGACCCTTTTTATCCCGTCCTTGACTGAGGTTGTGAAAATGTCAGCTGGCTGCCTGCTCATTTGGCAAGCTGAAAATAATCACTTGGGCAAGGAAAAATCACATTCAATTAGGCTCTTTAGGGCCTTAAGTGGCCGTTTAATGGTGGATGCTGCTCCAACACCCACACACGCCCAAATGAAACATCATGCTGGTGCGTGATGACGTCAAGGCGCTCACCCGACATATTTCACTTCCGATCAGGTCGGGTGCACACCCACCTGAGAGAGGTAAAATTCTACTCCTTAGAAAACATCACTGGGATTAGACAAAGTCAACATGGATTTATGAAAGGGAGATCAGGTTTCACAAACCTAATGGAGTTTTTTGAGGACATAATGAGCAGAATAGATAAGGGGGAACCAGTGGATGTGGTGTATTTGGATTTTCAGAAAGCTTTTGATAAAGTCCCACATAAGAGGTTAGTATGTAAAATTAAAGCATTTTTTCAATTAAATTTAAATAATTAAAGTGAGATTGGGGGGTAATATATTGGCATGGATTGAGAATTGGTTAACAGCCAGGAAACAGAGAGTAGGGATGAATGGGCCTTTTTCATAGTGGCAGGCAGCAACTAATGGGGAACCGCAGGGATCAGTGCTTGGGCCCCAGCTATTCACAATATATACCAATGATTTGGATGAGGGAACCAAATGTAATATTTCCAAGTTTGCCGACAACGCGAAACTTGGAGGGAATGAGTCGTGAGGAGGCTTCAAAGAGATTTAGACAAGTTGAGTGAGTGGGAAAATAGATGGTAGATGCAGTATAATGTGAATAAATATGAAGTTATCCCCTTCGGTAGGAAAAACAGAATGGCAGAGTATTATTCAAATGGTGATAGATTGGGAAATGTTGATGTACAAAGGGGCCCGGGTGTCCTTGTAAAGAAATCACTGAAAGCAAGCATGCATATGCAGCAAGCAGTTAAGAAGGCAAATAGTATGTTGGCCTTCATTGTGAGAGGACTGGAGTACAGGAGCAAGGATGTCTTACTGCAGCTGTACAGGGCCTTGGCGAGACCACACATGGAGTATTGCGTGTAGTTTTGGTTTCCTTATCTAAGAAAGGATATACTTGCCATACGGGGAGTGCAGTGAAGGTTCACCAGACTGATTCCTAGGATGGCAGGATTGTCATATGAGATTCGGCCAACTAGGCCTGTATTCACTAGCGTTTAGAAGACTGAGAAGAGATCTCATTGAAACATATAAAATTCTGACAGGGCTGGACAGACTGGATGCAGGGATGACGTTTCCTCTGGCTGGGGTGGTCTAGAACAAGGGGTCACAATCTCAGGATATGGGGTAGGCCATTTAGGACTGAGCTGAGGAGAAACTTCTTCACTCAGAGGGTTGTGAACTTGTGGAATTCTCTACCACAGGAAGCTGTGGAGGCCAAGTCACTGAATATATTTAAGAAGGAAATAGATAGATTCCTGGACTCTAAAGGCATCAAGGGGTATGGGGAGAGCATGAGTGTATGGCATTGAGATAGAGGTTCAACCATGATCATACTGAATGGCGCAGCAGGCTTGAAGGGCGGAATGACCTACTCCAGCTCCTATTTTCTGTTTCTATGTTTCTAAATAAATTTCTAATGAAGTGGCTGAGTTCAAAAGCCACTGACAGAGATGCTGCTCTTACTTCCAGCTTTGCCGTGTAGCATCAGAACCCCCACACCCCTCCCCCTACCCAGCTCCCAATCAGGGCCACAACTCTAGCTGAGGCCTAAACAGTGATTTACAAAGATTTAGCATAACTTCCCGCTTTTGTACTCTGGCTCTGCTTATAAAGCAGAGAATCTTGAAAGCTTTTTAAAAAAATCAACCTGCCACCTTCAAAGATCTGTATATGCACACCTCCCAGGTCTCTCTGTTCTCGTGCACCATTAAAATTGTGCCATTTCATTTATATCGTCTCTCAACATTCTCCCTATCAAAAATTGACCTCAGAACAAACTCCATGTGAAGCTCATGCAGTGTGATAATGTTATTCTTCAGGCTGCTTTTCATTTACCACCAGCAAGTGTTATGCTGGTTGAGGGTCAATGAGCTCCTGCTGTCATTCCATGTACAATGTGAATCTCTTTATTCTCAGCATTTATTTCACTGCTTGTTGCTGCATACCTTTTATATAATATTGTGTAACAAATGATTTTTTTCATCTCTAAGGATAGGAAGTCATCCTGGACAAGTTAAAGTCGGGCTGTTATAGTCCCTGCCCACTCTTCAGTTCCACTGACTTCAATAGAAGTACATATCGAGGGATGTAGAACAGGCAGCAGATATGATACTCCCCGTACAGCACCACTGCCACCAACCCCCCCCCGCCCCCACACTGAAGACAAAATTTACCCCCTCATCTTTTATCTCAAATTTTAAAAGGATAAAGCTCAACAGTTATTACACCTCAGGAACATTTATCCCAAGGTTGTACAGTCGCACCTCATATTGAAGTCTTTGCACAATGGGAACCAGTTCAGAGTTTTGGGAAGCAGGAGCAGGGTTGGAAAACCTGGGAGTGTGGGTCTGCATGAAAGCAGTGGAGAGATTGAGAGGTTTGTAGAGGGGGGAAGGATCATGGGGCGGGATGGGGTAGCTTATTGGAGCCAGAGTAAACACTTCAGCTCCTCCAGGCCCACGAGCAGTGTCTTAAAGACACTCACCCAATGGATTCCACCCCTCTAGTCTCGTTTTACCAGGGAAACCTGGCCAATAATAGGTCAAAATTGAAATATTTTAAAATGGAGGTATGAAGCCTTATTAAAGGATTTTAATCAGTTGAGCCACCTCTTGGGGGTAGACAGTTACCAGACCATTGCTCCATTTCCATAAAAACAGAAAGTGGGTGCATTTGATGTGGGTTCGGTTTGGATTTGAATTTTTTCACATTTAAACTTCCCACTGGTGAAATTCCACCCATTTCGGAGGCTAAACTCTCTCCATAGATTCACTACGAGTTCTCAAACTCAAAGGTGCTATGCAGCAAGGTGCCAAAATTTTCCCAGTGCTGCCTCCCAAACCTCACCAAACCCAAATTCCTGGTGACTGATCAAGGACCGTCGGCAGAATTGACAAGCCACTTCAAACCAGGGTTTCCACCCTCTTGAACATGAATACTCTAACAGAGAGAATACATTCCAAATGCTCCCCCTCCCAGAATATAAAAATTGAACCTGAATTCTTCAATAAATTAGTTACAAATTAAAAAGGCACTCTGTGTCCATCAATCTTCTTTCTCTGTTTATATATTGTGGCTGACCTATTTCTTCAACTTGATGTTTGAGTTCCTCTTCCAGCTCATCTACTCGAAGTTTTAGGACTTGGTGTTTGGAAGACAGTTGTGACAGTTGATGTAGAGCAACTAGTGCAGGGCCTAGGCTTTTTATTCTATCCTTAAGTAAAAGGACGGAAATTGAGTTATTTCTTGGCTATCCCTAGAAATTCTTATCAGTGATATATATACACCAATATTTAACCCAATACACAATTCCATTTGTTTCACATCCATATGTCTATCTGAACCCATAATAACAATATCCTATCTCAACTTCATGTGAGGTTAAACATTTTTCCATTTGTTATATATATATATATATATATATATATATGTAAGGACAGTGGCTCTAAGAGCAGGCCGGAGGCTAGGAATTCTGTGAAGAGTAACTCACCTCCTGATTCCCCAAAGCCTGTCCACCATCTACAAGGCACGTCAGGAATGTGATGGAATACTCTCCACTTGCCTGGGTGAGTCCAGCTCCAGCTCCACTCAAGAAGCTCGACACCATCCAGGACAAAGCAGCCAGCTTGGTTGGCACCCCATTCAAGACCTTAAACATTCACTCTGTCCACCAACTGCACACAGTGGTAGCAGTGTGTATCTTACGCAAGATGCAGTTCAACATATCAAGCCTCCTTCAACAGCACTTTCCAAACCCACGAGCACTACCATCTAGAAGGACAAGGGCAGCAGACACATGGGAACACCACCACCTGGAAGTTTCCCTCCAAGTCACTCACCATCCTGATTTGGAACAGCATCTCCATTCCTTCACTGTCATTGGGTCAAAATCCTGGAGCTCCCTTCTTAACAGCACTGTAGCTGTACCTACGCCAGATGGACTGCAGTGACTCAAAAAGACGGTTCACCATCGTTTTCTCAAGGGCAATTTGGAATGGGCAACAAATGTTGGCCTTGCCACGGCCACATGCATCACGTGAAGGAATAAAAAAAAAATCGTGGCGTTCAATGAAATTCCCGAAGTTCTCCAGACACACATTCCACAATCTTTGTTCTAAATCAACAGCAGTTTTACAAAAAAACTATCATAAACCAAAGTTCATTGCTTTTCTTTATTTACAAAATACCTTTCAATTCCAGATTTGGATGTTGAGCCCATCTAACTGAACTATTGGGCAGGACTTTTAGGTTGGCGTGCAGGCGCGATCGGTGGGCCTGGCTATGATTTCACGCTGAAATGCTCAGCGCTGCTGGGGTGGGAGCAGGAGGAGGGCAGGCGCTGACAAAAGCGCAGGTGAGATCGGAATGAAAGCTCCCTGAAGGCAGAGAGCTGCTTCAGGGAGCTGAAGAAGTTAAAACCAAGAAATAAAGATTTTAAAATCTGGAAAAAAAACGTCCATGCATCAAAATCAGTCACCCGAATATATGCATGAAAATTCTGTCCACACAATTTTTTTTAAAAATTTAATAACGGAAACCTCATCCCGCCCTTGGATGAGGTTTCATCAAATAAAAAAGGTTGGACGGATCAAGCAAAATCGGGGACAATTAGAATTTCAATGGGCTTAATTTGCCTCTTAATTGTCGGTGGGCACACTTCTGACTTTTGCATGCACCTGCCGACCAAAACATTGCGCGAGCGCAGGATGACGTCGGACTGCTCGCACAACGTCATCCCGCGCTATTTTACACTCAAACCGGTTGGGTACGCGCCTGCACGTCAACCCTAAAGATTCTGCCCCTCGTGTCTGTGGACTTTGTGGTGAAGTGGATTAGATTCAAGGAGACCTAGTTTAAATCCAGTGGGCAGGTGGAATGAATGTCTCCCCTATAAGCTGGTGTTTAGAAATGGAAAATATCTATTGTGGCTGGAAGGTATTGCTTAAGCAGAGGAGAGGAAGCTTGGTTTTAAATGCAAATATGATTTTTCTGGTCTGGGAGTGTCTGATTTTGACTTTGTATATTTGAAATGGAAAACTTTATACCCATAGCACTAACATCCTTCACTTCATTGAACACAAAAACAAAAGGCCTGATTTGAACTGCGGGCATGAGTGTGGCTTGTGAGAGCTAAAATATCCAACAGCCTTCTACAGTCCCAAGCCACTGGCTATTTTAACACCTGGGCCTCAACTTATTTGTTTCTTTTTAAAATTGGTCTTCCACCTGAAGCTGTCAGGAATGATGAAGTGGCCACTGTGTGGAAGGGAGAAATTATGTGGCAGCAGGTTGCCCACACCCTCTCTCACACCCAAGGAGACTGTCCCTGGCAAAAGCGAGTCATAGGATTCAGGGACTCAAGGCAATTAAGCTAGCAAAAAGGGGAAGGGAAATCTGGGCTCAGGGGGCATTTCTGCTCTATCTAGTGCACAAGAAAACCTTCCAAACATATTAACCTACCTGGACCTCTTCTGCATATGATCCTGGCTGGTCAGACACTGAGTCAGACTGAACAACATTGCCTCAGTCAGTAATCAAGATTGTGTTGGGGTCTGAATAGCATCAGGCCTCAACATATTAATATTAACAAGGCCTGGAGCTATAGCAGGTGGTCCCAGTGCTGCAGGAGCCTAGCAATTAAAATGGCAGCGGGTGCGACAAACTGTAAATGAAACATTTGATGTCCGATTGCCATTTAACCACTTGCCTCATTTCATCACAGCTAAAATCAGGCCTGATCAAACTGAGTTACTTCATTACACTCATTTCAGCATCCAAAACAAGTCAGAGCTAATAAGCTTAAATAGGTCTGCAGTTAACGTTTACTTTAGTTGGAAAGATCCAGCACTCAATCTGTGCATTACAACACTTTTTCTGACCAGCTTTGTGAAAAAAAGACAACACATCTCTTTATTTTAATAAAACAAGACTGTCACTAATTGTTGGCAACAAATTTGTTTCTTGGGATCATAGGAACTAAGTGTATTATGAAACCATCAGTTTCAAAGAGCTAATTTACTATAATAGGTGTCATTAATCCAAGTGTTTCAATTCTGCCATTTCAACTGTGTACACAGCTTGGCCTGAATAGTCAAGTGGTTATGGTACTGGGTTTGTAACCCCAAGATCAAGAGTTCAAATCTCACAATGGCAAACTATGGAACAATGTGACTTCATCTGAAACAGATGGAAACAGGTTTGTACTCGAAAGAGTATCAAGAGTTCAAATCTCACAATGGCAAACTATGAAACAATGTAACTTCATCTGAAAAAGGTGGAAACAGGTTTGAACTCGAAATTGTTAGAACTTCAGACAATGTTTTGCTTGGCCTAAATAGCCAAGTGGTTATGGTACTGGGTTTGTAACCCCAAGATCAAGAGTTCAAATCTCACAATGGCAAACTATGAAACAATGTAACTTCATCTGAAACAGATGGAAACAGGTTTACTCAAAAGAGTATCAAGAGTTCAAATCTCACAATGGCAAACTATGAAACAATGTACCTTCGTCTGAAACAGATGGAAATGGGTTTGTACTCGAAAGAGTTACATCTTGTGACCAGGATCGGGGACGTGCTGGGTGGCGGAGGACTGGGCTGGATGCTCCCGCAGGAGTTGGCGCGACGCGCGTCTGTGAGTGTCCAGGTCGCAGCCGATGCCATCCAAGACCTGAGAACGGTCGTGCTCGGACCCGACGTTATTTTGGGTCTTGAGGTGGCCCAGGTGCGCGGTGGTCTTCCGTCTGAACGTTCCCCTGTTCGGACAGAATTCCACATTGGCCCCAAGCCCCGAACCCTCCCTCGGGTGCTGGTGCCCCGCAATATGAGCCGCCTCGGGGACATGCCCTCCGTGCCTTTTGGCACGGCAAAGAGGGGCTTTTTGTACGGACGGCTGCTGCACACCTTCCATTTTCTCGCCCTTGTCCGTCGCCCGGACACGCCCTGGCATGCCTTGTTGCCGTCCGGCAGCGGAGGCCCCCGGTGGGAGGCCCTCTACGGAGGTGTCCTCCCCCTTTCTATCGGGGACCTGGGTTGGAGGGTGTTGCATGCAGCAGTCCCCTATAATAAGAGGATGCATAAGTTCACGGACTCTCAGGACACGTGCCCTTTTTGCGGTCTTGTGGAGTCCGTGGACCATGTATACATAGGGTGTTGTAGGCTGCACTCCCTTTTTAGTTACTTGAAAAACCTTTTATTGATGTCTTGTTTCCACTTCAGCCCCACGCTCCTGATCTATGGGCACCCGGTGCGGAAGGGGGTCGGGAAGGAGGAGGACCTCCTCGTGAACCTGCTCCTGGGCCTGGCCAAGTTGGCCATTAACAGGTCCAGGCAGCGGGCGATCGACGGGGGAGTCCTGCCCGATTGTTTGTCCCTCTTCCACGGCTACGTTCGCTGCCGGATGTCCCTGGAGAGGGAGCACGCAGTGTCTGCTGGCACTCTCGAGGCCTTCCGTGCTCGGTGGGCACCGCGGGGACCGGGGTGTTTTGTTGACCCCTTTAATCACATTTGATTTAAAGTTTGTAAGGTTCCTTTAAACTTTGTTCTTGGTTTTACAGCTGACCTGAATTAGGGGCTGTGCCTGATTTATCCCAATTTTGTTGATTTAGTTTAATTGTTTTCATTTTAAAAGATTATCAAGAGTTCAAATCTCACAATGGCAAACTATGAAACAATGTAACTTCATCTGAAACAGATGGAAACGGGTTTGTACTCGAAAGAGTTACTATACAGGGCTTGGCCTAAATAGCCAAGTGGTTATGGTACTGGGTTTGTAACCCCAAGATCAAGAGTTCAAATCTCACAATGGCAAAACTATGAAACAATGTAACTTCATCTGAAACAGATGGAAACGGGTTTGTCCTCGAAAGAGTTACATAGCAAGAAGGACCTCACACCAAAAGACATCAAGAGTTCAAATCTCACAATGGCAAACTATGAAACAATGTAACTTCATCTGAATAGGAACAGATGGAAACATGTTTGTACTCGAAAGAGTTACAACTCTTGGCTTGGCCTAAATAGCCAAGTGGTTATGGTACTGGGTTTGTAACCCCAAGATCAAGAGTTCAACTGTGTACACTAATCCAACTCCAAGCTCATCAAAACAGGCCAACACCACAATGATCACACAGCATTCAAAAAAGAAAAAAGTACAGAATTATTATTTTAGGTGAATAACAATATATGTACTGACTATGATTTAAACAAAGGAGATCGCTATTATTTAGCTTATCCCATAGCCCAGGACTGTGCGAACCTTTTGTTCTTGTGGGTATTCTGATGCATAGCATGGAACATTCAGGGCCACATATCAAAGTTTAAATCAATACTCTTGTTAATCTGCTTATATCTCAAGGTGCAAATACCAGCAGCTATTCAGTGGCAATTCTGGTATTAAATAATCATGGGGAACGGGCAAAATCAACAATCGTCTCCATGGAAGTGAAATTGAAAACCGGCAACTAGATCAATATTGCCTGTTTTACGCCATCAACCCCAAGTCAAAATTAACCCTATGATATTCTGTTTTGGGATTTATGGATCAGTAAGGCAGCAGCCTTTTCTAAACATCCACACTCATGAAATTCAACCGGGATAAACCAGCGAATGAGAAACTGGATTGACAGGGTTCATAGGTCACAGGTGTAATGCAGACTTTAATAGGATGCCCCTGCTAAAGCCTTATTCTCCAATTCTCTCTTCCTTCACCTGCTTTATGTAACTTTCTTATATAAACATTTTTTCTTCTGATTGTTCTGATTTTTAAAAAAATTAAATTATGGACATCTCGCTTACTTTCCACAGTAGATTTCATAGGTGAAAGAGTTATAGGAGAAGGCTTTTCTGATTTCAGAAAGTGAGAACTTTATATGCAGTAGACAGTTTAAAAACTAAAAAAAATTGAGAACACCACAAGATGTTGGCTGCTATCAATTTAAGGATGGGCAATAAATGCTGGCCAAGCCAGCAACACCCACATCCCATGAATGAATAAAAAAAACAATCATGAAAGTTGAAGAACAATGGTTGCCGACATTGTAAAACTTGCACCTGAAGAAGTTGTTCTAAAGATAAAGACCCAACTCACAAGAACTTGGTATATTGTTCCTTCAAGTTTCCTTCAAATTGTATTGTAATATTACAATATAGTCCCACAAAACAAGAGCCGAATTCTGAGCCAAGTGGCTCAATTTTCTTCCAGCTCCAACCTATTCACTTGAGTCGGGGTCACTGACCATGTAGGGTGGTCTCTGGGAAGATTCCTCCTGTAAAGAGGGAACACATCTGGATAAAGATGAAAATGAGTCAGTGATACAAGCAGTATAGGCTGTGATGGACATTAAAGGGTAGAAAAGGGCAGCTTTTGTAGGCCTCAGCAGATGCCAAGATCTAAAAAGGCAACTGCATGGGCCCACATTACCCATGTGAACCAGAGTTATTGCTGCCTCCCATCAGGTAGTCCTGAGGAACAACAATAAGAGAAGTGAACAGGAAAGAACTGGGGATGGGAACCTGGCTCCACCTCACAGTCAGTATTTACATGTGATGGGTATGAAAGGAGTGGCTAGTAGCAGTCTTGACAGACTTGAGGGTCCTCCTGTGAAGGGAATGCTGTTGCCATCAGCTGTCCCTCAATATGAGAATGATGTATACTTTGGGTCGGGAGTTTCTCCACGGGGCTTCAAGTGACTGAAGGGCCGATTCCCAACTCTCAAATCCTTGGGCACATGGAGCAGGAAGTCCCAAAAGGTAGTGGGATCCAAAGTACAGGATTTGCTTCCTTCCTACTCTGCCGCTGCTCTGCCTCATTATTAAGACATTTGGACTCAAAGCATGGTGCAGCTTGATGCCATTCTGAACAATTGGTAGCAAGACCCTCCCAGTCATTAACGTCACTGCTGCCATGCTTCTAGGAGAGTTTGAGTGTCTTTGAAGTGTTTTCTTTGTCCTCCCCCGGAAGGCTGGCCATTTGTGAGGTGAGATAACGGGACCTGGTGGGAGAGGTGGTTTTCAGCCATCCGGACACAGTGTCCAGTCCATTGAAGCTGATTTGGAAGATGTTAAGGAAAAGTTCTATTTTGACCTTGATAACTCCTCACTGCCATTCCAAATGAACAAAAGATCATCCTTCAGGGGGTCTTGGATGCTAAGGTCAGTCACGACTCTGATGTCTGGAGCAGAGCCACTGGGAAAAACAGGGTGGGAAAAGCCAATACAAATAGCGTCCTCCGGCTGACAGTGTGCCCTTGATGGCCTCATTATAACAAACACCCTCTTCCACCAGAAGGGCAAATACAGAACCACATAGAGGCATCCTAGATCAAAGCATTGGCACTTGAATTACATTGTTGTTCGGAAAGGGAACACAGATAGCAGTTGGATTAAACGCCCCATTTTTGCCATTATGATGGCAGTTTTGAGGATGGCATTGCAGAGTAAAACACATCCTCGGTTATTCTCTCAAAGTTAAAATGGGTTTTCCTCAAGGCAGTAGAACGTTCCTTTAGTTCCAATATAGATCCTTTGTTGTTTTCCCTCTATATCCATGAAGCCCTGTATCAGGCATTTCATCATTGTGTTCTGATGAAAAGTCATAGACTCGAAATGTTAACTCTGTCTTCCTCTCCACAGATGCTGTCAGACCTGCTGAGTTTTTCCAGCAATTTTTGTTTTTGTTATAATTGACATCAATTTAGAGTACCTGAAATTGTAAGGCTGCTTTTTACATCATATTGAATGCATCCTGCAGTATTTAACCAATTTTTAAAATTATTTTTGTTCAATTTACTTTTCCATTTTGGGAGGGTTCCTCTATGTGGACTGGAAGGAATTTTGTTTTGTTTCATGATATTGATAAAAGATTCCATTAATTTCACAAAGGGTAATTTCCCAAAGGGTACAACATTCAGAGCCCATTAGGGAATAATGGGGGGCTGCTACATACATCCAGTTTACACCTTTGGGCTACGCTGGTTTTCCTTCGATAGGCCTTGCAGGCTGAAAAGACATGTCACGATTTTCACATCAAGGAGATGGTTTTGCAATTAAGGGTGGAACGTTGATTGTTGGCTTGGTGAACCAACAGACAACCCCCAAAAGGCAAGAAAAGGGTCAGAAGACAATCTTTGTTTTCTTTTGGTTACCCTCATCACCTAGTTAATCAGCCTGAGGCACTGACAGAAATCTATCTCAAACCCATCAGAGAGAGGTAGTAACAGAAGAAATCATGGACAAATAGCTTTTGAATGTAAAAGCAAAATACTGCCGATGCAGGGGATCTGAAATAAAAACAGAAAATGCCAGAAAAACTCAGCAGGTCTGGCAGCATTGGTGAAGGCAGAAACAGTGTTAACATTGAGTGCAAACTTCTAATGAAAAGTCACACTGGACTTAAAATGTTAACTGTTTCTCTCTCCACCAATGCTGCCAAACCTGTTGAGTTTTTCCAGCATTTTCTGTTTTTATAGCTTGTGTGTTCTGCCTGGAATGTGGCAACATCGAATGGTTATTTTTATATGGAAAACAAGAGTGGTAGGCTACTGGTTAAAACCCATTGTAAAACAAAAAATTGCATTCATATAGTTAAAAACCTTGTGTCAGCATAGACCGACATGTGGGTTGTTGACTTATCACTTGCTTTGGGTGCGAGTTCAGTCTCTCCCTTGTACAGAATCTTTATGTAAATCCCACAAACGGGCCAGAATTTTCCAGCCACCCCATGCAGCGGGTCTCTCCCCCCCCCCCCCCCACAGCAGGGCCGACGAGCCATTGAAATCTCTGTTCCCATCGGCGGGACCAGAAGATCCCTCCGGCGTGAGGGGCTGGAAAATTCCAGCCATGGTTTTCATCTACAAGCAACCAGTCTGAATCATGTTTACTCTGCCACGTTTACTCGCGGCAAACATTATCAGGTTTATTTGCTAAGACAACCATTAATGACAGATCCTAACACAGAAATATTCTTGCAAGCAGATAGAAAACCCCCTTCAAATTTCCAAACTTCAGAAAATACTACCATAGGCCAGAAATTGAAAAAAGGTCACAATTTTGTTGGAGCCTAATAGAAAAGCAACAAACTGAACAACCAAATTATGAACTTAAAGAAAAGATTATGATCAGAGTAACCTTACTTACAGGTTTGTCACTTTCCAAACCATCTTCTTCCGAAGAAACCTTTTCTAACGAAAGGGAATTAATTTTCATATCGTAATCAAGCTAAGGATAAAGATGGAAAAAGATTAAATTTGATTATTAATATCTCAAGCAGCTCCAACTTTTAAATTAGTCATCATGGCTATAAAATAATAATGATATACAAACTAGTGTTTTATACGCAAAAATTAGAAACTTTAAAAAAAAAATTAAAATAGAAAGTGCTGGAAACACCCAACAGTCAAGTAGCATCTGCAGAAAGAAACAGAGTTCAAATTTCAGGGCAATGACCTTTCATCTGGTTAAAATGAAAGGCTCTAACAGAAACACTGATAGGTTTATATCATTCAATCTAGCCTCTGCTCAGTTCATTCCAGAAACTCTTTGCAATCATAAAAACTTTAAGTCGTCAAGGAGAGCAAGGGGCTATTTAGCCATTAAAACCTGCCCTTCCAGAACTCCAAATCTTTTATCCAAGCACCCAGTTGTTTTGAAGTGCTTAAAGTCTGTTGCCTCAAATCTGCTGGGTTTCTGTTCTGCTGCTTGAAGTATGGCAGGACAGAACTTCTGTCCATTAACTGTTTAGGCCCTTGCCTGCCCCAAATCCTGAGAAAGAGGTCACTGTAAAATTTGAGGCGATGTGAGCAACATCCTGTAATTTTGATGGGGAGAACCAGTGGCCCTTAAACAGGCTGAAGACGCAATAACATTTTCTTTTTAAATTGTTATGCCTCAGAGACACCAGCCTGTTGTGAAAAGGCTTTCATTAGCTTTAGCCAAAACATCTTTGGGCCCTTCAGTAGGTCCTGTAGAGAATTGCATTGGATCTGCTGGGTTTAAGAATGGCTGACTCCCAGGGCTGCCCCATGAATGCCCCAAACTACTGTCACACAAGATTGTGAAAGTGAAGAAAATGGGGCTAAAACATCACAAATCAGAGCTCAACCCACTCCTCCAGGATCAGAATGCTCCTGTCTCTATTACTCTACTTAACCTATCTTCACATACATTTAAAAATCTTACTTATTTCTGATATTTGACCTGAAATCTGCCCTCCCCTATCCAACCACAAAGCCACACATTGTTCCTGCTGCTAGCCTGCCACAGTCCCCCTAAATGAATTTGCCACTAACACATTTCAATGACTTCCCGGAGGCCTCCTTTGTTATGCACTAAAGAGCCTTCACTCTGGTATTTGCTCCTTCATCCATTCTTCTCCTTCTTCCACCCGCATCTTGCCTAAAATCTCCCTAAAAATCCACCATCTCAAACTAGCCTTTTGGTCACCTCAACTAACTCCTTCCAGTTCCTGCTTGATATCCAAATTTTGCTGTCTTGCATAGCACCACAGGACTTTAAACGATGTTAAAGGAATGTACAGTTACAATTATAATCAGCCATCCTGGTGGACTCCCTAAAGCTGCCACAGTACATCTAATAATGCAACACTCCCTCAGAGCAACTGCCTAAATGTTGCACCTAAATCATTTACTCACCTTTTCGTTCAACATTGTTTGCAGGGTGCTCCACTCAACAAGATTTTTTCCTTCTGGAAGATGACTCAAGTGATCCAAGATGTTATTCTAATCAGAGGAAAATACAGTAATTTATTACTGAGAAATTAAAAATACTGATAAATTTAAAATTCACAGCATTAAAATAATCAACTAGGTACTGAGGTCACTCGGTTAAATCAAGAACAAACAACAGAAGGGAATGAGGCTGGAGTGAAGTTTAGTGATCAGTTGGTCTTTCTTTACTGACTGTCATTTAAACAGTGACTTCTATGTACTGTTGGTAAGGGTACGGCTTGAGTACAGACCTAAGTAGCAGAGTAGCATGATGCTGTCAGATATTTTTGACTCATTTAAAGTTTTTTAATGCCTTTGTGGAAGGAAGTGGTGGGGTGGGACAATAAATAAGACAGGGCACTGAAAACTCCTGTTGGAAAGTATGCACATTCAAAAACTGGATGAGTGAATCGTCCATTCATGTGGGTGCACCCCATAACCTTTTTCTGAGCATCAGTAGGTTTGAAGGGAGAAGAATGGAAAACAATGGGGGAAAATCATAAACTTGTATTGCAGAAAGCATTCAGACTTGCCATTACTAAAATTGAGTCTGTGCACCAAGGAAGTACAATATCGAAACATGCCTTTATTTAATGCTTGGCCAAACTAAACTTCACTTTTGAGAGTTCAGTTTGACAATGTTAGAAATGCAGGTCCCTTTAAGAATAAACCAGGACAAGCTTCAAAGTGAATTGAGAGCAGGTGATGCTCATTGAAGCCTGTAGTTAAGAGCTGGGTTTTTGGCCAGTTGGTGGGTTTGCTTCTGGACAGAGAAAGGATCCAGAAGGGGAGTGGTATTTGTACAGAACTACTAATTGAAATCTCAAAAGATGTCGGTAAAGGATAAAACTGGTGCTCGTTTCAACACTGATAGAAGATTAAAAGTTGAGTGATATCACAGAGATGTTTCAGTCCTTGAACACTGACTGCAACAGCTCGATTCTTACTTTGGAGCTGAAATACATAACCCATTTCAGAATGTTTGCCTCACTTATTGGGAGTGTGGAGAGCATTCCCGAGCTGAGCAGCAAGATCTGTGAACAATCTAAAAGAATATGGCCATCCCTCTCCAGTGCACGAGAGATGGAAATATTTGTAGATTGTGCTTCAGCCTTGCTAAAATTGATTCCTTTTTAGATTTTGACAATAACTAAAATTCGAGAGGCCATTGCTGCAGGTTCAGTAAGTACAATTCTCTAGAAATATGGCTGAGGGAAACCAGACAAGTAACATCTGCTATCAGGAAATTAGCAAAGTCTATAATTAAAGACAGAGGCCGGAGTTTCCCAGTGTGGGTAAGACCGAAAATTCTGGCTGAAAATCGAGGGAGTTTTTTTTGCTGGTTTGCCGAATTTTCCATTCTACTTGCAATGGCTTTCAGCTGATCAGAGAGCCTGCATGGATTTGTAAAGGGTAGGTCAGGTTTGACAAATCTGATTGAATTTTTTGAAGAGGTGACTAAAGTAGTGGACAGGGGAATCTCAATGAATGTTATTTATACAGACTTCCCAAAGACATTTTATAAAGTCCTTAGCTCATAAGAAACTGTTAGTGTAGTAACTGAAGGTATAGCCTTTCCTTCTGTCTATTATTCTTGGAGGCTCCAACCAATGAGCCCTTAGCGTGGGTAATCCGGGGGGGGGCAGGGTTTCTTGTCGAGGGCCTGGTTCAAGCAGGTGGCATCTGAAAAGTGCTCTGTAATAAAGTTTCTGTTTCTTGTTGAAACCTGTCCAGTACATCAAGTCAATACATTTGGCGATGAGGGTAAAATAGCTCACCTTATTAACATGAAATCATCGAATCTTTTTAAAAGAAACTCCCACCAGTCTTGCCACTCTTCGTCAGAATCGATCCTTATGATGTGACTTGGTTTTTATCTCATAGCAAATTAAATTACCACGGAGGAGAAGCAGGAAGCTATCCTTTTGAGTGTCTGTGGTAATAAGACATACAATCTCATCCATAGCCTGACAGCCCCGAACGTGCCCAATTCTAAGTCCTTTAATGAATTAGTGGACCTCATGAAAACGCATTACCAACCGAAGCCATCCATAATAATGAAGCAGTTTAAGTCTAATTCCAGAGTAAGAGCCCTGGGAGAGTCCTTCGCAACTTATATAGCAAAGTTTAAGCAGTTGATAGGGCACTGACTTCAGAGATACACTAAGTGATTTGCTGTGGGACCGATTATTTTGTGGAGTTCACGGCGACATCATTCAGCACTGTTTACTCACAGAGGTCGACATCGATTTGAAGCGCACCCTGGACATAGCACTATCCATGGAAAGTGCTGTGAGAGACTCGCAGGCTTTACAACACATACAACATGGCGCTGTTCTTTGTAAGTCTTGCTAGTACATACACAAAAGGATGGCTTTCTGCTTCTCCTCCGTGGTAATTTCATTTGCTATGAAATAAAAACCAAGGCGCTCTACATAGTCGCATCATAAGGATCAATTCTGCTGAACAGTGGCATAACTGGTGAGTATTCTTTACTTTTTTTTCTTAAGATTCGATGTATTCATGTTAACAAGCTGAGGTGCAGCATCGGAGCTATTTTACCCTCGTCGCCAAATGTAATAACTTGATGTACTGGACAAGTTTCACCACGAAACAGAGGCTTAATGAAAGAGAGCTTCTCAGATGCTACATGCTTGAACCAGGTTCTTATCAAGAAGACCTGCCCCCCTCGGATTACCCGTGCTTCATGTGGGGCAGGAATCTACCGCCGGGTGTGGCACAGAAACCAGAGACACTGCAGCGAAGCGAGAAGCAATGTCCACTGTTAGGAAAACAAAAAGGCCTAGTAGTAGGAACAGTTCAGCAGCAACTCCGGGGTTAATCTGTTACAGATGCTGGGGTGACCACGTATTGGACACCTGCAGATTCAAGGACGCAGAATGTCATTACTGCCATAAGAAAGCTCACGTGATAAAGCAATGCAGGGTGAAGTCGAAACAGCCCATAAAGCAGCAAACCAATATGATTGAATTGAATAATACAACAGACCCTGAAGCTGCCTTTACTGAGATCCATTCCTTGTACAAGGTCTCAACAGTAATCCAAGTGATTGGGAAGTCACTAATAATGGAGGTGGAAACGGGAGCCTCAACTACAGTGGTGGGAAAGCACACATTTAAATACCTAAATGAAGGTACCCGGCCACTAAACCTAGAGTCACCAACTGCTTAATTGAAGACATACACTGGAGAATCCATACAGGTAAAGGGCATTACCATAGTGCCTGTGTTTTATAGGCAACAGACAGCCCAACTTCCAGTGATCATAGTGACAAGAGAAGGACCTAGTCCTCTGGGCCGAGACTGGTTATAAAAAAATCAAGCTCGACTGGTCTGAAATATTTCACTCGAGAACAGGAGGAGTTCCTGAATTGCTAAAGAAATACAACAGTGTATTTCACGATAAATTAGGGAAGTTAAAAGGCTTGCAAGCAAAAATACCTGTGGACCCTCAAGTGACACCACATTTCTTTAAGGCCAGACCTGTGCCTTACAACTTAAAGGAGAAGGTGAATGCAGAACTGTGCCAATTAGAAAAGTTGGGCATCATCCAGCCAGTCCAATTCTTGGAATGGGCAGCGCCCATTGTTCCACTGGCGAAGCCTGACCAAACTACACGCATTTGTGGGGATTATAAATTGACCATGAACAAAGGCTTCTTCCTGTTGTGAATTCCATGACCGACGATGATTCTTTTTTAACAACACGTCTAATGGTGCCAACACAGTTGACAAGTTTGGCAAGAAACGGCTACAATAGCTGATCATACCCAGGAAAGAGTGGAGTTTGGCTACACTGGATGGAGAGGATGCATCTTTGTTTGCCCTAACTTATTCTTCTACCAAATGTAAACCTATAGCATCCACCCTGTGACCCAGGTAAGTAACTTCCAGTGCTTCGAATGTACATTTCTGTTTCTTTCATTGTACACCGGCTTCCAAAAATCTTTTTGGCATCTTTTCCACGTTGGCCAAGTGCTAACCAAATTAGGTAAGTATCCTATCCCAAGGATAGATGACTCGTATGCAAAGCTAGCTGGAGGCAAATCCTTCACAACA
This sequence comes from Carcharodon carcharias, assembly GCF_017639515.1. Classification (NCBI taxonomy): domain Eukaryota; kingdom Metazoa; phylum Chordata; class Chondrichthyes; order Lamniformes; family Lamnidae; genus Carcharodon; species Carcharodon carcharias. Next base: position 70,736,069 of record NC_054481.1, on the reverse strand, counting down.
CTGGACATGAGCCATGCTTAGCAACAATTAGAGCTGGATAGCACATCTAGAGGATACGTGATCATCAACATGCACAAGGGTCTTTATCAATACACTCACCTACCCTCTGGAGTATCGTCTGCATATGCAATTGTCCAAAGGGCAATGGAGAGTCTTTTGCAAGGACTTCCCCGAGTGGTAGTATACCTAGACGATGTTCTGTTCACAGGGTCAACTGAAACCAAACACTTGGCCAACCTGGAAGAGGTGCTAAGAAGGTTCTTGGAAACCAGCGTACAATGAAAGAAAGAGAAATGCACATTCCAAGCACGAGAAGTTATTTACCTGGGTCACAGGGTGGGCACTATGGGTTTGCATCCGGTAGAAGAGAAAGTTCAAGTAAACGAAGATGCGCCCTCTCCGTCCAGTGTAACCAAACTCAAGTCTTTCTTGGGTATGATCAACTAGTATAGCCACTTCTTGCCAAGCCTATCAATTGTGTTTGCACCATTAGACTTGTTGTTAAATAAGAATCACCATTGGTCGTGGAATTTAAAACAGGAAGAAGCCTTTATGAAAGTAAAGAAACTTGCATTTGTAGTGTTTATTGGTACACTACAACCCATCAAAAGAATTGGTATTAACATGTGATGCATCTCCTTATGATGTAGGAGCCGTGCTATCACAGAATGGAAAACGGATCAGAAAGGCCAACTATCTATTTCTCCAGAATCCTCTCCGCAGCCAAGAAGGGTTATTTCCAGCTAGTAAAGGAAGGTTTATCAGTAGTATTCGGAGTGAAGAATTTCCACCAGTATCTGCATGGACAACATTTCACCATTGTGTCAGACCGTAAACCATTAATGGGTTTATTCAGTAAGGATAAGGCCATTTGCCAATAGCATTAGCAAGAATTCAACATTGGGCTTTGATATTATCTGCATATGTTTATACCTTTATGCACCGTCCTGACTTGCACATTGCAAATGCACACACACTCAGTCGTCTCCCATTACCAGATAGCACTGTACATGCTCAATGCCACAAGAAGTTGTGCTTGTACTGAATTTCTTGGATTCTTCAATTGTGGGTGCAAAGCAAATTAGAAATTGAATGAACCGAGATCCAATTTTGTCCAGAAACAAAGACCTTGTATTGCAAGGGCGGTCAAATTCACCAGTGTCTGAAGAGATGAGACCATTCCATGCCCAAAAAACAGAGTTAAGTTGTCAAGATGGAATCTTGTTGTGGGGTCAAGAATCATCATCCCTTCACAAGGTAGAGAACCACTCTTGTCAGAGCTTCAAAGTGCACATCCAGGCATATAGGAGATGAAAATGCTTGTGTGAAGCTATGACTGGTGGCCAGGCATTGACAGTGACATTAAAAGCATGGTCAAGCATTGTCTCCATTGCCAGCAACAACAGAGGTTGCCTGTTTCAGCTTTACTATATCTGTGGGAGTGGCCTGGTTGACCCTGGGTTAGACTATATATTGATTATGTAGGACCATTCTTAGATACCATGTTTTTGGTGATCGTAGATGCACATCCTAAATGGATGCATGTATACGAAGTCACATCATCGTCATTGAGCACAACGATCAAAAAGCTGTGTCATTGTTTGAGTATACATGGCCTACCGAAACTCATAGTTTCTGATAATGGTACAGTCTTTACCACTAGAACTTCAGAGATTCATGAGTTTAAATGGAATCAGATATATTAAAACACTACCATATCATCCCTCAACAAATGGTTTAGCTGAGAGAGCTGTGCAAACTTTCAAATGTGGAATGAAGAGGTTATCAGAAGGTACTCAAGAAATTCGACTTTCCCGCTTTCTTCTCAGCTATAGTACGATGCCTCACTCAACTATGGGTTCAATTCCGAGTGAATTATTGATGAAACGCCACCTAGGTGCACAGTTAAGTCTGGTGTTTCCAAGCTTAGAGGGGAAGGTGGAGAAGAATCAGTCATCAAAAATTGAATCACGATACTCATAGCAAAGCTCGCAGGTTCAATGTAGGGACACGTTTTTCGTGCAGAATTTTGGAAGTGCACCTTGTTGGGTTCCTGGAACTATTGTCTCTGGAACTGGTCCCTTGTCCTTCCAGGTGGAAGTGGAAGACCAAATTGTTCGAAAACATGTAGACCATCTTCAGGATAGGGAGGCATTCCAACAACCAGCTATTCCGCCTGTGATTAACATCGAACCATTAATCCCCGAGGTGACAGATCGACCTAGAATAGACATGCCCGATGTCTCTGTAGAGTTGCCAAACCCCGAACTGCCACTTTCTAATGATGTATCTGGTGCTGCTATTCCTGATCATGTCAATCCTGTGGAAGAACCTCAGTGGTAGAGCTATGCCACTCTAACCGAATAAGGAAAGCACCTCGGAGACTTAATCTTTAATCACCCGAGTCGTATATATGTACATGTTGTGAGACACTCAAATGTTCTCTGTAAATAGAAACTGGAAAAAAAAAACAAATGGAGAGGAAATATAGTAATTGAAGGTACAGCCTCTCCAACTGTCTAGTATGGGTCATGTGACTGTTCTTGGAGGCTCTGACCAATGAGCCCCAAGCAAGGGTAAACCGGTGGTTTGTTGGGGGGGGTGGTTTCTAATCAAGGACCTGGTTCAAGCATATAGCATCTGAAAAGCTCTCTGTAATTAAGTTAACCATTTTTTGTTGAAGTCTGTCCAGTATGTCAAGTCATTACAGTTAGCTAAAGTTGAAGTTTATGGAATTGAAGGCAAGTTACTGACCTGGTTAGGAAATTGGCCAAGTGCAGGTAGATGGAGAGTAGGGAGAATGGGCAGGTACTCTAATAGTCAGGATATGACTAGTCATATCCCAGAATTATCTGGGTTGGGACCTCAACTATTCACCTTGTTCATTAACAACTTAGATGGTGGGGTAAAAAGTCACATATCCAAATTTCCCAATGACACAAAGATAAGTGGTATTGTAAGATGTGTACTTGGAAAGGTAAAATTAGAGACATTAATAGATTAAGTGAGTGGGCAAAACTAGAGCAAATTAATTTCAACGCAGGCAAATATGACACCCTCTACATTGGACCTAAAAAGGATAAAATGTTGAAAAGCTAAAAACAGTGGAAATGCAAAGAGACCTGGGGGGTGGGGTTCAGGTATATAGATCATTAAAATGATATGAACTTGTACAGAAAATACTCAAAAATGCTAATGGAATGCTGGCTAAAATGGAATATCTAGAGTGCTAGATAACGAGTGGGGGAAATGGTTGAGGTTATGCTTCAGCCATATAAAGCACCTGGAGTGCTGCAAGCAGTTCTGGGCATCACACCTTAGGAAGGATATATTGGCCTTGGAGGGAGTGCATCATAGGTTTACCAAAATTGTAGCTCGACCCTAACAGTCCAGGTAAGAGGAGGGGTTGCACAAACTAGGGTTATGTTCCCTGGAATTTAGAAGGTTAAAGGGTGATTTGGTCAAAGAAAGGGGAACTGATAGGGTAGAGAGAAACTATGTTATGCTGGTTGGGGAGACTAGGACTAGTGGATGTAGGTTATGGAACCTGCAGAAAGAGGAACCGCAGCTTACAGTTGAGAATTGCATATCCAATCATGACGTGTAAATTTTTAAGTATGACTAAAATAACCATCCTGCTTTGAGGAATCAGGAGGTGGGCTGATGGGGAACAACTAGTTTTCCTCAAACCTGCTGAACTGAGATGTTACAGTAAATTTTCTTATGGTAAAACAAGACATTGTTATCAGGAGAGAACTAAGTAGAATTGTTAAACAGGTTATTAAACAGACTTCGGAGGTCTGCAAAACAAGACAAGTGTCTGTCAGTTCCTGGGACTTAATAAGCACAGCCAATCACGAGGCAACAAACAAAGAAGTCAGGCATCATATCTGGAAGATTGCCAGCTCAGTAGATTTGAGTTCAGCAGAGGAACACTGGAAGGTTAGGAACTGCCAACACAGCAAATGCTGTTTGATTTTTGAAGCGTATTAAAGACAGTAACTTCAGAATTTTGGCACTGATGGGTGATTTGTTCAGTCACTGAAGATTATAATCAACAAACTGACCATTTATATGTAATTTGTAGGTATAACTCTCCTTAGAACACCGTGCATTCTATTGTTGAGGGTTGAACATATTACATTGCAAAACGGCAGTCAAGATTTTAGTGGTTAACTGAAGCTTTTTGAGTGTGATCTCATTATTTCTGTAATTCTTGGGACAGAACTCTAAAGCTTGTTAGGACTAAAGGGAGCATAATTTAAAAATTCCTGCCAGGCCTTTAAGAAGTGAATTACGAAATGCTTCTACATGCAAAGGGTAGAAGTTTGCAAGATTAATTGTTAATTTTAAATCTGCAATTAATCTCTTTTTCATCCAGAAGTATTAAGGGATATGGGGCAAAGACAGGTTACATTACAAATATACAAATTACGAGGAGTAGGCTATTTGACCCCTCGAGCATGCTTCACCGTTTGTTAAGATCATGGCTGATCTGATTATGGCCTATCTACCCCCTGTACCCTTTGACTATATGAACACATTGAATTAAGTCACAGATCAGCCTGAATGGCAAAACAGACTCATCAGGGGCTAAAAGGCCTGCGGCTGTTCATTTATTAATTAACTGTAACTACACTGGCCTAGTAACCACAGTGTTTTGTGTAGCAATTTGTGATCACTAAAATACGACTAAAACTTGCATAACCCTCAGTGCACCAGGAAATTACAGGCTGGGTTTATCATCCATTCATCGAGATTGGACTAAAAATCTAAGCCCATCTTTCATTCCAGCCAAGGCAGAAACCTCCAAAACAAGGGACAAGTTCTAAATTTAGACATAGTTTTTACTCACATTTTGAAACACTCTGCATTAGCAATCTTAAGCAATTTAATGTAACTTAGCTATTCATCTTTGAATATCAATATTTGAACTGTTTCTATTCATAACTCACCAGTTTGCGAGACATTTCTTCTGAACTTTGTGCTTTGCTTTGATTTGCCTGTGGATACAAAAAGTTTTCAATTAAAGTTTATGAAAAACGAAACAGCAAAACGGAACATCTAAAAATGCATACAAAAATGGAATGTTGTAGTGGAATTAGAAATGAGTGTTTGGAGCATTTCCTCATGGAAGCAGCTTTCTTTGATGCAAAAAATTAAGATAATATACCCCAAATGTACTCAAGGTTATTTAGTGTGAAGGCCCCTTTAACAAAAATGCTGCACCCTTTAATGATCTGCTGAGGGAGTTATATAGCCATTGGTGCAAAGCATTGGTGTAAACCCCAGGAACTAGCAGGAAACCTCTGCTCAGCCATTTAAAAGCACTGTTCAGCTTGCAGTACTCAGCAGCTTTCTGGGGCAGAGCAGGAACAGTGCTTTGCTCTTTCATATCTTTCTGAAGTTACTCCACTTCACATCTTACAATGTCTTGATTTTACTTGGAAAGGATTATAACCACATAAATGCCAGGGCAGCAGGGAAGAACATGATCCAGGAGATCTCCAAAACTCAGTAGTGCAGACATCCATGCCCTACTCAATGAGACTGAAAGAAGAGAGGGCCAGACTACTGGTATGCATTCCACTAAACCTACCCATCACTCATGGCACATGAATGGAGGTGGCCTTGAGAGCTATCTTCCCCCACCAAGGCAGTATGATTGAGCCTCTAAAGCTGAAGCTCTCTGATGCCAAAAGAAAAGGTTAAAATAAAAGAAAAAAAGGATTACAGCGTATGTCAGGTCCCAATATAATAAAAACTGGCAGATAAGAGAGTGATGGTGATATAGAAAAAGGACTTGAATTCATAAGCAGCTTTCATGGTTCAGAAAACACATTGACCTGTAACTTCTGGTGGAGCAGCGATTAAGTTGGGTTGAGTCGGACTGGGGGGGTGGGGGGGGTTGAGGGGGTGTGGCAGGTGTGGGGGGATGTAGGGATTGGGTCAGGCTGGGGAGTGGAGTTGGAGGGTACCATCTAGAAGGACAAGGGCAGCAGATAGATGGTAACACCACCAACTGGAAGTTCCCCTCCAAGCCACCCACCATCCTGACTTGAAAATATGTCGCCATTCCTTCACTGCTGATGGGTCAGAATCCTGGAACTCCCTCCCTAGCAGCATTGTGGATGTACCTACACCATATAGGCTGCAGTGGTTCAAGGCGGCAGCTCACCACCACCTTCTCAAGGGCAATTAGGCATGGACAATAAATGCTGGCCTAGCCACATCACATAAATGAGAAGAAAAACAGTCACAGGGTAGTAGAGGGTGTGGGAAGGGGGTTGATGGGGAATCCCATGGGGAATCGGGGTGTGGTAGTGGGGGGAGGAGGGTGGGGGATTGAGTATGAGTCCATGCTACAGTTACTTAGAAGCTCAGAGTGGTTTCAATTCTTCTAACTTTTTTCTGAGTAACAATTGTTGTATGACAGTCGGACCCATTCAAAGTTTGTGCATTAATTTTCATTATTGGAAGGTTCCCAGCGCAGGGCAATTGCCCAAAGGAAGTCTGCACTTGCCGAGGCAATCCTTACCTGGGAAGGTCCGTGGATGAGAGGGTTTCCCACCACATCTTTGGGGTAACCCCCCCCCTCCCCCAAGATACACTGCCCCAGAGCTCAGAAGTTGTAGGCCATTATAGCCGGTTAAGTATTTTTGAAGAATAGTCACTGTTATACTGTAGGAGGCATCAGTCAATTGCCCACAGCAAGGTCCCTCAAACAGCAATATGATAATGAGGACAAATATTGGCAGGAGACCAGGGAACACAGAATAGTTCAGAATAATTTTTTGATTGGAAAGAAGTAGTCAGTTCAGTCCCCCATGGGCCAATAGTAAAACCATTGTTTTTCTTGTTATATGTAAATGACCATGACCTGAGGTCACAGTTTTAAGATGTTTGGCAAAGGAGCAAGACGAGCAATGAGGAACATGTTGTTCAAAACAGAGTGCGTTAAGATCTGGTGTGCATTACCTGAAACAGTGACAGGCACAGATACCATTGGAACTTTCAAAAGGGAACTGTATATGTACTTGAAGAGGACTAATTTGCAGGGTCGTGGGAAAAAGCTGGGGTGTGGGACTAATCAGACAGCTCTATCAAAGAGCCAGTACAAGCATGACCTCCTTCTTTACTGTATGATTCTATGGTGCTATCAAGAATTCCAAAGCCCTGATCAGGCTAGCAATGCACTTCCCCATTCTTCCTTGTCAGCCATGGACACCAGCACTCTCTTCACCCTGTTAAAGTAACACTTAATTCCACACAAAAATGACACTCCAACGCAATACTACACTGCCGAAGGTGCCATCTTTCAGAGGAGACGTTGAACAGAGTACGCCCTTTTAGGTGGATGTAAAAGATCCCATGGAAATATTTGAAAGAAAGGCTGGGTAGATATGCCCAGTGTCCTGGCCAATATTTATCCCTCATCAACACCACAAAAACAGATTACCTGGTTATTTTCATGTTGCTGTTTGTGGGAGCTGACTGTGTGCAAATTGGCTGCTGCATTTCCTGCATTTTTTAAAAATTTGTTCACGGGATGTGGGCATCACTGACTAGGCCAGCATTTATTTCCTAATTGCTCTTGTTCAGTGGGCATTTAAGAGTCAAGGGTCTGGAGTCACATGTAGATCAGGTAAGGACAGTAGATTTCCTTCCCTAAAGACATCAGTGAATCAGATGGTTCACAGTCAGAAATGGTTTTATTGTAATTTCTGATAATTCCAGATTTTGATTGAATTCAAATTTCACCATCTGCCACTGTAGGATTCAAACCCAGGTCCCCAAAGCATTACCCTGGGTGTCTAGAATACTAGGCTAGTGACAATACCACTATGCCACCACCTCCCACTATTACAATAGAGACTATAAAAACACTTTACTGACTGTGAAATGTTTTGGGGCATCCTTAAGTCATGCAAGGTGCTATATAAATTCAAGTCTTTCATTTTCTTTCTTACACAACTCATCCTTCACATTGCATTCTGACACAGGGTATGTCTAACTCATTATCCTGAGGAGAAGCTGGGGAAATCTTTTCTTCTGTATTACACACAACGATCCTGTCAACATTTCCAACTGCTTCATTCTGCCCTGTCATCTCTTATCCCAACTTACTTCCTGCTTCTCTCCCAGGCACTAACCTGGAGACTTTCACTTGGTGAATTTAAAGTGGTTGTGAGCAATTCTCACCAAGTGACTCACTGAGCACAAGGAATTGAAAGAAACAGGAAGTGTGGGATGACAATGTCCCCTTCCCAGTGAAGGTTTAGGAGAAGGCTCCCTATGGCTCCAGTACTTGCCTGAAAAGAGTGATATTTGAGGAACATCCCTGCAAGCCCAAGGCATGCAGCATCTGATAGATGTGTCTCGAGTCTATAGCTCCCTTTTGCGGCAACATGGAAGTTTGTAATCCTTATCAGCACTAAAGCAGCAAGTTACAGCTGCACTGAAATCTGCAGATGCCTAATTAAAATGAACCCAAGGACCAGTCACTGCCTCCAACTCAAAGGAAGTATCTCACATGGTCTAGGTTGCAAATAATGAGAAACAGTGTTGGCGATAGAAAATCAAGGCACTCAATGGGAAGCCTGGTGTTGGAGAACAGCATGGTAACTAATTGCACTGTGGAATTATTGTATTAAGATAGACTGTTTGCTTTGTGATTCAGGGTGTTGCTGGGGGGAGGGGGGTGGCATTGGTGTTAGGGCGATGTCAATTTAACGTCAAAGGGCTTTCTGGCAGGAATCAACCAAAGTCATTTAGTTCATCACCCACACATGGCAGAATGAGGCCACGATGACTTTATTCACCAGTCCTCAATACTGGGGACTAGTCTACCAGAAGGGTCCGCTAACCTTGCAAACATCAGGCAGTCTGGCTGCCTGACATAAATAAGAAACTCAATTTTAAGGCCTCTTCGCATTGCAATCCTTTCCTGGCCTGACTTAGCTGCTGGATAAGCTGCAGTTGCCCTTCCACAAGCCCAAGTTAAAATGCCAGAGAGATCAATTGATGTTATTAGAGTCTGATTCACATATTTAAAGATGGGACTCTTTGGCTTCATGCAGGGATCTGCTCATAATGCATGGGTCTGGTTAAAATTGGACACAGGCATATCCAAGTGGCTTTCTGGTAAGTAACCTGACCCACCTCAACTATACTGTCCCAGTATCTGCAAAGCATGCGGAGTTAAAAAGCAGCAACCTAGGAAAGTATAATTACAGAAGAAAGGGGACAATCATTTTGTGCCGATTCACTCACTCAGGTGATAATCGTTGGCAAAGTCATGTTCAGACAAAGAAAGCGGATGTATTGTCATGTTTCAGATGGCTATTGGTTAAAGAAATAAAATATTATTTGGAAGTCAGGGGGCAAGAGGTCAGGCTGTGGTGTCCAGATTGACAGACAGAAAGAGAGCTTCTGACAGCATCTGGCCTCTGATGATTCTTGGAAATAAATCATTGGACAATTAAGGGAAGAATTTTCCCCCATTTGGCAGGGGAGGGGGTGGTTGTGCGGGGGCGGGCGCAGATCCAATCGGTGCCCCCCGATCGGGTCCACGCCACCATTTTATGTGGGTAGGCCAATTAAGGCCCGCCCAGTGTGACTTGCGCCCAGGAGAGCTGTGCGCTCCTCCGTGTGTGGGCCAGGGTGGGGAGTGTTCCCTGAGTTGAGGCCTGCACTCTTTTGCATGCAGAAATCACAGAGGTGCCTCAGGGAGATTAGTTTAAGTTTTAAAAATCTAAATAAAGAAAAAATTTTAAGACATGTCCCCTCATGTGACAGTGTCACATGAGCTGGGACATGTCAATGAATTTTTATAAAAATTTTTATTCAATTTATAAACAATTCGTAAAACCACATCCCGCCTGTGGATGAGGTCCTGTGAAAAACGCAAAGGCCGCCCAGGCTCTTCACCTGCCCGCCAGTCTTAAGGTTGGACGGGCAGCTCAGTTTATTAGTTTAATTTATTTTTAAATGGCCTTAATAGGCCTTTGACAGTTCGGCGGTTATGCAACCGGCTTGGCTATGTGCCCACCAAACTGAAACGCCTGATGTCACCCTGCGTCATTTTACACCTCGGCGAGCGGGCCCCATCCCTGCTCGCCAAGCCAAGAATTCTGGCCTAAGAGTTTGAAAGCGCCAATGTAAGTGAGTTGGTGAACCAACATTCTGAAGAAGATGCAGAGAGCGGTGAGGATTACCGATCCATTGAGAGTTCACCGGGTCAGCAGTCGGAGGGATGAGCACGGGAAAGGGGTTTGCGTAATTATCCCCCAGCATGATGGGAAAGTTGGTAAAAATGGGTGATGGGGAATTTGGGGTTTCTGCTTGTAGGAGGCAGTGCCAGGTGGTTTATTGGGTCCTTTGGAAAATCCCAAGAGTGCCGCAGAGGAATTTGAAATACCCTGGGTCACATTTCTGGAGCAGGGAATGAGTTTCTAACATCACTACCCACCTGCTGGGAACAAGTATGGAATTAAAATAGAGCCACACATACTTTTCCAAGCTTCCCTGTACCAAATTTCCAATATTGATATAGGAATAAATTTGATCAGAAACTGAACTGTGGTGAAGGTTACTCTAGAAGTCCAAACAAATTCTGAATCAGCTATCAATTCTTTTCTCATTCACCTCCAATACTCTTTTTCTCCCAGTATATTGGATTCAAAATCTAAGGGGAAAGGCCATGATTTGGAGAGAGAGGCCACGATGTGAAGTGGGTGGGGGGAGATGCAATATGGAGGCATTGAGGGAGGGGGAAATAGAGGTCATGAGGTGGAAGGGCAGGGAGGGGGTGTAGGAGGCTAAAATGTGGAGGGGGATTGAATATCAAGGCCCTTCATCCTGAATTCTAGATCCCTGTCCCTTGCTTCCTCTCTGCCCAATTCCAAAGGCCCCCTTAAAATGCCTTTTACCCAGCCTTCTGTCACCTCTTCTAATTCTTCTCCTATGACTGATCAGTTTCCGTTCTCTACCCCTCTCTCTCTCTTTCTTTTCTGTATTTACCTTGGAATATTTTGCTTTGTTACATAAATGGAAATCATAGTTAATGTCTTGGAGGATCCACTGAAATGAAGAAAGTGAATCAAGGATGCAGCTGGCCTCTCCTCATAATTCATGTCTCCAGAGTAGCTCAAGAGGGAAGGAGGTCAGGATTTATGAGTCTCCGTTAAGCAAATCTACTTTCAGACAGGTAACAAATATGTAAAAATTACATTATCTTCACAGACATTAGAAGAGCACTATGAAAAGAAATGGAGTTCTTTCACATCGAAAATAAGGCACAAAGATAGACACAATTAGTAAAGAGTCTACTCTGTAAATATTTAGGAATGTTACTAACTCACTTTGTCAAGCTCCTTCCTCAGTATTTCATTGGTACTATTTAACTGGTTAATTGTATTTATCAATTCCTGTAAAGTTGTCATAGCCTGAAAAAAAAAACACAAGAAATGTGGTTACTTTACCTGCTTGCTGATAAACATTTTACAACAAACTGTTCAGATTATCATGCACTCCTAGTGCTGCCTGCAGCGATAACCTGCTGTAGGTTGGAACTTCCTAGATATGCAGATATTTTTAACAATAATTTAGAACGCTGACGTTTTATTTGCTGGTAATTTCATTGCATTTCAGTAGAAATAACAGAAGAACACTAGTACACCATGACAGAGACCAGGATTCCTGCAGTCTCCAAAATAAGACAGATATATCAGAATAGCAAGTGACTGCTCACCCAGAAGGGTGTGAAGAGGGAGGAAATGCAGGAATCCTTTTGAAGCATGGCTCATTCAAACAAAGATTCAGCACTGAACGCCACTGAGTGTGACAACATGTCGAATGAGTACATTCCTGAGCCTGGCAATGTCGAATGCAGGAACATAGTAATAATTGGGCATTTAGCAGGCAGGGGGCAGACAGAGTCCTGCTATTGCTGACTCAAGTTCAATATGGTACATTACTCCATCCCCCACCATGATGGTCTGAGGGCCCTTAGCTTCTTCCTCGAACAGAGGCCCGAACAATCCCCATCCACCACTACTCTCCTCCGTCTGGCTGAACTTGTTCTCACACTGAACAATTTCTCCTTCAACTCCTCTCACTTCCTTCAAATAAAAGGTGTGGCTATGGGTACCCTCATGGGCCCCAGCTATGCCTGTCTCTTTATGGGGTATGTGGAACATTCCTTGTTCCAGTCCTACTCCGGCCCCCTTCCATAACTCTTTCTCCGGTACATCGATGATTACTTCAGTGCCGCTTCATGCTCTCGTCAGGACTTGGAAAAATTTATTAATTTTGCTTCCAATCTCCACCCCTCCATCATTTTCACGTGGTCCATCTCTGACACTTCCCTTCCCTTCCTTGACCTCTCTGTCTCAATCTCTGGTGATAGACTGTCCACCAATATCCATTACAAACCCACCGACTCCCACAGCTACCTCGACTACAGCTCCTCACACCCCGCTTCCTGTAAGGACTCCATCCCATTCCCATTCCTTCGCCTCCGTCGCATCTGTTCCGATGATGCCACCTTCAAAAACAGTTCCTCTGACATGTCCTCCTTTTTCCTTAACTGAGGTTTTTCACCCACAGTCGTTTTCAGGGCCCTCAACCGTGTCCGGCCCATCTCCCGCGCATCCGCCCTCACGCCTTCTCCTCCCTCCCAGAAACATGATAGGGTCCCCCTTATCCTCACTTATCACCCCACCAGCCTCCGCATTCAAAGGATCATCCTCCGCCATTTCCGCCAACTCCAGCATGATGCCACCACCAAACACATCTTCCCTTCACCCCCCCTATCGGCATTCCGTAGGGATCGCTCCCTCCGGGACACCCTGGTCCACTCCTCCATCACCCCCTACTCCTCAACCCCCTCCTATGGCACCACCCCATGCCCACGCAAAAGATGCAACACCTGCCCCTTCACTTCCTCTCTCCTCACCGTCCAAGGGCCCAAACATTCCTTTCAAGTGAAGCAGCATTTCACTTGCATTTCCCCCAACTTAGTCTACTGCATTCGTTGCTCCCAATGTGGTCTCCTCTACATTGGAGAGACCAAACGTAAACTGGGTGACCGCTTTGCAGAACAACTGCGGTCTGTCCGCAAGAATGACCCAAACCTCCCTGTCGCTTGCCATTTTAACACTCCACCCTGCTCTCCTGCCCACATGTCTGTCCTTGGCTTGCTGCATTGTTCTAGTGAAGCCCAGCGCAAACTGGAGGAACAACACCTCATCTTCCGACTAGGCACTTTACAGCCTTCCGGACTGAATATTGAATTCAACAACTTTAGGTCGTGAGCTCCCTCCCCCATCCCCACCCCCTTTCTGTTTCCCCCTTCCTTTTTTTTCCAATAAATTATATAGATTTTTCTTTTCCCACCTATTTCCATTATTTTTAAATATCTTAAAATCTTTTATGCTCTCCCCACCCTCACTAGAGCTATACCTTGAATGCCCTACCATCCATTCTTAATTACCACATTCGTTTAGATAATATCACCAACTTTAACACCTATGTGTTCTATTGTTGTTGACATCTTTTGATGATCTGCTTCTATCACTGCTTGTTTGTCCCTACAACCACACCACCCCCCTCCACTTCTCCCTCTCTCCGCCCCTCCAACACACCTTAAACCAGCTTATATTTCAACTCTTTCTTGGACTCGAACTCAAGTTCTGTCGAAGGGTCATGAGGACTCGAAACGTCAACTCTTTTCTTCTCCGCCGATGCTGCCAGACCTGCTGAGTTTTTCCAGGTAATTCTGTTTTTGTTTTGGATTTCCAGCATCCGCAGTTTTTTTGTTTTTATCTCTGTGTTTAATTGACTACCACTGCTCTTCAAGAAATGCCTACCTCCTTGAAGAAGTTCTGTTCTTTTCTACGACAAGATTTCCGTTCCTCTCTTTTGCTTTGCTCACCTTCATTGCTTTCCATTTCCCTCCTAGTGTTTGACAAGGTGTTTACTAAAACCCGCTTTCACAGCCATATCTCCTTTCTCAGTGACTGTCTCCGTCTCCGACTTACCCGTGGATTTCAACTGAAATTCCACCCCTCATGTTTCGAACCCACCCCGGACTACAGGTATCTCCGGGACATAAAACGTTTCTCGGACTGCTGTTCCCGTCACATTCTGAAATCCACACTCAGTGCCATGCGCCGCCATATGAACACACTCGACCTCTCCCTCCAGCAGCACCGCCGTACCCTTTATCAAAGCTGCGCGTGCCCCCAGTTTCATTTTATTCTTCGGCTCATCCGACGCCTCAACAAGAAACTTTTTCTCTTTCTCTCAAGTGCTAAGGAACGCAAGCTCCAACAACTCATCGACACCAACACCCATCTAGGACCCTCCACCCCTGCCCGTCCCTCCGTCCCCACCCCATCTTCCAATCCCAACCCCAGCCGTGTATTCACTATACCCCCTGACCTTCCCCTCTCCGATGCTGAATGTTCAGTGCTCAGCAAAGGACTTAGTTTCATACCCTTACGCCCTCACCTCAATTAATTTCGGGCTCGGCATGATGCTGAACTCTTCTTCCGCCGTCTTCGTCTCCGGGCTCACTTCTTTGGGCAGGAGTCCTCTCCCCGTTCAACGGATCCTTTTACCCATCTCCAATATTCTCCCTCCACCTGGACCCCTCCCTCTGGATTCTTACCTCCTCTTGATCTTTTCATTGAGAACTGTCGGCGCGACATTAGTCGTCTCAATTTCTCTGCTCCTCTCACCCATTCTAACCTGTCTCTCTCTGAACTTACTGCACTCCATTCTCTCAGGTCCAACCCTGACATTGTCATCAAACCTGCTGACAAGGGTGGTGCTGTTGGCACACTGACCTCTACCTCGTGGAGGCTGAGCGTCAACTCGCAGACACTTCCTCCTACCTCTCCCTGGACCATGACCCCACCACTGAACATCAAGCCATTGTTTCCAGAACTGTCACTGACCTCATCTCCTCTGGGGATCTTCCTCCCACAGTTTCCAACCTGATAATCGCCCAACCTCGGACGGCCCGCTTCTATCTCCTACCCAAAATCCACAAACAGAACAGCCCCAGTAGACCGATCGTCTCAGCTTGCTCCTGCCCCAGAACTCATTTCTCGTTATCTTGACTCCCTTCTCTCTCCCCTTGTCCAGTCCCTTCCCACCTACATCCGTGATTCCTCTGACACCTTACGTCACATCAACAATTTCCAGTTCCCTGGCCCCAACCGCTTCCTCTTCACCATGGATGTCCAATCCCTCTACACCTCCATCCCCCACCATGATGGTCTGAGGGCCCTTAGCTTCTTCCTCGAACAGAGGCCCGAACAATCCCCATCCACCACTACTCTCCTCCGTCTGGCTGAACTTGTTCTCACACTGAACAATTTCTCCTTCAACTCCTCTCACTTCCTTCAAATAAAAGGTGTGGCTATGGGTATCCCAGCTATGCCTGTCTCTTTATGGGGTATGTGGAACATTCCTTGTTCCAGTCCTACTCCGGCCCCCTTCCATAACTCTTTCTCCGGTACATCAATGATTACTTCGGTGCCACTTCATGCTCTCGTCGGGACTTGGAAAAATTTATTAATTTTGCTTCCAATCTCCACCCTTCCATCATTTTCACGTGGTCCATCTCTGACACTTCCCTTCCCTTCCTTGACCTCTCTGTCTCAATCTCTGGTGATAGACTGTCCACCAATATCCATTACAAACCTACCAACTCCCACAGCTACCTCGACTACAGCTCCTCACACCCCGCTTCCTGTAAGGACTCCATCCCATTCTCTCAGTTCCTTCGCCTCCGTCGCATCTGTTCTGATGATGCCACCTTCAAAAACAGTTCCTCTGACATGTCCTCCTTCTTCCTTAACTGAGGTTTTCCACCCACAGTCGTTGACAGGGCCCTCAACCGTGTCCGGCCCATCTCCCGCGCATCCGCCCTCACACCTTCTCCTCCCTCCCAGAAACATGATAGGGTCCCCCTTATCCTCACTTAACACCCCACCAGCCTCCGCATTCAAAGGATCATCCTCCGCCATTTCCGCCAACTCCAGCATGATGCCACCACCAAACACATCTTCCCTTCACCCCCCCCTATCGGTATTCCGTAGGGATCGCTCACTCCGGGACACCCTGGTCCACTCCTCCATCACCCCCTACTCCTCAACCCCCTCCTATGGCACCACCCCATGCCCGCACAAAAGATGCAACATCTGCCCCTTCACTTCCTCTCTCCTCACCGTCCAAGGGCCCAAACATTCCTTTCAAGTGAAGCAGCATTTCACTTGCATTTCCCCCAACTTAGTCTACTGCATTCGTTGCTCCCAATGTGGTCTCCTCTACATTGGAGAGACCAAACGTAAACTGGGTGACCGCTTTGCAGAACAACTGCGGTCTGTCCGCAAGAATGACCCAAACCTCCCTGTCGCTTGCCATTTTAACACTCCACCCTGCTCTCCTGCCCACATGTCTGTCCTTGGCTTGCTGCATTGTTCTAGTGAAGCCCAGCGCAAACTGGAGGAACAACACCTCATCTTCCGACTAGGCACTTTACAGCCTTCCGGACTGAATATTGAATTCAACAACTTTAGGTCGTGAGCTCCCTCCCCCATCCCCACCCCCTTTCTGTTTCCCCCTTCCTTTTTTTTCCAATAAATTATATAGATTTTTCTTTTCCCACCTATTTCCATTATTTTTAAATATCTTAAAATCTTTTATGCTCTCCCCACCCTCACTAGAGCTATACCTTGAATGCCCTACCATCCATTCTTAATTACCACATTCGTTTAGATAATATCACCAACTTTAACACCTATGTGTTCTATTGTTGTTGACATCTTTTGATGATCTGTTCCTATCACTGCTTGTTTATCCCTACAACCACACCCCCCCCTCCACTTCTCTCCCTCCCTCTCTCTCCGCCCCTTCCACACACCTTAAACCAGCTTATATTTCAACTCTTTCTTGGACTCGAACTCAAGTTCTGTCAAAGGGTGATGAGGACTCGAAACGTCAACTCTTTTCTTCTCCGCCGATGCTGCCAGACCTGCTGAGTTTTTCCAGGTAATTCTGTTTTTGTTATGGTATATTACTTCACTGGTGCCAGGCTAACTTTATAGAGATGGTGCACAGAATTTTAGCAAGAGTGGGAAGGGAGGGGTGGGTAAGAGAGCCTAAAGTTATGGTCCATTCAAAATCAGCGATATAGGATGGAAGATGATTGAGACCCTGCAGTCAGAGTTTGAGGAGCTAAGAAGGAAGTAAGAAGACTGAATCTCACAGATAGTAATCTCTGGGTAACTCCTAGTGCCACAACCTAGTGAGAACAGAAGTAGGAGGAGAATATGGCAAGTTAATACATAGTTAGAGACGTGGTACAGGACTTCAGGTTCCAGGGACATTGGCAGCAATTCTGTGACAGGAAAAATATGTTCAAGGTGGCTTGGTTGCATCTGAATAGAGCCAAAGCCAATATCCTCATCCGCATGTTAACTAGTGCTGTGGGGGAGGGTTTAAACTAATTTGACAGAGGGTTGGGCACGAGGATGTAGAAGCAAGGTACACAGAGGAGAGAGAGACAATTAAAATTAGAAATAATATGAAATTAGAAAATGCATAGACATGTGTGTAAATGCACAAAGTGGGGTTAATAAGGTTGGTGAACTACAGGGTCAACTAGCCACAAAGAAGTATGATTTAGTGGCGATAACGTAGAACTGGCTCAAAAAAACGCATTAGGATTAGATGTTTAATATTCCAGCTTATAGGTATTTAGGAAAGATAGGGAAGGAATAAAAAATTACGAGCGGGAGCAGTTTAAATTAAGGAAAATCCTACAGCACTCAAAAGAGGAGATAGTAGTGCAGTGGTAATGTTACAGGACTAGTAATCCAGAGGCCTGGGCTGTTGTTCCAAAGACACAAGTTCAAACCTCACCACATTAATTAAATTTAAATTCCTCCAATTTAATGGCATAAAATTCTGGTCTCATTAATAATGATCATGAAACTACTGGATTCTTATAATTCAGTGAACAAGAGCTATTATCCTTACCCAGTCTGGCCTACATGTGACTCCAGACCCACAGTAATGTGGTTAACTCTTAACTGCCCTCTGAAATAGCCCAGCAAGCCACTTAGTTATAGCAGTTCACCACTACCTGCTCTAGGGTAAATAGGGATGGGCAATAAATGCTGGCCTGGCCAATGAAGCTCATATCCCAAGAATGAAAGCTCTGAGGGATCAAAGATTAAAGACAACTGGGCAGTATTGTGCTACTTGGCATATTTTAAAATATTTTGAGTGGAAAGGAGGTAAAGGAGCAGAAGATTTGGGGGGAAATTACTGAGAAATATATGAACTAGAGTAGTGATAATGGGAGACTTTAATTACTCCCTGGGGCAGTGAGTGTTAAGAGGAAAGGGAGGAATTTCTAAAGCATGTTTTTTCTTGAATTTTCTCAGCGTGTTTTCTATCTAGTAAGGAAGGAGGTATTGTGGATCTAGTCCTGGGGAAGGAAATGGGTCGGGGAGAATGTCATATTTGGTGGGGGCAGGGTGGGAGGGGGAGGGGAAATCATCTCAGGAATAGTGATCTCCATATTATAGGATTTAGATAAGTAATGGAGAAAGACACAGAGGAGACTAGGATAACCAGAGGAGGGCCAATTTCGGCAAATTACCCTGACCTGGGTATATTGGAGCCACAGGCTAACAGGCAGAAATGTGCAGCCTTTAAAGAGAGCTGGTTCAGGTGAAGTCTGGGTATACTCCCACAGGGGGAAAATGAAGTCAAAAAAGCCAGAGCTCCTTGTTAGAGAACAAGATAAAGTTGCAAAATGGACGCAGTTTGATAGTACAAGGGAGAATTGGGCTGAATACAAAAAGTACAGGGAAGTGAGAAAGGAAATGGAAAGTATAAAAATGGATTAGCATCTAACATAGAAGGGAATCCAAGAGTTTTCTACAGGCATATTAACAGTAAGAGGGTTGTCCGAGGAGCAGGAAGCTGATTAGGGACTAAAATGGAGAGCTATTGCTAGAAGGCGTGGCTGAGGTACTAAAAGATTACTTTTCATCTGTGTTTATCAAGGAAGAGGCCAAAGCTACTGTTAATGAAGTCGTTGTTGGAATCTGGATGAGATAAAAAAAAAGAGATACTTGAAAGGCTGGCAGTACTTAAGGTGGACAATTCACCCTGTCCAGACAAGATGCATCCAAGGTTGCTGAGGGAAGTAAACGCAGAAATTGTAGAGGTTTGGTCACAATCTTCCAATCCTCCTTAAATACAGGTGTGGTACCAGAGGACTGCAGGATTGCAAATGTTACACTCATGGTCAAAAATGAGGAGAAGGATAAACTATAGGCCAGTCAGTTTTACACCTGTGATTTGGAAACTTTTAGGAACAATAATCTAGGAAAAAATAAAGAGCAACTTGGACAAGTATGCATTGATAAAGTAGATCGAGCAGAGATTTGTTAAGGGGAAAAAGTGTTTGAATAACTCGATTGCATTTTTTCATGAGGTAACGGAGACAGTGGATGAGGGTGGTAGAGTTAATGTCGTGAATACAGGCTTTCAAAAGCCATTTGATAAAGTGCCACATAATAGGCTCGAGAGCAAAATTGAAGCCCATGGGGTGAAGGGAATAGTAGCAACATGGACACAAAGTTAGTTAAGGGATAGAAAACGGAGAGCTGTGCAAAAGTGATGTCCATCAGGGTTCTGTACCAGGACCGCTGCTGTTTCTGATACACACTTGTGTCTTGCACTTGGGGTACAGAGCACAATCAAAATCTGCAGATGATACAAAGCTCGAAAGCGTAGTAAAAGTGAGAAAAGACATTAATAAACTTCATGAGGAGATAAACAGGCTGGTGAAATGAAATTCAACACATAGATAAGGTGATGCATTTCGGTTGGAAGAATGAGGAGAGACGATACAAACTAAATGGTACAAGTTTACAAGAAGGTACAAGAACAGAGAAACCTGGGCACTGTTTTATACAAATATTTCAAGGTGGTATCATGAATTAATAAAGCAGTTAATGAAGCAGATGGGATCTCGGGCTTTAAAAGTAGAGTGAATGAAAACCAGGGTGTGCTAAACCTACATCAAACACTAGTTCAACCGATGCAACCCAGCTGAAGTATTTTGTCCAATTCCAGGCACGTGAAGGCTTTGGAGAGGCTACAGAAGAATGGTTCCTGGGATGAGGTATTCGAGTTAATTGGACAGACTGGAGAAGCTGGGGCTGTTCTCCTTTGAGCAGAGAAGGCTAAGGGGAGATTCAAGGGAGGTTTTTAAAAATTATGAGAGACTTGAAGAGAAGCCATTTGCAATAGCTGAGAACTATATGCAGATTTAAGCTGATTAGCAAAAGAATCAGAAGCAATGTAGGGAAAAACATTTTTTTTAAATGCAACAAGTGGTTAGGATTTGGAATTAACTGCCTGGATGGTGGTTATAGTTTCATTAATAGCTTTAAAGGGGAATTGGATAAATGCTTTAAGTGGAAAGGATTGTAGGTGTGTGGGGAAAGAGCAGAGAAGTGGGACCAACCACACTGCTCTTCAAAAGACCCAACACTGTTTCAATGGGATGAATGGCCTTGTTCCGTGCTGTGTTATTCTACGATTCCATATGCTTGCTCTTTACGAAACAACAGGTCAAACAGAATGACCGGAGATATTCAGAGGTTGTTTTAAAAAATGTTCCATTGTGCTACAAATGCAGCTTCAGGCAGATAAGCATGAAGTAAAACATTCTGAAGAAACAAGCAATGTGAAGATTTTTTTTATTCATTCAAGGGATGTAGTTGCCGCTGGCTAGGCCAATGCTTTTTATTGCCCATTCCTAATTACGCTTGAGGTGGTGGTGAGCTACCTAAACCAACTTTACAACTTAACCAATAAAACTTTCACTAGTGTATAAAAATAGGAAGATTTAGCAGTGCAGACATAAAAGGTCTGATTTTAATCCAGAAGTACACAAGGGGTGGGGTGCATTTTTCAAACAGGGAAGAAGTCCTGGCACCGAAAGTGGGAACCAAACTGTGCCACTGGGTGGAGGGACCCCAGGGAGCCATTTTACTGGCGGTAGCCAATTAAGAGGGTATCGCCAGAAGCATTATCCAATTGAGGACAACAGCCAATCTCCCAGGGATGTCCATCCCAATCTGAGGCCCAGCAGGTTGGCAGCCTTGACAATGCCACCATTAGAGGTGGCCCCTGTTGAGGCTGTAGGATGAAATTGCCCTCAAAGACAAGGTAAGACTTTGGTCAGCAAGCCATTGCAGCACCACCCCTTCCCACACACCACCCCCCTCCCCATACAACACCACCCCTCCACCAACTCCCTCAAGCCCAGGAACCCACTGGGAGGTCACCAAAGTTTAATTGGCCACCTCCCCACGCAGCGATAGCTGCTCCTGACTGCGGTAAAATGTCAGTCAGGACAGGAGGTGGCTGTTACCTGGGCACTTAACTGGCAAAGTCCCTGGGAAGCCACACTGTTGTGGTTTTCACTGCTCGTAATATGCCATGGTGGCGGGAAGGTGTCGAGGTCCCCTCCCGTTACCTTCTGCCACCATTTTGCCATCCCTCCCACCTCCCAGGCCATCTCCAAAGGTCTGGTAAAATCCAGCCATTCTCTTTGGGCTGGATTTGATGGGTAGATGTATTCCCTGTGCCTCCACCCCAACCAAAAAGTTTGTGGTCAGCCCACCCACCCGAAACCCAGCTGCCCCACTGCGAGAAGCCTTAATTGTACCCATCTGGGTGAAGTCCTGCCCTAGAGAGCTTCCAGCCAATCTTATTGGCCAGCAGCTTTGTAGTGCCAGCAGCGCCAGAATCGAGCAATGGTCACAGTGCATGAAATCTCATGGATCCCGGACTTCAGGGAATCAGGGGAATTTTGGACAGGCCAACCTGGCAACCCGCAGAGAGGAAGGGGAGGGAAGTTGTTTTAGAGGCCAGGAGAGGAAGCTTAAGGGGGGGGGTGGGGGTACAATCTTGGGGGAGATGCCTCCAACAGGCACAAGGGACGCCCAAGCCCCTGTTCACACCACCACCCCCACCCTCTCTCTCTCTCTCCCTCTTCTCCCCCCCACCCCTCCCCCCCGCCTGACAGAAGACCACACAGTGAAAGCTGCTGGGTTGCTCACCTTGCCTCTGCCTTCCCCCACTGCACATAGAGGTGGAGCCTTAAGTGGCCATTATTTGGCCATTTAATAGGCCCAAAGTGGTCAGTCTGCCTGACACCTTCCCCACCTATTGTAATTTGGAGACAGATAACTGCTGGACTGAAAAGCAGCAGGCAGGCCACCCATTCAACTTTACATATCCTCCCCCCACCACTTCAAATATGCTGACGGGGAGCTGCAAAATCCAGTCCCATGTTTCTGAGGGAGCCCCAAAAAAATTGAAGTCTCAAGCTTCATATTAATGATTGATGAGCTCCCTACCCAACTGTGAGGACAACCAGACAGTCTGCCTAAACCACCTATTTTCTGGGCTGATTCGTGGACCCTAGATAAACAGTGATACGCCTCTTAGAGATTAGAGAGGTCAACATCAACTGGTTCCATTTATTGGTTAACAGTTTGGGAACGCTTCTTACCAATTCCAATAAGTCGAGGGACAGCCCACCCAGCTTTCAGCCTCCTCCCTGGGAGATGTAATTGAAGAAGCGAGGGCCAGGGGAGAGCAACCCCATAACCTGCAAAGGTATCCTCAATGCCACCACAAAGCAAAGCTGGGTAAAGGTGGCTGAAAGGGTTAGTGCCAACAGTTTCATCACTTCATCCTCCCATCCCAGGCCTGCTGAAATCCAGCAAAAATTTCAATTACCTCAAGAAACAGTAAGGGTGAGTTGAACTGTTCACCTTGCCTAACACCATCTCCCCACACAGCTCTCATTCACTCTCCCACCACTCAACAATTCTCTCCACTCCATCATTCTCTTCAACATACATGGGCACACTGTCACACCTTTTTCTCAATCCAAGTATACTCCCTCTTCCTTTCCTTTCTTCACACCATCATCCTCTCACCTACTTCTACTTGAACCACCAACTGCTCCTACTTCTCCTTCCTCACTTTACACTTCCTGTCACCACCTCATATTCATTCCATCTTGCTTCTTTCTACACTTTTCAATCTGCCCACTATATGCACAAACTCCAAAGAGCTCGATTTCCCTTCTCATCGGGCACTCACTGATTCATTCCTTCTCCTTCTGCAGCACAAGACCATGTATAATCCTAGGGAGAGAACCAAAGCTCCTGCTCAAGGCAGCGCCTCACAGAAGGGCAATCCTCCTTAGAATAGCCCATTATGCCTTCCTAAGCACCAGCTCAGAGCCTGGCACTCCGCATAGTAAATAGTAAACTAGTGGGGTCTGTATGTGGCAAAATCCACAATAGCAGTGGGCAGCAGCAGGTATTGGCAGAAGGGCCATCCTAGGAGAGATCTTGATGGAGAGGAGGGCCCTCTCTCAGCTCTGCTGAAGACAGAGGTGAGAACTTTATGAGCTCAGCCACAGGAAAGCTGCAGAACTCACACCAACAGCTACACAAGGTAATGGTAGCTATACAATGGCCAAGAGCACGGAGGAGAATACACTTCCAGCCTTTCAGTTATCATCTCACCTGGCATCACACTTTATCCTGAAGAATATGGTTACCTAGAGGAATACTGCAGCCAGGCCCTCAACACCATTGCATGTTTGCACACTTAGTAGCTTTGGTGGAAGCTCAATAGGACACCATGCAACCTCTAGGTTCCACAATGGAGAGCGTGACAGATCAAATCAATCATCTTCTGCAGTCAGCACTCATATCCTTCAATGGGATTGTCAAAGGCTCAATGGAAACAATTCCAGACTACTCACTTCCACCTCTACAACACTGCCCAAGCATCACTGCTGCCCTCTTTTGAAACCTCTATATATGCCTTTTTCTCCAGACATTAATATTTTGACACTGTCCCTGTTGGACCTACACTTTAGGTTTTTCTCTCTCAACCTCAGCACCTCACTCTACTTTTAAAACCACCTTAAAATTATTTTTTCCAACATAATTGATCACCTGTCCTAATCTTTTCAGACTAGCTTTTCAATACATTTAGCTGTGAAGTCCCATGGGACTTCTTTTAAAACATTAAAGACATTATATGGGTGCAAATTGCAATTGTAATCTAGTCAAGTTCAAACTGAGAGAAATTGCACTCAGGAAGTATTTGGAAATCTTTCATATCCCAGCTAACGTAAGAGGTTACTGAATAGAGATGCTATCGAAACATCTGCCTTAAAAGCAATTAAGAGGTTAACTCCACAATAGTTTTTTTTTCCAAACTGGGAAGGGGTTATGAAATGAAGTATTTCCAGGGTTCTGATATAGGATTAAATTTGCTCATTTGAGGACTTTTGTTACTTTAATTCTGTTTATATCTAAAATATATGATATATAACCTTGATTGTAATAACTCAAATCTCAAAATTTGCAATTAATATCAAAGTAGGAAGCAGGACAAATAATTTGGAGCAATCTAACGCAGATCGATCTTTTAGCTAATGTACTAAATGTGGATGAGTGAAATCTTAATATGGAACAAGAAACTAAAGAAAAAATGGGGGTACAGGGCAAATAAAGTCCCACTTTGAGTACTGTGCACATTGTTGGATAGTTAAAAGACTATTACTCTCCTCAATATGCTACAGAAGTGCATAGAAAATGATTCCTAGTAGCAAAAGTTTTAATTCACATGATTGAGAAAGTTAATAAAGTTAGGCTTTCTTTGAAAAAATGATTGAGATGACCAAATTCAAATTTCTACAAATTTTCCCTACCCTATCTTGAAGGTATAGATTCCTCACTTGTCTGGGGATACTGATCATCCCAGTGCTTCATACAATTATTCAGGTGTAAACCTTAACAGTGAGCATTTTGAAGACTATTTGTTCACTCAAATCTACCATCAGAAGGCCATTTAACAAAAAAGAAAAAGCAATTCATGTCTCAATACCAGCAAAGAAAAATAATCGTGACATTATCCCATGCTACACCTTGAGTTTGACACAGTGCCAGATTTGTCTGTACACATACTGGGAGGCCAAGAAAAATAAATGACTAGTAGCCAGAGGATGGTGAGGCTGCCACTGAAATAAAGTTAGAAGATTGTGCCTGTTAAAATTAATAGTAATTTTAAAGAAAAATATAAGCTCATCTGAGATGCCTCAGCATTATCATAAAACAAAATTTAATCCATGTAGTCATACACCTAGGCTGAGCTCTTGACGGGATGGGTTGCAAGCTGTGGAATTTTAGCAGCATCTGATGACTGGAAGCAGGAAGGATGATAGCTTGGAGGAAGCATTCCTGCTCCTCCTGGTCCACCAACACTGCCATGAGGGTGCTTACCTTTCCCCCAATGTTGCCCTTGCCTCATTTGAGCTGTTGGGCTTGCTGAGGCCAGGGCTGAACCTGTGAGGCAGGTTCAATGTGAGGCTCCCAGCCTTATTATAATATTTGAATTGCCATCCTGTATCTTGGGAGCAGATTGGCTGTCCACTTCACCTCCATTAAACCTGAGAGTGGATGGCTTGGAGTAATATTTGAGAATTTTTACATTCTCTCACCTGCATGTTTTTTGGGCCGAAATACTGCCTAGTTCCAAACAAGCTCTTTTACAGTTATTGCACCAATATGCAACAAGAACCACAGTGGTCCAAAAGACAGCTCATCACAACCTTCTCAAGCACAATTGGAGATAAGCAATAAATGCAGGCGTTGCCAGCATGTCCCACAACTGAATAAAAAGAATTAGATCATGGCTGACCTGCATATCAACTCTATTTATCTAGCTTTGCTCCATATCCCTCGATATCCTCACCTGACAAAAATCTATCAACTTCCGCGTTGAAAATTTCAATTGTTGGCAGTTCACATTCAAAGCCTTTTGCAGGGTAAGGTTCCAAATTTCTCCTAGTGTGTGTGAAGAACTGTTTCTTGATTTCATTCCTGAATGTCCTGCCACAAATTATGTTCTTGTTCTGAATTCTCTACCTTATCGAATCTTGTTAACATCTTGAACAATTCGATTAAACCATCACTCCAAGTTTTGAACTCAAGGAAATACAAGCCAAATTTATGCAACCCGTCCTCATAATTCAACCCTTGAAGCCTCAGTATCATTCTGGTAAATCTGCACTGTATCCCCTCCAGGCCTAATATAAATCACAGAACGGGACAGAAGGAGACCATTTGGCCCATTGTGTCTGCACCAACTCTCCAAATAAGCAACTCACCTAATGCCATTCTCCAGCCCTCTCTCCATAACCCTGCACGTTCTTCCTTTTCAGGTAACAATCCAATTCCCTTCTGAATGCTTCAATTGAACATGCCTCCACCACACTCTCAGACAGCACATTCTAAACCCTAACCACTTATCTCATAAAACTCTCATATCACGTTTGCTTCTTTTACTAATCACTTTAAATCTGTGCCCTCTTGTTTTCGATCCTTTTGTGAGTGGGAACAGTTTCTAACTACTCTGTCCAGATCCTCATGATTTTGACTACGTCTATCAAATCTCCTCTCAACCTTCTTTTCTCGATCAGGGAGACTTCAGAGAAAAAAAAATGAAGTCCAGTTGCAAACTACCAACTTTCCTTGTGGCAGGGACAGAGCAGGATTTTTGCCATGAGATTTCAGATGGTTAAAACTTTGCCAGGCAGAGAAATTACAACGTGAGCAGAGGAAGCAGGTTTAGAACCCAAGAAATATCAGCAGCAAAGGCCACAAATACTAATAATCCAACAATATTCCAATCCCTCCAAAGACTAGAGTGGGAGTTGGGAGAGAAGTTTTTACAGCATTTCCAATATAATACAAAAACAGAATTACCTGGAAAAACTCAGCAGGTTTTGTTTTGGATTTCCAGCATCCGCAGTTTTTTGTTTTTATTTCCAATATAATAGGTAGTTTTAGCTTATTGTTACCTGCACTTACCCCACCCCCAAATGAATTGTTAATTCAAATTTGGTCACATATCTGGTAACTTAGGCAGTAGCTGCTACAGTCAATCTTTTAATTCACCCTATGATGCTTCTGGATGTCTTTCACAACGTGACATAAACTAAATGCTGAATGTTAAATCATCTAGATAGAACCTTAAAAAGTGTTTTTTACTTTAAAAGCAGTACAGCCATCAAAGCAAGTTCAACACCATTCTCCTCACCTTATTGACCCCTTCTTCGTTTGCTTCAACTTTTTTTTTGACTTGCATCAGCTGCCACATGTCTTTCACTGGCCCCGTGCTGCTGTTGGATGTGGAGAATCTGCGGAGCGGAGTTTGGTCAGTCTGGCTGCGGGCCAGCAGCTCTGGAGCACTGGGCAGTTGGCTCAGGGTCTCCAATGCCGTCTGCAACTTGGCCACCTTCTCCTCCAGCTGGTGGAACAGCGAGACCGGCCTGCGGCTCTCCTCGGCAGACGGCCCCTTCTCTGCAGTGTCCGGGGCGGCGTCCGGGACCTGGGGCTTGATGAACTCATTCTCCATCGTTCCCACCGTCTTCTGCGCGTCTCCAATGTGCAGATGCTCCAAGATACCTTGCAAGAGGGCGTGCAGCGCGTTGAAGTTGCACACGCCCACCTCAGGGGTGCCGATGGCCAGGTTCACCAGTTCGGACAAGGTGAATGTGTATGCCATCTCTCTAACGATTACACATATGTTTCTTTTTGTTTAATATTAACTCAAAGTGCAAACCAAAGTCAGCGGCGAGCAATGGAACTTTTCAATTGCCACCAAAGAGCCGCCCATTGAACAGCCCACCAATCACCCCTCTCCCCCTCCCCAAGCCTGCTACACCACAGTTGCTAAGTGACCTGACCTGCCCCATGGAAACGCCTTTATTCGGGCTGATACTATGTCACCCGGGCTGCAAGCAGCCAACCCGTGACGTTGCTACTCCAGCTTCATCCTCGGAGTTGGTTTGTTCGGCCAGTTTACCCCACAGGGTGAGCAAGGTTTTTATTTTGCATTCCCACCAGGGGCTATCCGAATTGCTTTGAACACAGTGGGGTTCACGGCAGGCAGTGTTCAATGCTTTTGAGTACAAACACATTTCCATCTGTTCCTATTCAGATGAAGTTCCATTGTTTCATAGTTTGCCATGGTGAGATTTGAACTCTTGATCTCGGGGTTACAAACCCAGTACAAAAACAGAATTACCTGGAAAAACTCAGCAGGTCTGGCAGCATCGGCAGAGAAGAAAAGAGTTGACGTTTCAAGTCCTCATGACCCTTTGACAGAACCTGAGTTCAAGTCCAAGAAAGAGTTGAAATATAAGCTGGTTTAAGGTGTGTGTGTGGGGCATAGACCACTTGGCTATTTAAGCCAAGCATCATCTCTTTCTTTTGTAACTCTTTCAAATACAAACCCATTCCTATCTGTTTCAGATGAAGTTACATTGTTTCATAGTTTGCCATTGTGAGAGTTGAACTCTTGATCTTGGGGTTATAAGCCCAGTACCATAACCACTTGGCTATTTAGGCCAAGCCTGCAGGCAGTGTTCAATGACTGAATTCATGAACACCTACCTTAATGAGTCGTCTTGTACTTTATTTGGCATTCTTATTAGCATTTTAGGATTGCCCTATGAGAAGAGATTGAGGAGACTGGGTCAGTATTACATGCCGCCTGTTTTCTCAATGAATCTCCATAGCTTTGTCCGAGGAAAGTGACAACCAGGCAAATTTCCCGCAGTGCATTCATAATGCTGCAGGACACAGAGAGAGAGAGAGAGAGAGCAGTGCAGTGGGATCAGTATCAAGTTCTGCTACAAAAAAGTTGACCAAACATCGTTGAGACCAATGATCTCTGTGTTATAAATGTATATCTTTCTACAGACAGGTATGAAAATCTGTAGCTCATAAAACTTCATCCTGACCTGTACACTGTTGTCCAATACCACACATGGCTAAATGCATTTTGATTGTAAATAAAAATGGAATAATTGTCATTTGGCATCTGATCTCAGTATTTATATTTGCACAGTGTATAAGTGTACTTTAATAATTTTATGTGTTTGTAGACAAAATATGTTTTGATCATCACGCATGCTATAATTCTTTGACTCATGTTTCTGGTAAAATGCACCACGGGTGAAAATTCTTCATGTCGACTCCAGTATCAATGCCCGGAGGGGGAGGGGGTTCTCTCATTGTTGTCTGCTCAACCAATCGGCTTTGAACGCAGGGTGGTTCCAGGGTTACAGAAGAAAGCAAACGAAGAGTGAGCAACTTGAGTAAGACACCTCAAGCCAAGCAGCATCCAGCAGTAGTCTGAATAGAGAACAGGGCAGATTTGGTGCATCTTTTTATGAAAGTGAACATTATGGTATCATATGACCATTGCATCATAGAATGATACAGCACAGAAGGAGGCCATTCTGCCCAACATTCCTCTTAGGTTAGCTTTCCAATCAATCCCACTTGCTTGCTTCTTCCCCATAAAACTGTGTTTTTGGCTCAAGTATTTTCCCATTGTCTTTCAATTGTGATTATTGAATCTGCTTCCACCATCCTTTCAGCTGTGCATGCCAGATCACAACAAATCACTGTGTTAAAAAGTATTTTCCGCATGCCGTCTCTAGTCCTTTTCACAATCTACTTAAGTCTGTGTCCTCTAATTACTGACCCTTCTAACACCAAGAACAGTTTCTCTCCATTTGCTCTATCAAAACCATTCATAATTTTTGAACACCTCTATCTAACCTTTGCTCTAAGGAGAACAGCCCCAGCTCCCACACATAACTGAAGTGTCTCATCCCTTTCACCATTCTTTTGAAACTCGACTGTCCAAGGACTTAACATAATTCCTAAAGTGTGGTGCTCAGAATTGAACACAATACTCCAGGAGTCTCAGCTAGCAGTTTATAAAGATTTGGCACAAATTTCTTGCTTTTCCACGCTACTTTGGAAACTGAAAGAAATTAGTATTAGTAAAAAAGTAGTACTGGAGAAATTAATGGGACTGAAAGTTAGTGAACCCCCCCCTGGACCTAATAATCTGTACCTCAGAGTGTTGGAACAGGTAACCATAAAGATAGTGGATGCATTGGTGGTCAACTTCCAAAATTTTATAAATTCTGGAATGGTTCCTGCAGATTGAAATGTAGCAAATGTAACCCCACTATTTAAGAAAGGAAGGAGAGAGAAAACAGGGAACTACAGACCTGTTAGCCTGACATCAGTTGTTGGGATAATACTAGTCTATTATAAAGGATCTGATAACTGGGAACTTAGAAAATAATGGCAGAATTGGGTGGAGTCAACATGGATTTATGGAAGGGAAATCATGTTTGACAAACCTGTTTGGTTTTTTGGGGATGTAACTAGTAGCATAGATAAGGGGGAACCAGTGGATATGGTGTGCTTCGATTTTCAGAAGGCTTTCGATAACGTGCCACACAAGATGTTGGTAAACAAAATTAGAACACATGGGATTGGGGGTAATATACTAGATTGAGAACTCATTAACGGACAGAAAACAGAGTAGGAATGAATGGGTAGTTCTCATACTGGTAGGCTGTGACCATAAGGATCAGTGCTTTTGCTCCAGCTGTTCACAATCTATATCAATGTTTTGGATATGAGTGAGCAAGAACATGGCAGATGGAATATAATGTGAAAAAATATGAAGTAATCCACTTTTTTAGGAAACACAGGAATACAGAGTATTTCTTAAATGGGGAGAGCTTGGGAAGTGTAGTATTTGGAACTCTCTTATGATGTATTTTAATCCTTATTAATATTAATAAAGGGACCTGGGTGTCCTTGTTCATGAGACACTGAAAGGTAACATGCAGGTGCATGAAGCAATTAGGAAGGCAAATGGTATATTGCCTTTATTGTGAGGGGATTTGAATACAGGAGTAAAGATGTCATGCTGCAATTATATAGAGTATTATGTACAGCCTTAAGGAAAAGTATACTTGCCATAGAGGGAGTGCATGAAGCTTCACAAGACTGTTTCCTGGGATGATAGGATTGCCCAATGAGGAGAGATTCAGGAGACTGGGCCAATATTCTCCAGAGTTTAGAAGAATGAGAGGTGACCTCATTGAAACATAGAAAATCCTTACAGGCCTCGACAGGGTAGATGCAGGGAAGATGTTTCCCCTGGCTGGGAGGGACTAGAATTGGGGGGGGACAATCTCAAAGTAAGGGGTGGATCATTTAGGACTGAGATAGGGAAGAATTTCTTCACTCAGAGGGTGGGGAATCTTTGGAATTCTCTACCCCAGAGGGCTGTGGAAGCTCAGTCGTTAAGTATGTTCAAGACAGATTGATAGATTTCTAGATATTAAGGACATCAACAGATATGGGGATTGTGCAGGAAAATGGCATTGAGGAAGATCAACCATGCTCTTGTTGAATGGTAGAGCAGGCTCGAGGGGCCGAATGGCCTGCTCCTGCTCCTATTTCCTATGTTCCTATTCCTCTAGTAATGAAGCCCAGGATGCAATATGGTTTTTGTAGACTTCTCAACTTATCCTGACTTGAAAGGTCTGTTTCTTCCTTCACTCTCTTGAAAATTGTTCCATTTAATTTGGATTGCCTATTCTCATTTTTCCTAACAAAACGTATCACTTCACATTTCTCTGCATTAAATTTCATCTTCCATGTCTCTTCCCATTTCACTAGCTTGACTAGGTCCTGAAAGTCTGTTACTATTTATCTCATTCTCACTTAATTTAGAGTTTTATTTCATCTGCAAACTTTGAAATTGCTTTTATACCCAAGTCCAGGTTAATAATATATATAGAAAGAGTTCCAAATAGTGCTATCCTTTGTGTGAAGAAATGTTTCCTAATTTCACTTCTGAAAGGACTAGCTATAATTTTTAGACTACACCACCTAGAGCTAGACTCCTGGACTCATGGAAATAGTTTCTCTCAATCTACCCTATTTGTTCTTAATATCTGTTATTTTAAATCAAATTGGCCCTTAACCTTTTAAATTTCAGGGAATACAACCCCCTCCCCCCACCCCCCACCCCAGCCCCAGTTTGTTCAATTGCTCCACATAATTTAATCCTTAGAGCAGCTAGCACTTCCAAAGTGTTCACCTCTCTAATCTGCTTGTCCCTACACCAGTTTGCATATAGCTCAGGTAATAATTCAGAGATTATAACCTTTGAAGTCCTGTACTTTAATTTAGCTCCTCATTCCTGGTACTCTCCAAACAGGACTTCCTGCCTACTCTTCCCTAAGTGTTGGTCCCAACATGAGGATAATGATACCTCACATATATCCTTTCAAGCTGGTTCATGATATCCTTCACCCTGACCCAGGCAGGCAACATACCACGTGGAACTCTCTGTCCTCTTTACTAATGAAGTCCCTACAACTATCACATTACACTCCTTGTCCCACTTACCCCCTCCCCCACACCACCACCAGACCCCTCCCACCAAACTCCTGCTCCAAGGTGCCAGAATCAACAAACTGGCTGTCCTCCTGACAGTCTTTAACCTTATCCTCACAGGTAGCAAGTGCATTCTACCTGTTGAACAGGATCAGTTTCTGCGGTCCTCATTTCCTCTCTCACCTGGGTTCCCATTACATTGTAGACAATCAGTCACACCAACCCCAATTCTGAACCTGTACCTCTCTACGAGCTATGACCAAAGTCTGGAACAAGCTATCCAAATCCTGTTCCCCCGCTTCCCCATTGTGTAAGTGTGTCTGCAACTCACACCCCAGCCAGATAGATTTGAGTCGGAGACATAGGAGACATCTCCTGCAGCTGTGTTCACGTTGAACAGTCTGACTGCCCCCAAACTCTCACATACAGGAGCTCAGACACACAACCTACTCTGCCATATCTTAATCTAGATTATTTATTTCTACTTTTTAGATTGGTGTAAGTTTTTTTTTCTTTTTCTACACATTAGCTTATACTCAGCACTAAAACACTAGACAAAAATGCTTAAATATTTACTGCCTCAAACTTTTACAAGCCACTACAAGCATTGAAGCAAAAAGTAGCACCTCTTTCCCCCTCTGCACCAAACTCCCAACTTTTGCACTCTGCCAAAGGTGCACTCTATTCTGCAAACACTCTGTGCCAACGACTTGTGTTGAAGTTCGTCAAACACATTTGCCTTTGACTTTTAGGACCTTTTATTATATTAAAGGCACTGGATAAATATAAGTTGTTGTTGTGCTGGCTTTCATTTATTATTCTATACTTTTCTAAATGCTTCCCAACTACTGTGTGAGGCTGACTGTATGTAGCTTGTGGATTTATCCCGCTCCCCTTTTTGTAAACAAGGATGTAACATTTGCAATCGTCTAGCGCCACCACAATATCAAATTAGGACTGCAAGATTGTGTCCAGTGTCCCTACAATTTCCATCCTTACTTCCTCAGCAACCTAGGATGCATTTCAACCAATCTGCATGACTTTTCAACTTTGAGCGCTGCCAAAGTTTTCAGCAGTTCCTCTTTATCTATTTTTATCCCATCCAATATTGCTTCTATCTCCTCCTTTGTTGCTCACTAGTGAAGAGTATTCATTTAATACCTTAGCCATGCCCTCTGACTGCACAAAAAATATCTCCTTTTTGTTCCCTAATCAACTTCACCCTCCCTTGATCACCTTTATACTACTTAGGTGTTTACAAAATACTTTTTGGTTTTCTTTTACGTTAGCTGCTAATTTATTCTCATACTTCCTCTTTGTCTTTGTTCTCTATTTTTAGGTCACTTAGTTATCTGTACTGTATTTTTTCTGCTTGGCTCTCTAGTGTATTATAAATCTTACAATTGTCATAATCTCCTTTTTCTGTCTCTTTTTAATGGATGCTAGGCTCCTCCAGTTAAGTATTTTATGTTTAATTTTATTTTGCCCTTTTCCATAACCATTCTAAACCTGCTGATAATATAATCACTCTTCCCCAAATGCTCTCCTACTGAAACATGCTCCGCTTCATTCTCCAGAACTAGATTTAGCACTGCTTCCCTCCCCATTGGGTTGGAAACACTCAAGAAAGTTCTCCTATAAATATTTCAGGAATTCCTACCCCCCCTTCCCTTTACATTATTATTATCCCAGTCCACGTTACGGCAATTGAAATCCCCATAATAGCCACTTTCTCCATTGTAACCAATTTGAATCTATCTTTGGCCTCTCAGCTGCATCATCTTTTTCCAGTGATATAATAGTTTCTAGACAGATAGATCAATAAATAATAAATCAATACAGTCACACCCCCAATTTCTCCTTTATCTTTCCTGGATACTGTTACAGAGACGGGAGGAGAGATAAACTGAAATCCTCAATTCCCTTCCCTTACTGTCGGCAAACTGTGGTTTTTTTGGAAGGCTACATGTGAGTGTTTCTAAACCCCTTCTAGGGTGTGGTCAATTTACAGAACCAGCAGCAGACTTTCCTGGGCTTAAATAAAGCTGATTATGTATTCACACATTCACCCCGAAAACCTAAATGCTATTTTAGCCACACACCACAATTAAAGAAGATGGTGCACTTGTACAAGTGTTAAAATAAAATAATAGTTAACAATTCTTGTGCTTGGCTTAGTTAAGAGATCAGTCACTGTGGACCCTGTAAAGAAAGGAGTCCTTTTCCACTCTTGGATTATAGTTGAGATAGGTTACAATAGCTGAAGTCAGGCAACTGGATTGCTGCAGGATTACCTCATAGAGATGAGGGCTCAGCAGGTCACGAAGCTAGCCACTTGTGGTTTTCGTATCAGGAGGTCAAATTGGGAACTTAATATTCCCGGCTACAGTTATGCTCAGTGAAGGCAAGTCCTATTCATAGCTTCAAACGTGGACTGTGTTCCTGTAGAAGTTTCTGGAACTGTTTGACACTCACAAGGTGGCTAAAGTGGCTGCCAAGAGTCAAGTGACCTTTGCAACCTCAACACACACTATTTTAATATTTCCTTAAGATGGACTTGGAGTTAGGAGTCAGGCTGGGAAGCTTTTTAAAGAGTTTACAGCCTCGCAATTCTTAAAAGGCAAATATGGCATTGCCTTTTCTGCAGCTGCTGTGGCTTGTGGAGTTCTTCCACAGATTGCCCAGGTCACAGAGACCACATGACCAATATTGGTATCATCCAGCCAGAATGGTTTGGAAGTCCAAAGCCATCACAGCACAATAGGAGATAAATGGTGGTCTTTCACACTTAACTTGTAGATAACTGGTCTTGTCAACTCTCTTTTGTTAAATTGCAAATTTGGAGACATAGGGCAGAATTTTCTGTGTCGGCGGCATGAGCGGACAATATGGTGAGAAGGCCAAAACACGATTTCACGACGTTGTGAAAGCAGTTTGCGATCGCCCACTCAGTCCATAGATGGTGGGCTGTGTTTCTTGCCGTCAGACATCAGGAACCTCATTCTAGTACATCTGCATATCATTAGTGGTCAGCCCACTGGAATCATCCCCACCCCCCCTCCACCCCTTGCTGGATCGTTTTTCCCACGTTGCTGGGAAAACACACCGGAGCAGGACACATCTTGACAAGTGTGACATGCAGAAGTTGGGACATACTCACATCGCAGACATCCAAGGAGCAGAAGGTGCTGGAGCGCAACAGCAACGGCACACTGGAGGAATGTCCATGGCATGCTGGGGGGATTCTCATGGACATGGCTTTGCTGTGAAGCAGCTCACAGAAGTTGGAAAGTCACCATTGAGGGTCTGCTCACAATGGATAATGGTCGAAGGGGTGGAGAGGAAGGTCCAGCTGTGTTTGGGAGATGTACTGGGGGGTGGGAGAGGAAGAACAAGGATTGACTAGGAGAGGAAGAGATGTTATGGGGGGGTGAGGTTGAGAGGAGGGAACAAAAGTGCTGGGGGGTGAGGTTAGGAGGAGGGGAACGAAGGTGTCAAGGGGCGATGAGGTTGAGAGGGGAGTAATGAAGGTATCGGGGGTAGGTTGGGAGGGAGTATGGGGGAGGAGGGGGTAACGGGGGAGAAGATGGCAATTGGGGAGGTAGGTGTAAGGGGATTGGAAGGTGTAAAGGAAGGAGTTTGGAGGGGGGAAGGAGTGCAGAGAGGGCAGGCAGTCCATTGGGAGGCAGAAGTGTGGAGAAGCGAGGGAGTCTGGGGGGAGGAAGGAGTGCAGAGAGGGGTGGGAGCCCAGCTGGAGGAAGGAGTGCAGAGAGGGGAGGGAGTCTAGGAGGAGGAAGGAGTGTGGAGAGTGGAGGTAGTCTAGGGGAAGGAAGGAGTGCAGAGAGGGGAAGGAATAAGCGTGGAGGATGAAGTAAGGCTGGAGGAGAGTTGGGAGGGAGGAAGGACTAAGGGTGACAAAAGGAGTCAGGAAGAGGGAAGGATTAAGCTGGGAGGCGTGGAGCCCGGGGAGGTGGGAGGACTAAGGGGTTGGAATCCGTTGGGTGGGGGAAGAGGTCCGGAGGAAGGAAGGGGTTCCAAAGGGGAATGGGGTTTAGAGGGGGGGAAGGGGATTGGAGGGGGTATGTCCTGGTGAAAGTGCATAGGACAGCTCTGATGCATCCATGACTGCCTACTGGGGAGCGAACCGAGGGTGAGTGTAGTACAAGGGAATGGTGAGAATGACCGAGGGTAGAGTGTGAGGGTTCGATGCTAGCAGTAGGAGGGATGGCAAGGGTGGAGGTGGGGACTCAGAGGCAGACACAGACCCAGGGGGTGGGAAGGACAAGGTCGGGGAGATGAATGTGGATGGGGGTGGAATCTTCGAAAAGGAAGGGAACATGCATGTTCACCTGGACATCCCCGAAGCGAAAGGGTTGTGGCTGGTGGATCATGGAGGGGAGGTGGAAGGTGATGCCGGGAGCAGGGGGGGTGGAGTGCGGGGGTCAACAGTGATGGGGAAAAGGAAATGGTGACTGGGGCAGGGTAAAGAATAGAGTAAGAGTAAGAATAGTGAACTGGACATGAGCCGACTTTGATGGGGAAAGAACAGAGCTGGGTCAGGCAGACCGGAACTAAAGACTGGCGGTAAAAAATGTAGCTGAACAATGGGCTACCTTCAAAAAATAATTGTTTCAGACACGGGCAAGGCATATTCCATCGAAAGGGAAAGGTAGGGCAAAAAAATCCAGAGCTCTCTGGATGAAAAAGGAGACAGAAATTAAGATAAAGAAGAAAAAGTGTGCTTATGACAAGTGTCAGGTAGAAAATACAATTGAGAACCAAGAGGAATACAGAACTTTCAGAGGGGAGGTGAAAAAGAATATTAGGGAAACGAAGAGGGATTATGTGAAAAGGCTGGCAGACAACATAAAGGAGAATCCCAAAGTCTTCTATAGTCATATAAATAGTAAAAAGGTGGTAAAAGCAGGAGTAGGGCCGATTGAGGATATAAAAGGGAATTTACACATGGGCAAAAGAGCCATGACTGAGGTATTAAATGAATATGTTGCACCCGTCTTTACCAAAGAGGCAGATGTTACCCAGGCTATGGTGACAGATGAGGAAACTGTGTCACTAGAAGTGTTCAAAATTGATAAGGAGGAAGTGTTGAATAGACAGTCGGTGCTTTAAGGTGACGCGTCACTGGGACCGGATTAGATGCATCCAAGGATATTGAAGGAAGTGAGAGTAGAAATTGCAGGGGCATTGGCCATAATCTTTCAGTCTTCCCTAGACTTTGGAGATGCCAGAGGACTGGAGAATTGGAAACATTACGCACTTGTTCAAAAAAGATTGTAAGGATAAACCCAGTAATTACAGACCAGTCAGTTTAACTTCAGTACTGAGCAAAATTCTAGAAACAATTGTTCGGGATAGAATTAGTAGTCACATGGAAAAATATGAGTTGATAAGGAAGAGCCAGCATGGATATCTAAAGGGGAAACCGTGTTTAACTAACTTGCTGGAGGGTAATGCTATTTATTTGAATTTGACATGGACTTTCAAAAGGCATTTGATACAGTACCACACAACAGACTTGTGAGAAAAGTTATTGCTTTTGGAATGAAAGGACAGTAGCACTGGATACAAAATTGGCTGAAAAATAGGAAGCAGAGAATAATGGTCAATGGATATTTTTCAAGCTGGAGGAAGGTTTGTAGTGAAGTTCCCCAGGGGTCAGTATTGGGACCCTTGCTTTTCCTGATATATATAAATGATCTAGATATTGGTGTGCAGGGGACAATTTCAAAGTTTGCAGATGATACAAAGCTTGGGAGCATTGTAAACTGCAAGGACAGTATAGAACTTCAAAAGGATATGGACAAGTTGGTGGAGTAGGCAGGCAGGTGGCAAATGAAGTTCAATGTGGAGAAGTGTGAGGTGATGCATTTTGGTAGGAAGAACGTGGATAGACAATATAAAATAAGGGGTGAAATTTTAAAAGGGGTGCATGAGCAGAAAGACCCAGGTGTATATGTGCATAGGTCATTGAAGGTGGTAGGACAGCTGGAGAGAGCAGTTAATAAAGCATATAGTATCCTTGGCTTTATTAATAGTGGCATAGCGTACAAGAACAAGGAGGTTATGC
This sequence comes from Carcharodon carcharias, assembly GCF_017639515.1. Lineage (NCBI taxonomy): Eukaryota > Metazoa > Chordata > Chondrichthyes > Lamniformes > Lamnidae > Carcharodon > Carcharodon carcharias. Next base: position 70,697,552 of record NC_054481.1, on the reverse strand, counting down.
TGAATTTATATAAGACTCTCGTTAGACCTCAGCTGGAGTATTGTGTACAGTTCTGGGCACCACATTATAGGAAAGATGTGAACACATTGGAGAGAGCACAGAAGAGGTTTACAAGAATGATTCCAGGGCTGAGAAACTTCAGTTACGTAGATAAATTGGAGAGGTTGAGATTGTTCTCCTTGGAAAGAAGAAGGCTATGAGGAGATTTGATAGAGATGTTCAACATCATGAGGGGGCTGGACAGAGTGGATAGGGAGAAGCTGTTCCCGCAAGTAAAAGGATCAAGAGTGAGAGGGCAAAGAGTTAAAGTGATTTGCAAAGGAAACAAATGTGACGTGAGAAAAAAACTTTTTCACACAATGAGTGGTTTGGGTCTGGAATGCACTGCCTGGAAGTGAGCTGGAGGCAGGTTCAATCGAGGCACTCATGACGGCATTAGATGATTATTTGAATAGAAACAATGTGCAGGGGTATGGGGAAAAGGCAGGGCAATGGTACTAGGTCATAATGCTCATTTGGCGAGCCAGTACAGACATGATGGGCCGAATAGCCTCCTGTGCCATTAAAATTCCGTGATTCTGTGATTAAGTAAAACATTTTAAAAATTAAATATGGAGAAATGGTGACCTAAGTTTCCTTCATTGGGGACCCCAAAAATATGATATTAGTTATTTTTAGTGATGCTACTCATGCCAGAATGCAACTGGTTTCATAATATATTTTGAGGATGAAAATGGGAATTGTTGCTCTTGAGCCTGGGAAGCTAAGAAAATAAGAAGTGTTGTTAAATTTACTTTAGCTGCGGAAACACAGGCTCTTGTGGAAGCAGTGGATGGGATTCTATTTGTCACTTATTTTAGGGCATTCATTATTTAAGTGCAAATAAGAGACACTAATGGGGGAGGTGGTGACATAGTGGTATTGTTGCTGGACTAGTAATCCAGAGACCCAGGGTAATGCTTTGGGGACCTGGGTTCAAATCCCACCACAGCAGATGATGAAATTTGAATTCAATAAAAATCTGGAATTAAAAGTCTTATGGTGACCATGGGTAGAATATTACACTTGGCGTGCTCCCCACACATCTAAGCATGCAATGGTGTTGCGGATGTGTCCCCCGATCAGCATGCACCCACCAATAATTAAAAGGCCTATTAAGGCCATTAACAAGCTAATTAAATTAAATTCCACGCTGCCTGTCCAACCTTACGTTTGGTAGGCAGGCAAAAAGGCCAAGCAAATAAACATTAAATAAAAACTTTATTTTGGAATTAAAAACATGTCCCATCTCATGTGACAGAGTCACATGAGGGGACATGTTTTATTAAATTTTTACTGTCTTTATTAATTTTTTTAAAAAGCGATTCAATCACGAAATGTGTGCTAGGCCCAGCTCTCCCCCGCCTGCACGGGCAGCCCTCAGTGCTGCCACTCACGATCCACGCAGGATGAGCCTTAATTGGCCCGCCCACTTGAAATTGTGGTGTGGAGCTGATCACGGGCGGAGGTTGGCTGCCCATCGAGTACCCTTGCCAAGGGCAAAATGCATGAAACCATTGTTGATTATCATAAAAACCCATCTGGTTCGCTAATGCCCTTTAGGGAAGGAAATCTGCCTATATATGACTCTAGACCCACAGCAATGTGGTAGACTCTGAAATAGTCTAGCAAGCTACTCAGTTGTATTAATCTACTAAAAAGCCTAAAAGGAATGGAACCAGAAATGACAATGGCAAATTCAGCTCTGTCAGCCCTGCAAACTCCTCCTTGCAAAATTGGGAGGGCTATCTCACAGATTATCAAGCAACGTCTGACATAGTCATACTCATGGAATCATACCTTACAGACATGTCCCAGACACCACCATCACCATCTCACAATACGCCATATCCCACTGGCAGGACACACCCAGTAGAGGTGGCGGCACAGTGGTGTGCAGTCGGGAGGATGTTGCCCTCAACGCTGACTCCAGACCTCACAAAGTCTCATGCCATCAGATCAGACATGGGCAAGGGAACCTCCTGTTGATTACCATATACCGCACCCCCTCAGCTGATGAATCAGTGCTCCTCCATGTTGAACATTACTTGCAAGAAGCATTAAGAGTGGCAAGGGCACAGAATGTACTCTGGGTGGGGAACTTCAATGTCCATCACCAACAGTGACTCGGCAGCACCATTACAGACCAAGCTGGCCAAGGGCTAAATGACATTGCTACTAGACTGGGCCTGTGGCAGGTGATGAGGGAACCAACAAGAGGGAAAAACATACTTGACCTCATCCTCACCAACCTGCCTGCCGCAGATACATGACAGTATCAGTAGGAGTGACCACCGCACAGTCCTTGTGGAGATAAAGTCCCGCCTTCACATCGAAGATACCCTCCATCATGTTGTCAGGCACTACCACCGTGCTAAATGGGATAGATTTCAAACAGATCTAGCAACTCAAGACTGGGCATCCATGAGGCACTGTGGGCCATCAGCAGCAACAGAATTGTACTCAACCACAATCTGTAACCTCATGGCCCAGCATATCCCCAACTCTGCCAATACCATCAAGCCAGGAGATCAACCCTGGTTCAGTGAAGAGTGCAGGAGAGCATGCCAGGAGCAACACCAGACAAACCTAGAAATGAGGTGTCAACATGCTGCAGCTACAACACAGGACTACTTGCGTGCCAAACAGCATAAGCATCAAGTTATAGACAGAGCTAAGCAATTCCACAAACAACGGATCAGATCTAAGCTCTGCAGTCCTGCCATATCCAGTTGTCAATGGTGGTGGACAATTAAACAACTCACTGGAAGAGGAGGATCTACAAATATCCCCATCCTCAATGATGGGGGAGCTCAGCACGTCAGTGCAAAAGACAAGGCTAAAGCATTCGCAACAATTTTCAGCCAGAATTGCCAAGTCGATGATCCATCTCGGCCTCCTCTGAGGTCCCCAGAATCACAGAAGCCAGTCTTCAGCCAATTCAATTCACTCCACGTGACATTAAGAAACAGCTGAAGGCACTGGATACTGCAAAGGTTATGGACCCTGACAACATTCCGGCAATAGTACTGAAGACTATGCTCCGGAACTTCACACATCCGTAGCCAAGCTGTTCCAGTACAGCTACAACACAGGCATCTACCTAGCAATGTGGAAAATTGCCCAGATATGTCCTGTCCATATAAAGCAGGAAAAATCCAACCCAGCCAATTATCGCCCCTTCAATCTACTCTCGATCATCAGTAAAGTGATGGAGGGGGTCATCAACAGTGCTATCAAGCGGCACTTGCTTAGCAATAACCTGCTCACTGATGCTCAGTTTGTGTTCCGCCAGGGCCATTCAGCTTCTGACCTCATTACAGCCTTGGTTCAAACATGGACAAAAGCGCTGAACTCCGGAGGTGAGGAGAGAATGGCTTCAAGGCAGCATTTGACCGAGTGGCATCAAGGAGCCCTAGCAAAACTGGAGCCAATGAGAATCTGGGGAAATCTCTCCACTGGTTGGAGCCATACCTAACACAAAGCAAGATGGTTGTGAGAGGTCAAACATCTCAGTTCCAGGACATCACTGTATGAGTTCCTCAGAATAGTGTCCTTGGCCCAACCATCTTCAGCTGCTTCATCAATGACCTTCCCTTCATCATAAGGTCAGAAGTTGGGATGTTTGCTGATCTTTGCACAATGTTCAGCACCATTGCAATTCCTCAGATACTGAAGCAGTCCATGTCCAAATGCAGCAAGACCTGGACAATATCCAGGCTTGGGCTGACAACTGGCAAATAACAATCGTGCCACACAAGTGCCAGGCAATGACCATCCCCAACAAAAGCGAACCTAAATATCGCCCCTCGACATTCAAAGGCATTACCAATACTTATCCCCCCCACTATCAACATAGGATTGACCAGAGAATCAACTGGACCAGCCATATAAATACTGTGGCTATAAGAGCATGTCAGAGGCTAGGAATCCTGCGGCAAGTAACTCACCTCTTGACTCCCCAAAGCCTGTCCACCACCTACAAGGCACAAGTCAGGAGTGTGATGGAATACTCTCCACTTGCCTATATAAACGTAGCTCCAACAACACTCAAGAAGCTTAACACCATCCAGGACAAAGCAGCCCCTTCCAGAAACATTCACTCCATCTACCACCAATGCATATAGCAGCAGTGTGTACCATCTACAAGATGCAATACAGGAACTCACAAAGCCTCCTTGGACATCACCTTCCAAACCCATGACCGTTACCATCTAGAAGGACAAAGACAGAAGATGGATGGGAACACCACCACTGGAAGCTCCCCTCCAAGCGACTCACCATCCTGACTTGGAAATATATTGCCGTTCCTTCATGGTTACTGAGTCAAAATCCTGGATATCCCTCCCTCACAGCACTGTGAGTGTACCTACACCACATGGACTGCAGCGGTTCAAGAAGGCAGCTCAACATCACCTTCTCACAGGCAATTAGGAATGGGCAATAAATGCTGGTCTAGCCAGCAAGGCCCACATGTCATCAATTAATTTTTAAAAATTAACACTGGGTGATGAGTAGAGTTAAGATTTTGTCATGTTTCACTTTGTGAATAAATCTAAACTGTGTGAAGATTGACTTCTGGTCACCTCCTTCACCAAATGGCGGCTGGAAATTTAACAGGATCCACCAGCGAACCTGGGTCCTCTGCCACAAACGGGTCAACGACCTTGTCAATCCACCAGGATAAGCAGCATAACATCAAATGGGCTCACTGAAAACATCAAACAATGGATCTGTGGAAGTGGGGAGACAGGCCAAGTGGGAGAATGCGTTGCCATCCTCAGTACCACATGGCACTTGAGGCCAGACCGTGTGACAGTTATGCATGATAAGGCAATTGGGTATCAGTTAGAATGTGGGGTCAATATGTGGCATGAGGATTCATGGGGCCAAGGCGGTTAGATGTCTCTTGACATGCTAATAACTCCCCAATTTCTCATGTAGGATAAGGTGACCTTCAATGCTAAGGAGAGGGCCAAGACGGGTGACGTTTTTCATCAGTTGATGCCATCGAGGAGAGTACAGGGAGATTGCTGGGGAGCAGCGTGGCTGTACCATTACAGATGTTGAGGCTGGATTAGCCAGGCCGTAGAATGAGAATGTCTCCAAATTGGGGTTGAGACATGGGCACACATGAGACACATGTGGTTTCCTGATGGACTGTACTGTTTTTTTATTTTGTTCTCCACTGCAGTTTTTCACCATCAGGAGCAAAGTCCCAGCCCGTTGATGAGAGTGATGACTACACCTCAGAGGTTGATGATCACCAATACCCAGAGGATACACCATCATCTACAACAGCTCAGTGACTCTCTCACTGGTGTTGGAGCAATCACGGGTGGAATCAGGGGCACATGTTGGTGGTCACTTCACAGCAGCTGTGGAAGACTATGTCAGCCGAGGTCCTTGACAGTGGGAGGGCTGTTGGGGATCAGGCCCATGCTGAGCCCCAGGCTGATGATGGACCTCTGGCCTTGGCCACAATAAGCCTGCTGGAGATGCAGAGGCAGGCAGAGCTACCAGAGGCTTGAGCTGCACAGATGGTGGAGGAGTTCTGCCCTGGCTCCATCATGTATGCTTGTGGCTCCTTCCATGGAGAGGTTAGTAACTGCCATGGACAGCCAGGCCTGTCTTACCATAAGCATGAGGACCTGCATTCCATTACTCTGGCCATGGGACAGCTGTCTCAGTACAGTAGTGACTAGGTGAGAAGGGTATGAGGCACTGGGTCCTCCCTTCAGGTGCTCCTTCTCCTCACGGATACAGGGAGGTGCCATTGCACACCAAAACGGAGGAGGAGCGCCAGCTAGCCACTCTGGTGATGCCCTCTCAAGGCATTCCCAGGGTGAGTGGGCATTTCTAATTCCCTCTGCCACTGACCCCAGAGCCACCCATAGGCAAAGCTAAAGAGAATGCCCCTGCACCCAAGCAGGAGAACCCAAGTAGTCTCAGACCACCGGAGGATGGCCACCAAGGTCATCAAAGGCAACCAGACATCGCTCTCAGCATCCTGCCACCACATCACCTGCAGATGTCGGGATTGTAGCATGGCGTAGTGGGCATAAAAGGAAATGTAGGGCATTATAAGGGCACAAGGGTGGCATGGATGTTCTGACACCAAACACTTTTACGCATGGATAAAATTCACATTATATTTGTTTCATTTGGTTATTATGTACATCGTGGTGGTTTTTTGTGGCATGCTCAATGAAAGGGCATATTGTGCTGGTATGTCATACCCTTGAAGAAAAGTGCTGAAGGAAATCTCCCTTGTGGAAGTAAAAATGTTGCAGTGCATTCATGGTCAGTCTTTATTTGATGGTCATGTGTGTGGCAAAATTTGAAGTCTTTACTGCACATTAAGGGGGTGAAACCCCTCACGATTCACAAATTGCAGCAGGTTTCCCAGGGATCTCCAATGGCCCATGTGTGAAGTCAGCAGCCCCTTGCACTTGTAGGAACTGCATGATGGCCCCGAGGCCAAATGCTCTTGTGGCCTGGCTATCAGCATCAGATGGAACAGAATGAAATCGTTGGCCCTTCTGCCAGAGGAATTCAAGCCTTTTATCTGGTGAACAACCCATCTCCCCTACCTGAGAGTCCATCTTAAACCTGTCAAGGACACCTGGCTGGCAAATTGGCAAGAGCTGGAGGCCAAAATCACCACTTGCCTAAGATGCTGGACAGGACTGCTCTGAGTGCTATCCTGCAGGAGTCAAGTGCTGGTCACAAACCAACTGATGGCTGCTATGCTGTGTTAATGGTCGGTCAATTTGATTCCTCTTCCTAAGTTTATCACCAAGATACTGAAGAAACTAGTCAACTGACTCTGAGGCAACAGGGTGCACTGTGTCTCTGTTACAATGCTGCGTCTAGCTTAGGGAGGGCAGTCAGTTACTTTTGTACCTTCGCACCCAGGCAGTGACTTTCCGCCTTCAGACCCTGCAAAGATTGAGCTGCCTCCTAAATGGTGTGCTCTGGCAACATACTTCTTCCGCAAGCCAACATTCTCAACTATGACAAGCAGCTCCTGTTAATAGATCTGGGGGTGGGGAAGGGGGTGTGGGGGTTGGGAGCGGAGGGCTGTCTCCATGCCTCCTTGTGAGAGCTGCCTGACTTTTTACCAGGGTCTGGAACATGGTCACCTCTAGCTAGAGCTCTCCCCGGTCGGGAGTGACGGCTATCACTCGGGCATCGCTGCTCAGGAATCCACACCTCCATCAGCGCGTGTTCATGGGGTTGGTGGAGAAGAGGACATAGGCTGTAAAGTAACCAGTGTCTGGGTGTACTGGATGTCGGAGGAATAATCTGGATATTGCTGGAGGAGCTGGCATGACGCATATCTTGGGTAGCATCGAGGCAAAGCCATTGAGATTCTTAAAGTGGTACTCAGCCCCACTGCACTCAAGGTGGCTCAGAGCTCACCCCTGTTCGGGCAGCATTTCACATCAATGGCAGGCCACAAAACCGCCATCGGAGCCTCAGCTTCACAATCTGAGTCATTTTTTTCGAAATCAGCTCCATGCCAATCCACTCTGTGTGGAGGGTTTTCCTGTACAGCATGATCTTACACAGTTCCTTGCCCTAGTCAGCCTTCCAGGCACACCATGGTGTTCCATCCTGCTGTCTGGAGGGTGTTAGAACTCTCAGTGGAGGTCTCCCTATGCAGGAGTCCTCCCTTTGTCCATCAGGGATTTGCCGTTAAAGGTGTTGCTCTTGTCAGGCCCGTGCAATAGCCTATTAAGTCAATTCACGGACTCTAGGGCCACCTGTAATTCTTGTGGCCTCGAGGAGCCTGTGTTTTACATTTATGTAGAGGGTGAGAGGTTGCAGTCCCACTTCCAATATCTGAGGGCACTGCTCCTCAATGTCTGACTGCCCTTAAGCCCCACCCTCCTGATCTTTGGCCACCCGGTGCAGAGGGGAGCAGGCATGTCAGGAGACCTCCTGATGGAACTGCTCCTAGGCCTGGCCAAGGTGATCATCAACAAGCTTAGATATTGGGCAGTTGAGGGGGTTGTTCGGTCCAACTGCCTGCCTCTCTTCCACAGCTACAACAATACCACCACCCCCCCCACCCCCCAACACCTCGTCGCTAGGGAGAGAGCATGTAGTGTCTGACAGAATGCTCCAGGCTTTCCAAAACCAGTGCGCACAAGGGAGACAGGGGTGCATCATTACCCTTGGAAATGTTACCTTGCCTAATTGGTTAAACTTCCTTTTAAAGTTTTTAGTTTTTGTTACAATTGTTATGATCCCAGCTGATCTTACTATTGAACAAGCCAGATCCCAGGGTGGAACCCGGCTTGATAGATACTAACTTTTATTTGTTTGTTTAGATACATGGAGAGTAGCTACTGAAGAGAGTCACAGGAGTCAGTGGATGAACTTTTAACAAAAGAATAAAACATTTATTCAACAAGAAAGATAAACTATACTACAATACTCCTTCACCCACACCGATACCTTTACAGATATATACAAGGGTAATGAGTTACAAAAGCTATCTTATACTCTAACGCTCATAGTAAGTACACGGTCCATGTAAACCAATAGGCAACCTTTGGTCAGACACACCACACTCTGAAACCAAGTGACAGATACCGTCCCAAACAGACGCTATGGATCTCTCCTCAACTCCCCCCAGACATTTGTCACACCAGCCTCACTGAACTCTGTCTTTCACAAGAGGGTTTCCAATCGAAGAACCCACTTTGGAATCCTCTCCCAAACGATGATTTCTTTCAGGCGCTTCCACAAGTCCACCTCCGGAGTTTCAAGCTCTCCTTCCGATGTTCATCTTCCCTGGATCACCATATGCATTCAAGCTTTGCCTTCCATGCACTGTCTCTCAGAGACTTAGCCATGCCAAAAGAACACAACTGCTTCACATGCCCACAAAGAGTTACAGGCCTTTGGCTGTCTCTTTGGATCTTCTGGCTTCTCGCAAGCTTATTTTGCTTTAAGTCTGCTTCCTGCAGCTTTCCTTTCTTTAAGCTCGGAGCCTTCCTCTCTGCTCCTTGCTTTCACTTCCACTGAACAGGATATTGTTCCAGATTCCTGTACTTGACCTCTGACTTAACTAAAAGGCTTCTTGGGGCCTTTCTCTTTTTCCTTTAGGACATGCTCCCTGCATTTCCCTAAGCCAGTAGACTGCTGACAACTTAGTATCTCCCTTGAGATCCAGAACACACTCAACATTCAATGTTACATTAACTTTACAGCAACTCATCTAAGATTTTTAGGCTTATTTTCCTCAGCAATCTGCTTATATGTCAGCTGGAGAGAGACTTAAACTGTTTCCTCCACCTTAGAGCATAATCACCAACTGAGCTCAAACTGTTTTCAGTTTCTCTGTGTCTATGTATCCCTCTCTCTCTGTACCCCTGTTGCTCGGCAACAGCGGTTTTTTCTACCTTGTGTTTGTTTTAACCCCCCTTCAAGAGTCATAAAACCTCATTAGAATGCAGGCATCTTTTAAAGTGAAACTAGAACTCCAGTTTCCCCCTTTCTTAACACACAAATACAGAAACACAAATCAAACTTAAAGTTAAGACTCATTCCTAAGACCCACAAATACAAATGTAACTTAATTAAACTATCTCTACTTCCTAACACAATGTCCATCTTGCCAGTTTCAAAAGAGGCACTTAGTTACTCTTTATTGGCAACCTTTTGGTTGAATCAAAAGGGGTATAATTAGATACAGAGTAAAGCTGTGGTTGTTGGGTTAGGAGGTCTGTAGCAGTAATGTGTAACTCTGCAAATAAAAGTAAATAAAATTGTGTAAAGCTTGGTTCCAGTTATATCTTTCACCAAATTGTTTTCTGGAGTATATCATCCCTCCCAAGTTAATTTAACCCTCTCCCCCATAGTACTAGTTAAACATCCCATGTGTCCCAGATCTATTGAGGTGCAAACCAACACCCGCCCTCTTCCCTGGCCCTTGAACAGGTTCCTTCTGCTTGAGAACTGCTCTGAATATTCTCAGCAATCACTCTAAAGTCAAAGTACCATGTGCAACTGTTGGAAAAAACCTAGAAGCTGCATTAAAGAATTGATGTTTTTGATGAATTCATTCCAGAATTCCAATCTTTGATGAAAGGTAAAGACTGCAAAGTTTCCCTCTGAATGGTGTTGGATGTGTGATAGGGCATGAAAGATATTTAGCTCTCTTATGCATCATTAAAAGTAGTGCAAGGGGCTAAAACTGTGTTGCAGCAGCCACTCCTGTTGGTCGTCAGTGATTTTTATTGGATAGCACTGACCCGGGATAGTATTGTACATCTAAGGAAGATTGGAAGAATGTGGCCAGTAACTTTGCAATTTCCACCCTTCCTTCCCTCAGTATCTTTGGATGCATCTAACCCAGTCCTGGCCCCTGTCGAACTTTTGAGTACAGCCAGCCTTTCTAATATCTCCTTTTTATTCCATCAAGACAGTTAGGTGGCAAATGCAATGAAGATAAGTTGGATGTCAGTATAACTAAAGTTCTATCACATGCATTTCACAAAAAACACAATCAGCATCAAGAGTCGATTTAAAAATTACTAAAGGGGCATGCAAGTGTTGAAAGCATAAAATTCACCTTCTTTGAATGCCACCTTCCTGGACATTTTCATTTTTGAACTAAGTTTAATGCATTTATTGGCAAGGTGGATCCTTCTATAATTTGGAGTGTACATCTTTGAATATTAAACAGAATGGAACGTGTTATTTCAGCCCAATTCTATGGACAGAATTTTATGTCCGGTGGGCGGGCCTACGCCTGAATTGATCAGGCGTAAAATAGTGTGCAACTTGATCAGGCATAAAATAGCGCATGATGATGCCGGGTGAGCGTCCCGATGTCATCACACTGTATTCCGCACAGCGGACATGTGCGGGTGCCGGAGCTGCACCCGCCATTAACTAACAGGCCACTTAAGGTCATTAACAGTCCAATTGATGGCGATTTTGTGTTGCCTGTGCGATTTTGATCATCGCAAGGGCAAAATGGGCAGGCAGCCAGCCGACATTTTAAAAACCTCATCCAAGGGTGGGATAAAAAGCATCAGCAGCATTGCCAGTCTGAGTAGTGAGGAGTTTGGTAGATAGTTTGCTGCTGGTGACTTATTGGTACTTGGCAGCTTCATCTCTGTTCAGGGCTTCATTCATAGCATTACCAGGCTTCATTTCAGGACTCCTTGGTATCTGCAAGGCCCCCAGAGGGTTCAGACTGTGTGAACCCTTCCAGGCACCAGACAGCCTTCTTTTACCCTGGTAATGGGGACTGTGTTCTCCACTGCAGGCACCTCCTCTGAGGAGGAAGAGAAGGGCAGAAGGGAAAGGAGGCAAGGTGTCCCAATGTAGCTTCCAGGGGAGGGACCTGTGGGAGGAGAGGCACAGGCGCAAGAGGCACAGGGCCAACAGGTTGTCCAAGGCAGAAAGGGTTGCAGAAGGTATCACTATCCTGCTGCCAGGGATTACAGATGGCAATGCAGCTACCTCAATATGTCTGAGGTGCAATACTGAAGGAGGCTCCACCTCTCAAGGGAGTCCGTGACCTCCATTTGCCAGATGATTGGGCCTGAGATCAGCTCCGACTGTGTGGGTGGACACCCCATGCCAGTGGCTCTGAAGGTCACAGTGACCCTCAACTTCTATGCCTCTGGCTCTTTCTGGGGTCAGTGAGGAATGTGTGTGGAGTCTCCCAATCAGCTGTTCACAGTTGCATCAAACTGGTGACAGAAGCTCTTTTAGGTGGGTACTGACCTTTATTCTTTAACGTATGGACGAGGGCAGCCAGGCTGAGTGAGCCAGAGGCTTTGCAGTGATTGCTGAGTTCCCCAGCATCCAGGGTGCCATCGACTGCCCACATGTGGCCATCAAAGTGCCAGCGGGTCAGCTGGGTGCTTTCGTCAACAGGAAGGGATTCCACTCCATGAACATACAGATAGTGTGTGATCACAGTAAGCAGATTCTGCAAGTCTGTGCAAGGTACCCTGAGCTCCCATGACGCTTACATCCTGAGACACTCCCAGGTGCCGAGGCTCTTCAGCACTCCAGCTCTACTGGTTGGATGGCTGCTGGGTGACAAGGGCTATCTGTTGAAGAGGTGGCTCATGACGCCTCTCTGCCACCCAAGAACAGAGGCAGAGAAGGGTTACAAAACGAGTCATGCCTCCCTTGTGGCAGTGTTAGAGAAGACCATAGGTCTTCTCAAGATGCACTTCCAATATCTGGACCATTCAGAGCGGGTGTCAATGATAGTGGTTGCATGCTGTGCTCTCCACAATCTGGCACTGGCAAGGGGGGGGACCCTCTGGAGGAAGAGGATCTTGACACAGCTGCACAGCCACAGATATGAGTCCAGTGGTGAATCTGAAGAGGAGCACGGTGAGGAGAACTGAGGGCATGGAGACAGACCTCCATAACCTGCAGGGAGGCAAAGACACCAGGAACGCCTTGATCCAACGCTCCTTCAGCTCGGCTGCCAAAGATCTGCTTCCACCTCATGCCAGGGCTGCTGCCTCCATCCCGGATGTCTGAAAGGACCCTTTCATTTGGACACAAAGAACACTCAACGCCCGTACAATAAAGTTCAGAGCCACCTACGTCCAGCATTAGATACTGGCATACCCTGCACCAATAAAATAAAAAGGTGAGGCATACTCAGGCCATGACAACAAAAACAACATTATCTCATTTTGACAATTCCAAATTATTTACACAAACATCTCTGGTCTTCATTCCCAAAGCAGTATAGATAAAATAAATCAGTATAGATAAAGTAAACATAAATGAGCATAAAATCACCTTTGATCAGTGTACTTATGGTGCGTTTCACTGATGCTTGTGAGTGCTACGTCTTGGTGCTTTCCCCTTGCTGGCAGTGGCATTGGAGACAGCCGGCTGACTCTGCTGTCCTTTTGGCCTTGATGACCTTGGCGGTGGAGCCTGTGCTGGACCTGCCTGGGAGGGAGCAGCCAGTGCCACGACTGGCATCTATCTCCCAGTTATTGCAGCCTCATTAGATGCCACGGTCACTGGCAGAGGGGTGCAGGAGCTGCTGCTGTTATCCAGAGCGCCCTGAGAGGAGCCACCAGAGACAACAAGCAGCTCGTGCACCAACGTGAGGTCACTCTGGACCTCCCCGCTCACCACTGATGGATGGCACTTGGTTTGAATACTGGGTGCCTCATCCACCTCCCACAGTGCACTGACCACCTGAGCTCGGTGCCTGTGTGAGGGCTTGCAGGTCCGAGCGCAACCCCAGGAACTCTTCATTCTGTCCCTGGAGCTGGCTCTCCATGAGAGTCACCACTCTCTCAGTGCAGGACGCATTGTGTTCAGCCATGAGGGTCAACACAGTCCTCATGTTCCACATGGACTCCTCCGTAATGGAGACCATGGCAGATCCTGCTGCACATCTTGATAGACATCCAGTATCTGCCGCCTAATGGACGACTCCAGAGGCCCATCATCAGCCTTCAACTAAGCATAATCCTGGTCCCCAACAGTCCCCTAACTTCTGGCACCCTGGGCGCTCTCTGCGTCCACCTGCACCTCAAGTGAGTGTCAAGTGCCCTCACCAAGGTGCACTAAGAAACTAGCCGCTGAATTAATGCCCACTGAGGTGCTGGTATTTGTGCTTGTGCCTGCTTCAGGGAGCGGGTGTGACGCAGGTGTACAGAAGCTCGGTGGTCCCCCAGTGTCAGGGGTGGCCTTTGGGGTCCGCAGAGCGAACACCTGTTGGTGAACCTAAAAGGAAGAGCAAGGACATGTCATTAGTTAAAGTCAACACACTGTCACTATGCATGCCAGGCACCCTGGTGAGACAATGGAGATCTGCATCATGGTGCCATCGTCTTTCAATGATGGGGATTCCAGTTTTGAGGCTCCCATCAATGAGGAGACTACACTAGAATGGTTGCATAATCCGAAACTCTCACCTTTGTGCACTGCGCTCTTACCTTTGTCTGGAATCCCCGCCTCTCCATTTTGCACGGGGAGCATACCAGCTTTCCAGCTCCAAGGCATCTTGCTTGAACCTGCTGAGCAGCAGGAGTTTGAGCTGCCCTCTGCCTGTACGTGCCCTCTCTGCCTAGTTATGCCTTGTTTTCTCCTGAAAGAACAGAGGAGCATTGATTAGTCCACTCTGTACATGCAGCGCCATTGCAGCCTGGCCAACCCCAGCTGAGGAATACCTTGCAGGGCACATCCGAGTCATGGCCCTCGAGCAGCAAGGCACTCAGTCCAAGCAGCCAAGGCTCACCCCCTTGGCCAGCTCTCGTGTTAATTGAAATTTGGTACTCAGACTGAGGTCCACGGGGGGACAGCTACACTTTAACAGTTCTGCGCACTGACGCATGCCAACACCCTTCCTGAGTGCAGCAGGTCATTGAAGCACTTCCAGCACTGGGCCCATGTGTTCCGCACCACATCATAGCTGTTCATCATTGCTGTCACCTCCTCCCATACCCTCTTGGTGAGGTGCGGTGTCCTCCTCCTCCTATCTCTGGGGACAAGCCGCCTCCTTCAGGAGGATGGCGAGGGACTCGTCAGAAAAGTGGGGGGCCGAGTGCCCACCCGACCTGCACTCCCGCCTGCCGTGTCCAGCTGCACGACCCCATAACTCCGGTTTGGGAACACAATGGAGACATCCCTCCGTGGCAGCCTTCCAGGGGCTGCCTGGGCTGCTTTTATACCAGCTGCAGGGTCACCATTTGACAGGTTCCCACCCCAGCTCGGCCCTTCCTGACCAGTGCAGAGCCGCGTTTCTCGCTGGGTGGGCCTTAATTGGCCCACCCACTGTGAAATCACAGTCGGGGGCCGATTGCAGGTGGCGGACTGTTTCATGGCTGCTCCCAGGTCTGCTCACCGCACCCGCCCGACGACCTCAAAATCCTGCTTTATATTGTATTTGAAGTCCTGGTATTTTCAGAAGTGTAATGCTAGGAATGCTCAAGAAAGCAGTTGGAATCAATATTCAATAAATCTCTACATAAGGCAACAGGCAGGTATAAGCCAGAAAATTCCATTGAGGAAACATTTCTGTTTATTGTGGCATTTTAGCAGCTTATTTGTTATCTGCAAACATTAATTGAACACACACTGGTAACTCCTTTATAAAAACAAAAAAACTGCGGATGCTGGAAATCCAAAACAAAAACAGAATTACCTGGAAAAACTCAGCAGGTCTGGCAGCATCGGCGGAGAAGAAAAGAGTTGACGTTTCGAGTCCTCATGACCCTTCGACAGAACTTGAGTTCGAGTCGAACTCAAGTTCTGTCGAAGGGTCATGAGGACTCGAAACGTCAACTCTTTTCTTCTCCGCCGATGCTGCCAGACCTGCTGAGTTTTTCCAGGTAATTCTGGTAACTCCTTTCCCTGTCCCCACCAACAGTGGGAAAAAGAAACAGCAAATACTGCAAACACTCAGGGCAAGTCTGGAGTATCTGTGGCGAGAAGAGCAAGAGTGAATCTTTCAGGTGTACCTACGTCACATGGTCTGCAGCGGTTCAAGAAGGCAGCTCACAACATCTTCTCAAGGGCAATTAAGGATGGGCAATAAACAGTGGCCTAGCCAGCAACACCCACATCCAATGAATAAAAAAAGTTCAGTGACCTATCGACAGAGTCGTGGAACTGAAAACATTAAGCCAAAGAGGGTAATATGGGCTCGAAATGTTAACTTTGTTTTTCTCTCTCTACAGATGCTGTCAGACCTGCTGAGTTTTTCCAGCATTTTATGTTTTTTGTTTCAGATTTCCAGCAACCCTGCAGAATTTTGCTTTCACCCACAGATGCTGCCTGGCGTCCTGAATGTTTGCAGCACTTTCTATTTTATTTCAAGTTTTCCGGCATCTGCTGTATTTTATTTTTGCAATCTAGTTTCCAGTCACTCCAGCTGCAAGATGATCCGAATCGATCAACCTCCAATCCTTAAAATAGTTGTTTTCCTTGTAAAAGGCCAATAATTGCTGCATTTAATTGCTTGTTTTTGAATGAAATCGGTGGATACATAACAGAAACATCAATGCATTTTGTTTTCAGAGATATACCTTGTTCATAAAATTGGTAAAAGTACATGACATAACAATTCAAATTGACATTACTCGAGTGCAATGCGGTTCAATTTCTTTCAATACGGCATGTGGCACTTTGAAGTGCCTCACTGCGCTTACAATTACAGGTTATATTTGCAGAAACGTTAACGCTGCATTTTGTAAGCGAATGCATCAGTATTTAAGGAGCTGCACATGAACAATGTCATGCAGGTGGGGATTGGTGGGCGCATGCGCCGACAGCATATCTGCGGCTCCAGGGTCTTGGATGCTGAGGGCAGGACAGCGGCTCGGTGAGGAAACTTAGACTGTAGGGAATATGAAATGACTTGCTATAAAATAGCACATAATCGTTTGGGGGTTCTGTTCCTTTTATCATCGGGACCAAGATTACCAAAAGAGGAACCGTTAACTGGAATGAGCGGCTCATAACCGTGTTTGGTTCCGTAAGTGTTTTGCTGGCGGTGCGTTCTGGGGGTTGTAGTCCTCGGTCCCGAGCCTCTCCGTAACGTTTTGCGGCCAGGGGTGGCTGGGAGAACTACAACTCCCGGAGCGCCCCGCGCCGTTGGACCCAGCCAGCCGGGGCCTGCGTCCTCCTTCTGCCACTAGTTCGATTCCGGAGGCCCCGGAGGAAAGAAGCGGCGCTCGAAGTAGGAGGTAAATAATTCCCGTCTGTTGGTGCATCAAGCTTCAGCAAAGCGACCTTTATCCTTCTGGAGGAGAAATGTAGCTGCAGTACTTCATTAGTTATACAGGAGTGTTCAATATCTTGTACACCATCTCTCAAATCAACACCAAAGGGAAGATTTTAATCGACGAATCCAGGCGGAAATGCAAGTTAAAACCTGTAAAGCAAATTCTCTAAGAATAATTAAATGTCAGATTTTTAGGTGTAATAGGTGTAAACAGGATGATGTAGTAATGCAAAATTGGTCATTTGTGGGTGTTTGTAAACAAAACATGTCTGCCAGTACTTTTCCGTGAAGACAATACCCCTTTAACTTGATGCAGGATTTTATATTTCTGGTTTTGAGTACTGTAGGTTGATAGCCGTAACATCTATTTCTAGATCTTTTTTAAACCAAGTATAGCAGAGGCTTGGCTTTTTATTGTACGTCTATGCATATTTCATGTCTAAATTAATATGACTGACTACTTTTGCATCTGGCATTTTCAGGTGAGGATGTACACCTGAATGTAAAAATTGGATGAACATGTGGAATTGCAGTCTCTAAAATGGATTTTCTTTGTGGATATTGTAGTTGATTTTGAATGTTTCAGTTTTAAAGGTTGCTACGTATTCTAGAACATTTCAGAGGTTTTAATCAAAATTGTATAGATAGCTGCCCATATTCTGATTTTGTCACTTTTACATGTTGTTTGTTCTTCAAGCCTTTAAGATTCTTGGTAAATGATTTGCATAAATACATTTTGATTTAAAACATAAAGTTGTTTTCGAGCTGAATAGTAGTTGCTACTTAATGACATTACCCTTCAGTTTTCCTGAAAAAAGACATTTTGTCAAAGCTTTTCATCTTGCACTCATTAAGACAATCACAAGAATACCAATGTCGGGAAGCAACAACTTTTACTCCATGAGAAGAGAGTGCTGATTGGTTGGCAATTGGACTCTGACTGGGGGAGGCATTGCCTTGGAGAATGCACCGGTTAATGGTGACTGACTGTTAACTGCCAAGCATTGTTTGAAAGTTAAACCAGGCAGCTTGATTCTGATTGGTCAAGGCATTGCCCTGAGGAATAAACCAACGAATGGCTATCACTTGTTTTGTTTAGCTGAAACAGGTGCAATGTGTATACATGTTTCTTCTGTTTGCAAAGAATAGGACCCTGTGTATTAACATGTGTAGCTTCCAGTACATGCAAATGTGCCACGCTGCAAGCTCTGGTCACAATCTTAAATTGGTTGTCAGTGTAATTTTTAACACAGAGGATTATTTAGCAAATGTTGTCCAATCGCAGAACCACATCTAATGTTGGACACTGTTTTGAGTTTTGCAAGCACAGGCTGGTTGGGTACAGTCTGTTACTGCCTGTTAAGAACAGCGGAAGAGACATGCTGCTTGATAAGATCTGCCAGTCTTTGGGACATACGGTTACTACGTACCTAGCATCACGCTGGTACTTAAATTCATGTACCCTTCAGCTTTAAATTTTTCGTCCTCATTTTCAAATTCCTCCATGGCCTCATTTCCTCCATATCTCTGTAATCTCCTCCAGCTCACTAAGATATCTGTGCTCCTATAATTTGGCCTGTAACGCATCCTGTTTTGTTTTATTTTTAATTACTCCACCATTGGTGGCCATACCTTCAACTGCCTAGACCCTGGCCTGAGCTCTGGAATTCCCTTCCTAAACTTGTCTCTCACTTTCCTCTTTTAAGATGCTGCTTACAACTTAGCACTGTGACCCCCTGTCCAAATAGCTCCTTATATGCCTCATTGTCCAATTTTGTATAGTAACACACTTGTGAAATGTCTTAAGTTTTGCTACATTTACGGTACTATATAAATGTATCATAATGTTGCACATTTGAAAAGAAAAAACTTACATTTATATAGTGTCTTTTTATGACCACAGGAAGTCCCAAAGAGCTTTACAACCAATTAATTTTTTGAAGTGTGAATATATGTTGTAATTTGTTATACTTCGAAAGTACTGTAAAGTGCTTTGGAATGTTCCAAGGTCTGTTGCTGCTATTTAAAAGCGACTCTTGTCTGTGTTGCACCTTGTGTCCATCCCAAATTCACAATCATTTAAGTACTTTTGATAGCAGTCATTAACATGTAGGCAAATGCAGCAGGCAGTTTGTGCAGGGCAGCGGCTAAAATATGTAAACAGTGAATTAAAGATTCATCAATTTATCTGTTGAGAAAAATTTGCTGTTCAGGACTCTTAAAAGCCTTTCCATTATCTACAAAGCACAAGAAAGAGTATAACAGAATAGGGATGACATTGTAGTGTGGGAAAGAGAAGGATACCCTTGAGAGGGCAAGGATGGAATCCATTTGGTCAGAGCTGAGAATCAAAAAAGGTGTGATCACGCTACTGGATCTGTTCTCTTGGCCCCCAAGTAGTAAGAGAGAGATAGAGGAGCAAATCTGCAGGGAAATCAGAGATATGCAAGATCTACAGAATGGTGATATTGGGGGACTTTAATTGCTTAAATATCTATTGGAATAGTGTTAGGGTAAAGGGCAAGGAGGGGGAGAAATTTCTGAAATGTGCTTAGGTGAACTCCCTTGACCAGTACGTTCTCAGCCCAACTAGGAAAGAGACATTGCTGGATCTTGTACTGGGGAATGAGGTGGACCAAGCCTCAGTTGGGGAGCACTTGGGTAAGAGAGATCATTGTATCGTAACTTTTAGGCTAATAATAGAGGAGTGCAAGGAACAATCTAAAGTAAAACGTGTAAATTGGAAGAAGGTTAACTTTTTAATAGGGTGAAAGGGGAGCTGGCCAAGCTAAAATGGAACAAAAGACTTGCAGGCGAAACTGTAATGGAACATTGGGTGATCTTCAAGGAGGAGATGCTTCAGATACAAGCTAGGTACATTTCAATAAGGATAGAAAGTAGAGGAATTAAAGCCAGAGATCCTTAGATGCTGAGGGAGATAGAGAATGTGATGAAATAAAAAGAGGGCCTATGTTGCATGCCAGGTGAATTGTTCAAGCAAGAACCAGGTCAAATACATCAGATTGAGAGGGGAAATGAAGAGGAAAATAAGATTAATAAGAGAGAATATGACAATAGAATGGCAGTCAACAAAAATGGGAACCCAAAAATCATCATCTGAGGTGTAAATGGTAGGCATCAGTCCACCTGGGGAGGCTATGGTGTATGTCACTTCTGGATTGAACAGGCTGACATGAATGGCAGTCCCTTCTGTAGATGGCACAGGTGAATAATGTTGAGCCAAGGTCGACTGATGCCTTTTCTCTCTTTTCTGCCATCTAGTTGTTTCTTTTGTCCTCTGCTTTTTCCACGCCCTTCTTAACTGCTTGCCTCCAGGCGCTCTGGTCAGCAGTGAGGACTTCCCATGCATCTTTCACCTTGAAGTCTTACTTGCAGACATCCTTGAATTGCAGATGTGGACAAATTGTTGATCTCATGCCGAAAGCAAGCTCACCATAGGGCATGTCTTTGGGAATGCGGCCATCATCCGTTCAGCTCATGTGACCCAGCCAACAGAGTCACCAGTGACTTAAAAGGGCAAACATGTACTATGTCCTGCCAGAAGATGCCCAATATTCATTTGAGGCAGTGCATTTGGAAGCTGTATCATGGCTTGCATAAGTTGTCCATGCCTCGCTACAGTAAAGAGGGTGCTGAGAACCCAAGCCTGGTACACACGGAACTTTGCATTTTTGTTTGTTTGCTGTTGGTCCACACTCGCCATCACAACTTTGATATGACAGCTGTGGCCTTGGCAATCCTGGTGCTGATTTTTGGCATTGAGGGACAGGCTGCTGGCAATTGTTGATCCAAGGTATGTGAATCTGTCAACGACCGCCAGAGTGAGGTTGTCATTGTTGATGGAAGATAGAGTCCCTAAGCTCTGGCCCATAACTTTTTTCTCTTTCTGACACTGTCAGTCCAAGCTCCTTACAGGCATGGAAGAACCGATCTACAAGCTGCTGCAAGTGAACTTTAGTATGGGAAGCCACAGCACAGTGTCATCAGCAAACAGCAACTCATGGACTAGGACTTTATGTACTCTGCAGCTTTGCCAAGTTGAACAGCTCATTGTCAATTCTATTATGCAGATAGACACCCTCATTTGAGTCACCGATAGCGTACAATAGCAGCATGGAGAAGAACTTGCCAAAGAGAGTTGGCGCCAGGGTCCAACCCTGCTTTACCCTGCTACTGATCTTGAAAGCATTTGATACAATGGAGAAATAATTACTGGAACTGTGCATGTTCTCATGGAAAGTGGAAATGATGCTCAGGAGTCCAGGCAGGCAGCCTATTTTTCGCAGCAGTTTGAAGAGTCTGTCTCTGCAAGCTAGGTTGAAGGCCTTGAGGTCCATGAAGTCAAAATAGAGTGGTCTGCACTATTTGCAACACTTTTGCTGTAACTGCCAAAGTGAGAAACTCATGTCTACTGTTGATCTGCCAGCTCTGAAACTGGATTGAAACTCAGGATAGATGTGTAATGCCAGGGTCTGCAATTTGGTCGGAGCAAAGCAATCAAAGGCCAAAGAAGAGTCATACAGACTTGAAACGTTAATTCTGTCTTCCTCTCCACAGATGCTGTCAGACCTGCTGAGTTTTTCCAGCAATTTTTGTTTTTGTTTCAGATTTCCAGCATCCATAGTATTTTGCTTTTTAAAGTTCATGAAGATGTGGCAGTGCTAGTTTTCCATTTTTGATTTCGGGTTGAATGTCATCATTTACTGGGCTTTACCAATGGACTTGTTGAGCCCTACTACACTGCTAATATTCATTTCAGGCAGCGGAGTTGGAAGCAGGAAAGTCTGGAATGGTGTTGAGAACTTCTTTAGTGACAACCTTCTCTGTTGAGTAGAGCTCGAGGTAGTGCTCCACCCACCCTTTAATCTGTTTGCTAGGTTCAGTGATAAGCACCCCTGTCTTTGTCTTCAAGACAGCTGATTTGATTGCTGCTGGATCTGTTGCTTTTATTTGGTAGAACGAATAGGGGGAGGCAATGTCGACTTCATGGCACCATTCCGGAATGTTCAGCGGCAGAGAGACCTGGGGATGCATTTGTGTAAATTTGAGGGTGGCAGAACATAATGAGTGTGGTTAGCAAATCTTATAGGATCTTGGGCTTCATAAAAAGAGGTATCGAGTACAAAAGCAAGAAAGATATGCTGAACCTTCACAAAGCTCTGGTTAAGTTAGAGCCACACTTTAGGAAAGATGTGAGGGGTTCCAGAGATGAAGGATTTTCGTTATAAACTTAGACCGGAGAAGCTGGGGTTGTTTTCCTTGGAGCAAAGGAGATTGAGGGGAGATTCGATGAAGGTGTACAAGATTATGACGGGCTTGGGTAAGGTAAAAAAGGAAAAACTGTTCTCTTTAGCTGATGATACAAGGACTAGGGGCACACAGGTTTAAGGTTTAGTGCAAGAGCTGCAGGTGGAATGTGGGGAAGAACTTTTTTATGCAGTGAGTGGCAATGATCTGGAACTCGCTGCCCACAAGGATGATGGAAGCAGAAACAATTGATGGCTTCAGAAGGAAATTGGATGGGCACTTGAAATACACTCACAGGGCAACAGAGACCAGAGGAATGGGACTTTGTGGTTTGATATACAGAGAGCTGGCATGGACTTAATGGGCAGAATGGTTGGACAAATATTTGGACCAAGGCATCTGGACCATTTTTTTACTACAACCATTGCCACTTCCTCTGCCTTTTGTTCAATGACATTATTGCCATTTAATCTCTCCTGCCCTCTAACATACCCCTGACCTTTCCTGTAGTTTGCTTGGTACCCCATCCACCAGATGAAACATCCATTCCCTGCACAATCAGCATTCTATAGTTACTTTCTACACTTTCACAGGATCCATTGTGGCAAGTCACCAACACTTCTTCAGATTTTTCCAAACCTGTGTGACCTGCACCACCAAGAAAGAAACACTTTCATTTATGTAGCTCTTTTCATGTGCTTTGTGATGTATTAAGATCTCTACAGCTAATGAAACACTTTTGAAATGCAGTTATTGTTGTAATAGTGTAGGAAGGGCAAGGACTGAATTTGTGTGAGAACATCATCCACTCCAAGTCACATTGTCTTTTCTTTATCGTTGTGAGAATTCTCTTCCTAACAGCATTGCAAGGTCACCTTCACCTTCTAGAAGGAGGGGTTGGAGTGTAAAAGCAGGAAAGTCTTGCTACAACTGTACAGGCCATGGGTGAGACTACATCTGGAAAACTTATGTACAGTTTTACTCTCATCATTTAAGGAGGGATATACTTGCATTGGAGGTAGTTCGGAGAAGTTTCACTAAGTTTATTCCTGAGGTGAAAGGGTTGTCTTTTGAGCAGGTTGGCCCTAAACTCATTTTAGTTTAAAAGAATGAGAGAGGTGATCTTATTGAAACATGTAAGATTTTGAGGGGGCTTGATAGGGTGGTTACTGAGAGGATGTTTCCCCTTGTGGGAGTAGCTAGAACTTGAGGGCACAGTTTCAAAATAAGGGATCTCCATTCAAGACTGAGATGAGAGGAATTTTTCTCTGAAGACATTTAGTCCTTGGAATTCTTTATCCCAGAGAGCAGTGGAAGCTGCATCATTGTCTAACTCCACCTTGAATATATTCAGATTTTTGATCTACAGGGGAGTCTAGAGTTGTGGGGGATGGCGTGGGAGGGAAGTGGATGAGGAGGCAGGCAGGAAAGTGGAATTAAGCCCTCAGTCAGATCAGCCATAATTTTATTGAATGGTGGAGTAGGCTTGAGGGGTCAAGTAATTAGTGCTGCTTCCATTTATTACATCTTTATGCTTATGAGATTTTTTACATTCACTTAAAGAGGAAGTTTAACATTTCAAAAATCTGTGGCAAATGCAGCACTCCGTATTGCACAGAAGAGTTAATACAGAATATGTGGCCATGCCCTGAAGTTCAGCTTTAGAGAATGCTATTAACCAAGTCAAACTATTCTAAAATTATTACATTTAATTTGGAAGCTAGAAATATAATTCCATGTCTATTAGGACTCTCCAGCAGTCAATTGGAAACATTACTTTCTGTGATAGAGCAATTAATGATTTCCACTTTTTTTATGTTCATATAAAAGTTTATTTATTTTCTAAGGTTTATACTATAAGCTTCCCAGAGTTGTAATTCAGATTATTTTTGTTGTTTATCTTGCCAAAATTGCATCTTGTGTGATCTGAATCACTTGCTTCACTGTCTCTGGTAACTCTCTGAAGTCAAGCAGAAATAAGAACAAAGAATAAAGAAAAGTACAGCACAGGAACAAGCCCTTTGGCCCTCCAAGCCTGCGCTGATCATATTGCCTGGCAAACTAAAACATTTTGCACTTCTGGGATCCATATCCCTCTATTCCCATCCTATTCATGTATAAAGAACAAAGAAAAGATCCATGGTGAAGCTGCTGCACTGTTTGTATTTGGCCAATTACTTAAAATCTACCACAAATGTGATTATACAGCACAAACAAATAGGTTATAAACCGAACTCGCAATGAACATCACTTTTGCAATTATGTAATGTGAGCAATTGACAGTGTTCATAAACAGGCTGCCTCATGAACGGCATGCAAAAATTGGCAACTTGGTGGTAAGTAGTAGGTCAGTAGTCTCAAACTGAAATTTAGTTTAACCTTTTGAATTTAACTTGGAACTTCAACAACTAAAAGGAACTGCAAGTTAACATTTGACAAACTGCCTGTCATGGCAGTAAATAGTTCAGTTGATCAGCTGTAAGTGTTGGTTGAAATGGGGGCTAGATTGGGAAGCTGTGTGAGCACTTGTAAGTTGGGTAAGGCTCAAAAGTGTATAAAAATGAACAGTATCTGCTGATACAGTGTTCATGAATGAAGTACATTGTATATAAGTTGAGAAATAAGTTGAGAGGGGAATGGGGGTGCAGCTTTTTGCCTCATACCTGTGGTTTTGTATTTAATCTGCCTGTGACTTAAATTAGAACAAGTAATTTGTTAAGAGCTAAATTGATTACATACACAAACTTTAATTAAATGAAACAAGATTGAATACAGATAGCAGTTCAGGTGGTGTGCTGCAATTGCAGCATGTGGGTGTTTGTGGAGAGCATTACGATCCCACACGACCACCTTCACCTCAATGTTGCTGTAGAATCTTTAGAATAGTTGCAGCACAGAAGGAGGTAATTCAGTCTATGGAATCCACGCGAGCTCTCTGAAAGCACAATTCAGCTCGTCCTTCCCCCTGCACTCTTTTTCCTGTAATTCTGCACATTTTAAAATCTTTAAGTGCTTATCTAATTCTCCTTTTTAAGCGTCACAATTGGCCCTGCCTCCTCCACCCCCTCGGGCAGTGCATTCAACCACGCTGCGTAGAAAAAAAAATGTTTTAATCTTGTCATCTCTGGTTTGTTTGCTAATCTCCTTTAAATCAGTGGTCCTCTGGTTCTCCATCCCTCCATCAATGGGAACAGCTTCTTGCTTATCTACCCTGTCCAGATCCCTCTTAATTTTGGATATCTCTAAATCTCCTCTTGATAAGAGGAAAAATTAAAATGAGAGTAAGCTAGCAAGAAATATAAAAAGCAGATTATAAGAACTTCAAGTATGCAAGAAGGAACAGCACAGTGAAAGTAAATGCACATCCCTTAGGGATTGAGATGAGAGAATTGGAATGGGAATAAGGAAATATTGTTTGTCTTAAATCAAGATCTTAAGCAGTCACTGGAATATGTTAAAATTGCAATTCTCTCTGAAGGCTGATTCAACATGCTCTATGTTTAAAGATCTGGTAGTTTTTTGTTATTGCTATAAACTTGTGCAACTTTGTATATGTTCTGCTTGCTAAATTTTTATAAATAGAGCTCAGCTGAAGTGTTGTATACTGCTATCAGTGGCTGGAGGAGAAATATAGTGCAAAGGGCACTGCAAATCTATGATTTTGAAATCCTAAAACATATATCATCTCTGCAGGGGTGGAATACGACAGGACAGAAGATTCTGGTCCACAGAGAGCACTACGTCCACTTACGGGAGGTGAGGTGGGACCATTACAAGAGGAAACTGTTCACTAAAGTGACATCACACAGGGTGGCAGCAAGCTGTGTCAAATACTGCAGTTGATATCATCATAAAGGAAGAGTCGAGGCCTCAAGCACCTTAATCTGATGATAAAATGACATACGACTATTTTCCATTTCCAAAACTAAAATATGTTTTGTAATCGCGTGTGCTCGTGAAACGATGTTCTTTTCAAATAATGGCAGAAAACTTTGTTTTTTTAACCAATTTGGATGGATAGTTTTTGTTGTATATCATTGGACATTTTCAGGAAAAATCTGTTTGTTGGATGGAAATGCCAGTAAATTTGGCAGAAATATGAGTAGGTTATCTGTTTTCCTCTCGGCTGCAGAATGTTGCCTTTTGGAAAGGAGGAGAACGGTGAGGAAGTGGAGTAAATGCAGCTGTCCCTTAGTGTAATGTTTTAAAAACTTGTAGCATTGTTCTGAAGAAAGTGCTGCATTTGTCCAGAAGGCAGTGAATCATCATTCATGATTTGGAGCTAAAATGATAAGATCTGTATTTCATTCTGCTGGAGTTGACTATCATCTTCAGCTACAGCTCGCAAATAGATTTAAGTAAACAAATTTTACTTAACGCTTTTTAGCACAATCTGCATTTTTAAATTTTTGACAGTATAACCATAGTTATTTGGATATTACCAATGCCGAGATTAATCGTAGATGTTAGTGCTATATTTACAGTTTTTAGAACATTGAACAAATGTTGCAAAAGTCATGCTATAAATAGATCTGTGACATGCTCAGCTTTTAAATAGCTAAATGTATTGGAAAACCAAGGGTCCTAAAGGACCCGATGTGAAAACCTAATTTACCGCACAAGGTAACCAAGCACACATGACCATAGGAAGCAAATGCGTTGATACATGTTAATTAACCACTTGAATTGCATTGCAAATAAACAAGTCAGCGTGGAGTTTTGCTGCAATGAATAGTTAAGGTGCTGTATTTATGCTGTATCCCACTGTCATAATTTGCTTAAACGACTGAAGTGCCTAGTTATAATAGAAGCAAACAGGTTAGCTCCTTTCTGAAGACACTAGCTTAGTAACTAAATCTTCATCACCTGAGATCAGGAATAAATTGAAGATTAATGCCTTGCACTTAGGATGGTTACTTTAAAGCACACAGGTGATTTACAAGGGGATTTGGATATTAAGCAGGATTTGGAAGAAGTTTTAGCATGAAGGCTGCTGGTTGAAAGGTAATTTTGCAGACTTTTGAATGTTGGATTTAGGAAAAAATGTGAGAGCAGCAATGTGATGGCTGATGGAAGGGAATGCGCACTAAACCAGAAGGAGTAGAAGGTGATAGCTAGTATGTAGGCTTGGAAGATGTTTCACAGATTGGGTGGAGTAAGATGTCAAATTTGTTAATTTAGCCAAAAGTAATGAAAGCATTGTACTGGTGGTAGAAAGCCAGTCAGAGATGGTATGCTAGCAGGAATAATATAGCTTAGGATAAAGGCAGTGAACAGAAAAAGAATACAGTTGGTTGGTAAAACTTCTAATTTAATAAGCATTTACATGGTCTTGTAGGGAAAAAAAAGTTGAAATCATTTAAGATGCAGCTGAATACTGTGATGAGTGGTTATTTGAGGAGTCACAGATTTTCTTTCTGGATGTATGAATTTGGATGGGCTGCATGGCTTGCCTCTATCTTGTGATGTTGATTACGAAATCATGAAATACAGAAAAATTCATGTTGAACTACTGTAGGATTGGAGTACAATAAATTTCTCGTGCACTCCCTGGTTATTATCTCTTGCACAATTTCTCTCTCGTGTACATGTGCTTTCCTCATTTCTTTTTCTCTCTCTCTCTCTCTCTCTCTCTCTCTCTCTCTCTCTCTCTCTCTCTCTCTCTCTCTCTCTCTCTCTCTCTCTCTCTCTCTCTCTCCCTCCCTCCTTCACGCACACCTTATTTCATAAAAATGAATGGAAGTACAACATGGAAATAAACGGCCTATTTGTGTTTACCCTCTGCAAGTAAGTAGTTCTAATTACATTTACCCATCCAAATTCTTTCAGCTTATTTTCCTTCGTGCGCTAGTCTAATCTTGAATGTAGACAGTTTCAACTTCAACCATTAACCTTGGAAATGAATTCCACAAGTACTTGAAACAGTCTGCTTCCATCTACATGGCTCATCCTTGTCAGAATCTGACAAAGGGCCTACAAACCTGAAATGTTCTGCCTGACCTAATGACCTGCTTCTGTATTAACAGTATGACAAAAAAGGAAGTTTATGCACCTAGATGCTTACAAGTAGGGTATCTATCAGGGACTTCAAATTATTAGCCGATCGAACTGATTCTCAACAGGAAATACTAAATACCTACTGAAAGTGATCCTTTTTAGATACTTGGATGGGCAATGGCAGATAGCAACATATGAATTGAATAGATATATTTAGAACAAGCTATGTAATCTTGGTTATGTACTACTGTACCCTAATTGATAGCATTGTTGCACCATGTATACAGTAAGTCCCTGCTTTAAGTTATTTCAGTTAACGTGATTCCACTTTAATAGCACATTTATAATGGAGCTGGTGTGCGCCCTGAAAGTTGGGACGTTCATGTTAGGCCTTATGTAGCGTCTTGTGAACTGATCCGCATTCATCTTGGAGCAAGAACGAGTGAAAGGCATTTGATCGCATTCAAGGGAACAACGGCCTTTACTGAAAGTATAGAGTATTGTGCTGTACAAAGAAACACTATGCCCACTGTAGTTTCCTCAGGGTAAAGTGGAAGTGTGGACTGTTAACTTTTGTGCATTACAAGTGCAGTTCCTGACTCTGCAATCCACTTTAACTTTGGAGCTCCAGATGTGCTTACTGTGGTACTCTGCTTGCATCAGGTGAGGCAAGAAGCCATTTTAACATTGGTGAGAGAGGCATTTGCTGCAGGTAAAATTGTTTTCCTTCGCTTGGATGGTTAGTTTGGGCAAAAAATACAGTATTCATTACTTGCCATTTAGGAGCTTGCTTCTGCAATCTTATGATTAATTTTGGAGCTCTTAAGTGTGACACTTGTTCAACTTTTGCATTGGGTGGAGGCAGAGAGGCCATTGTAAAGTCATTTGAAATTGTTTCCAGCTTGTGACTTAGTGTTTCAATCCCTAGGAATCACCCTCGGACATGTGTCCGAGATACCCAACAAGTGATGGTAGTGAGTATGCTGCTGCTGAGAAAACAAGAAAAACTATCACTTTAGAAAGGAAATTCGAGGTTTTAAATTGTTTTGAGGCCAAAGAATGAGCATTCAGTTTTGGTATAGCACTTTTTTTTTATTCGTTCATGGGATGTGGCAACCCTGGCTAAGCCAGCATTTATTGCCCATCCTTAATTGCCCTTGAGAAGGTGGTAGTGAGCTGCCTTTTTGAACCGCTGCAGTCCATGTGGTGTAGGTACACCCACAGTGCTGTTAGGGAAGAAGTTCCAGGATTTTGACCCAGCAACAGTGATGGAACGGCGATATTTTTCCAAGTCAGGATGGTGAGTGGCTTGGAGGGGAACTTCTAGGTGGTGGCGTTCCCATGTGTCTGCTGCCTTTGTCCTTCTATATGGTAGAACTCCTCCAGTGAGTTGTTTAATTGCCCACCACCATTGAGTACTGGATGCGACAGGACTGCAGAACTTAGATCTGACCCGTTGATTGTCGAATTGCTTAGATCTGTCTATCACTTGCTACTTATGTTGTTTGGCATGCAAGTAGTCCTGTAGCTTCACCAAGTTGGCTGTGGATTTGGAAGATGCTGTCTAAAGAAGTTCCTGCAGTGCATCTTGTAGATGGTACACACTGCTGCCACTGTGTGTCGGTGGTGGGGGGAGTGAATGTTTGTGAATGGGGTGCCAATCAAGCAGGCTGCTTTGTCCGAGATGGTGTCAAGCTTCTTGAGTGTTATAGGAGCTACACTCATCCAGGCAAGTGGAGAGTATTCCATCACACTCCTGACTTGTGCCTTGTAAATGGTGGACAGGCTTTGGGGAGTCAGGCGGTGGGCTACTCGTCGCTTGATTCTTAGCCTCTGACTTGCTCTTGTAGGAACAGCTTGGCTAGTCCAGTTCAGCTTCTGGTCAATGATAACCCCCAGGATGTTGATTGGTGGGGGATTCCGCCATAGTAATACCATTGAATGTCAAGGGGCGATGGTTAAATTCTCTCTTGTTGGAGATGGTCATTGCCCGACAATTGTGTGGCACAAATGTTACATGCCACTTGTCAGTCCAATCCTGGATATTGTCCCGGTCTTGCTGCATTTGGACATGGATTGCTTCAGTGTCTGAGGAGTCGTGAAAGGTGCTGAACGTTGTGCAATCATCATTGAACATCCCCACTTCTGACCTTCGGATGGAAGGAAGGTCATTGATGAAGCAGCTGAGGGTGGTTGGGCCTAGGACATTACCTTGAGGAACTCCTGCAGCGATGTCTTGGAACTGAGATGATTGACCTCCAACAACTACAACCATTTTCCTTTGTGCTAGGTATGACTGCAACCAGCAGAGAGTTTTCCCCTTGATTCCCATTGACTCCAGTTTTGCTAGGGCTCCTTGATGCCACACTTGGTCAAATGCTGCCTTGATGTCAAGGGCAGTCGGTCTTGTCTCACTTCTGGAGTTCAGCTCTTTTGTCCCTGTTTGAACCAAGGCTGTCATGAGGTCAAGCTGAGTGGCCCTGGCAGAACCCAAAATGAGCATCGGTGAGCAGGTTATTGCTAAGCGAATGCTGCTTGATAGCACTGTTGATGACTCCTATCACTTCACTGAAGTTGGAGGATAGACTGATGGGGCAGTAATTGGCTGGGTTGGACTTGTCCTTTTTGTGTACAGGACATACCTGGGCAACTTTCCACATTGCCAAGTAGATGCCAGTGTTGTAGCTGTACTGGAACAACTTGGCTAAGTGTGTGGCAAGTTCTGGAGCACAAGTCTTCAGTACTAATGCTGCAATATTGTCAGACCCCATAGTCCTTGCAGTATCTGGTGTCTTTAGCCATTTCTTGATATCACCTTGGAGTGAATCAGATTGGCTGAAGATCGGCCTGTGAGATGCTGGGGACCTCTGGAGGAGGTTAAGATGGATCATCCAATCATTCACCTCCACTGAAAATTGTTGCAAATGCTTCAGCCTTATTTTTTGCACTGATGTGCTAGGCTGAGGATGGGCGTATTTATGGAGCTGCCTCCTCCAGTGAGTTGTTTAATTGCCCACCGTCATTGACAACTGGATGCGACAGGACTATAGAGCTTAGATCTGATCCATTCGTTATGGAACTGCTTAGTTCTGTCTATCACCTGCTGCTTATGTTTGGCACGCAAGTAGTCCTGTAGATTCACCAAGTTGATACCTCATTTGTTAGATATGCCTGTTGCTGCTCCTGCCTACCCTCCTGCACTCTTCATTGAACCAGTGTTGTTTTGGTGGGAATGGTAGAGTGGGGGGTATGCCAGGCCATGAGGTTACACATTGTGGTTGAGTACAATTCTGCTGCTGCTGATGGCCCACAGTGCCTCATGGATGCCCAGACTTGGGTTGCTAGATCTGTTCGAAATCTATCCCATTTAGTGAGGTGGTAGTGCCACACAACACGATGGAGGGTATTCTCAATGTGAAGACAGGACTTCGTCTCCACAAGGACTGTGCGGTGGTCACTCCTACTGATACTGTCGTGGGCAGATTAATCTGTGACAGGCAGGTTGGTGAGGACGAGGTCAAGTATGTTTTTTCCCTCATGCTTGGGCTTCTCCCTACAATGGTGAGAACAATCCATGGTAATGTTGATGGAATCAAATAAAATGTACAATGTGTTACACTTTTAACTGCTGCAGGGTAAGCCAGACTAGAAGCAGCATTATGGAAAGCATGGAAAAACTCTTGGCAGCCTGTATCAAAGACCAAAAGCAAAGCAAGTTGCTTCTAGTTTGATGGTCATCCAAACAAAAGATATGGGCTTGTATGACTACTTGCAGAATGAGCAGGGCAAGAGCTCACAGCTTCAATGCTAGTTGTGGTTCATTTAAGCGTTTCGAAAAACGTTGCTACTTGCAAAACACTGAAATAGCCAACAATGTGGCAAATGCCGATACTGAAGCAACTGACTGATTTTCTGCCCATTTGAAGAAAATCATTGAAGAAAATGGTTACTAACTGAAAGTCTTTGTTGATGGCAGCTTCATTGGAAGCAGATGCTACAGAAAACTTACATCTCCAAAGAGGACATGGTGCTGCCATGATTTGAACCTGCCAAAGATCCCCTGACTGTTCTGCCTGATGCAAACACTGCAGGAGATTTCAAATTTAAGCCCTCAGTGGTGTACCAGTTTGAGGCACCAAGGGCTTTGATGTGTTATTCCAAGGAACATTTTTGCCTCATTTACCATTCAATATCGCCTTCAAAATATTTCTTCACTTAGATAATACCCAGGTCATCCTATCAACCTTGATGACTTTTCTGAAAATGTGAAGATAATTTTCCTGCCACCCAACACTACTTCATTGCTACAACCCATGTATCAGGGGACAATAGCGGCATTCAAGGCTGACTGCCTGTGCTGTACCTTCTCCCAGCTCATCAAGGCAGCAGATGGTGAGAATGCACCAACAGTCGGAATTTTGGTGCGCCAGCAACATCCTTGAGGATATCGACAATATTGCTGTTTCATGGGATAAAATTACATCATTGTGTATGAATTCTGTGGGGGGAAAGCATGGCCCGTGTGTGTCAGCAACCAGAGGTGCTCTCTCAATGCTGTCTCTGAAGCTAAGCGTGAAATCATTAGCGTGGCAAGTGAAGTTGGCTTTGAAGTGGAGGAGACTGACATGGTGGAATTGCTTGAGCCCCATGGAGTAAAGTTGTCCAATGAAGATTTAATGCAGCTAGAGAGTCAACAAGCTGAAGAGGAGGATCAAACTGCAACACCACCCCCTCGGATTTTGCCAATGAAATGACTGTCCAGAGCGTGCCAACACATCGGAGAGGCAATGAAAACCTTCGCTGAGGATGATCCAAACAGAGAGCGCCGTGCTAAAGTGAACAGGTTAATTGATGATGGCGTTAACAGCTACAAGGAGATCTACCAGCAGAAGGAAAAAGAAAACCATCCAGCTGTCCTTTGGATACATTTTTCAAGGTAATTGACGATTCTGGCCCTTCGTCCCATTAACTCCACCAGGAGCAAACTGTTCACCCTATACCACCTTAAATCAAAAACAATCCAATTTCAGTCATTTGAGCTCCTGTATGCAGCAAGTTCTTATTTGTGAAGTTGAAAGTTTTTGAGAAAGTGGACCTTCCACTAAACAATTGGAGAACAAAAAGGTCTCTTTTTCAACCAGCTCCCACAGAACAACAGCCCCACCTTTTTGATTTAAGATCGCAAGCTTCTGGAAAGTGTGGACCATTCTCTTGCAAGCTGCATCTTGACAAAGGCAAATGTCGACAACGAAATTCATCATTGTCTCTATTGTGCCAGCTCAGCTTTTAGCCAACTGAGGAAAAGAGTATTTAAGGACCAGGGTCTGAAACCAGAGACTAAGGTCATGGTTCCCAGGGCAGCAGTGATCTCCACACTCCTACCTATATTTCTGACACATGGACAATCTGCAGCAGGCACGGAAAAGTACGACCAGTGGTGCCTTTGCAAGATCCTCCAAATTCAGTGGAAAGAGCAGCTCCACAGCCAAATCCTCTCAAACATGCTCCACATTGAGGCACTAATCACTGAAATCCATCTCCATTGAAATGCTTTAGCATTTAAAACATCCCTGAAAAGGTCAAACATCTCCACCAACGTGTGGGAGTCCCTGGCTTGTGACCAGCCAAAATAGAGAAGGTTGATTTGGGAAGGCACTGAATGCAGAGACTTTGACAACATGTAGACGCAAAGTCAAGGGTCGGAGAAAGTGCACAAAGCTCCAAACAACTCAACTACCTGACCCCCCCCCCCCCCCCCCAAGTAACATGTGCCCCACGTGTGGCAGAGTCTGCAGATCACACATTGGATAACCTCAGAACTCATCGAACTGGAGTGGAAGCAAGTCATCCTCAACCCAGAGGGACTGCCTAAGAAAAAAGAGGTGAATGTTATCTAATTTGGATTTATACAGTGTTTCTTATTTTACAGGTTATTTTATTTGGGAATATACTGTACAGTTTTTCAACTTGTGATTGGGCATTTCTCTTCTGGAAAAACTAAAGGAACCTAACTCCTGCTTACACATTGATTCCTGTGGGAACCTCAGATTCATTTAAAGTCGTGATTTTAAAGAACACAACTAGGATTTTTAGTTAGGAGTTACTGTACCCCATTTTCATTGCAGTGCATTGCATCTAGTTGAAAACATGCAATCTATAACAGTTTGCTGCAAATTGTATAATAAACTAAAAATTTGTACTAAAAATCAATTTATTATCAGGCTCCTCTTAATCCAAAACTACTCTTAACCATTGAACTACTGAGAACTTTCCTAAGCCTTATCTATTCAGTACTTCTGGTATTTTTTAAAATTTCCTGTGACTTCAGTTCACACTTCATTTCAGCTACTTTTGCTAGATATTGTTTTACAAATCCATATTTTGTTTAATTAAAAAGTTCTATCTGAAATTATTTTGTTTCTGCAACTAAAGGTAGTAATGCAAACGCTACCTAATGCTGGCTATTCCCAATTTTCAACACTAGCTTTAAACTTGTATCATCTGCTTTTTTTTAAACCACCCCCCCCACCCCACATTAGAAACTTCTGTGTCCATGTTTATAAAAGAAACTAGTTATACTAAAATAAAAAAAAATGCTGGAAAAACTCAGGTCTGACAGCATCTGTGGAGAGAGAAGCAGAGTTAACATTTCAAGTCCGTATGACCCTTCAGCGCTAAATAGAAGTAGAAATGTGATGAAGTTTATACTGTTAAGGGGAGTGGGGCAAGTGCAGCTCAACAGAAGGCCAGTTATAGGTGGGGGCTAAGGAGAGATTGGCAAAAATGTCATGGACAAAAAGCCCACCAACTCCCAGAGCTACCTCCGACTACAGCTCCTCACACCCTACTTCTATAAGGACTCCATCTCATTCTCTCAGTTCCGTTGCATCTGTTCTGATGCTGCCACTTTCCAAAATGGCACTTCTGACATTTCTTCCTTTTTCCTTTTAAATGAGGTTTCCCACCCACTGTGGTTGATGGGGCCCTCAACTGTGTCCAACCCATCTCGCGCGCCTCTGCCCTCACACCTTCCCCTCCCTCCTAGAACCATGATGGGGTCCCCCCATCTTCACTTTTCACCCCACCAGCCTCCGCATTCAAAGGATCGTCCTCCGCCATTTCCACCAACTCCAGTATGATGTCACCACCAAACACATCTTCCCCTCACCTCCTGACAGCATTCCGTAGGGACTGTTCCCTCTGGGACACACTGTTCCACACCTCGATCGCTCCCAACACCTCATCCTCTTCCTATGCAATCGCAGAAGGTGTAAAACTTGCCCATTTTCCCTCCTCCCTCCTCAATGCCCAAGGACCCAAATACTCCTTTCAGGTGAAGCAGTGCTTCTCTTGCACCTCCTTCAATTAAGTCTACTGCATTCTCTGCTTCCAATGCGGTTTCCTCTACGTTGGAGAGACCAAACGCAGACTGGGTGACCGCTTTGCGGAACGCCTTCGATTTGTCCGCAAGTGTGACCCAAACTTCCCTGTCACTTGCCATTTCAACACCCGATCTTGCTCTCATGCCCACATGTCCGTCCTTGGCCTGCTGCAATGTTCCAGTGAAGCCCAATGCAAACCGGAGGAACAGCACCTCATCTTCCGATTATGCCCTTTACAGCCTTCTGGACTTAACATTGAGTTCGACAGCTTCAGACCATGAACTCTCTCCTCCTATCTTCACCACCCCTTTTTTTTAAAAACAAAATTTTAAATTTTTATCTATATTTTTATTTTTTTAAATTTTATTCATTTTTTTTAAATCCCTTTTTCCCCCAACCATTGTTCCCTCCCCCACCCGACCCCAATAGGGCCATCTGTCACTTGTTCCATGTTATTCTTTCACAGAGTACTGACCCTTGTCCTGCTACTGACATATTCTGCTTTCTTACCTTTATGCCACTATCAGCACCTTCTTCGGCCCTTATCACTACCATTAACACTCCCTTTGTCTTTTTGTTCATGACATCTTTGTCAGCCTCTCCTTAGCCCCCACCTATCATTGGCCTTCTATCCAGCTTCACCTGCCCAGCCCCCCTTTTAAACAGTATAAATTTCATCACATTTCTGCTCCTATTTAGCTCTGAAGAAGGGTCATACGGACTTGAAACATTCATTCTGTTTTTCTCTCCGCCGATGTTGTCAGACTTGGAGTTTTTCCAGCATTTTCTGTTTTTATTTCAGATTTCCAGCATCTGCAGTATTTTGCTTTTACCTGTAATTATACTAATCCTGCTAATGCCATTAGAGAGTGACAAGATAACACTCGCACTTTTTGTTATAGATTGGACGTAGGCATTTATATTGGAAAAAGGTGACTGGAAGTAAAAGGGAAGTTGAAACTAAATGTAGTCTTTAATGATCAGGACAAAGAGAATATTGCAGCACTGGAGGCCAGAAGAGATCTGGAGTGAGTAAGGAGAGTGGTGGGAGTTGAGAGAGAAAGTAGAGTGGGGTTGCAGGACAGGAGGCAAGGTGGCACAGCATTAACAGGCTTGGGTTGAGAGGCAGGAAGAGTACAGTTAGCAACTTAGGGAGGAAGGGGAAGGATGAGTGGGGTTAGAACTCAGAGGAAAAGATGGGGATGAGAAGCGTTTCAGAAGGGGTAGAATTAAAGGTGCTGAAGCTTAGAGGAAGTGCCACATTACACTGTGCTCACTGGTGCACAGTAATTCTGGCAGGGGTGGGGGTCATATAGAGAACAGGAGAAATGGAGGGGGATGATGAAAGAGTGGCAAGATGGAAAAGTGAAGGCAGAGAGGCCACTGAGACTGCAGGGGAGGTAGGGCAATAATGGAGGAGAAGTGGGAAATGGGTGAGGGGAGGTTGTGGATTTGAGCCTCCCTACTCCTGTGATTTGAGCACACAATTTCTAAGCTTGTATTTCAAAGGACAGTACAGAGAGAGTACTTCAGTTTGAGGTGTATTGGGACTAGGTGGCTGGAAACAATCGCCAGTAGTGGGACAAAGGGAGCTAGGAGGCGAGAGTACAGGAGGACGGTTGTTGGGATAGAGCTAGGAATCAAGGCCATGGGAAGAGTTGAGTATAAGAATGAGAATTTTAGCTCCATCATCAATGCCTCATATTTAATGCAGTTCAATAAATTCAGATGTGATGTGCGAGCTGAATTGGTATTTTGTAGATGCATCAACAGAACTTTGGACCAGCTGAAATTTCTGGAGGATGGAGGTCAGCATTGGAGTAATTGATTGTGTAAGTGACAAAAGCATGGTTGAAGTTTTCAAAGGCTATTGGCTAAGATACGTACAGAGTAGTAGACAACGTTGTCCTTGTAATAAAGTGGCTGTAGAGTCAGAATCTTGGCTTGGGATTGAGCGGGGCGTTCAAGTTGCATATACTCTGCTTTAGCCTATAATATTAGTCAGGAAGGGGAGCAAGTTTTATGCAAAAGGTGCTTCAAGGAACAGAACCTCCAGAATCATAATATTTGGATTATTTCCAATGCCACATGCTGAACCAGAGAAGTAGAAGAAGATTGGTAATACTAATGTGTGGCTGGAAGCATGGTGTAGAAAGGTCAGGAGGGTTTAAGACTATGGGGCATTGTTGGGGCCAGGGAAGGCTGTATAGACCTGATGCTCTTCATCATCTGTGTTCTTGCCAAAAGGGTAAATAGGACAATAGGGAAAGATTTAGACCAGGGAGGTGGGAGGGAAAATCCACGTTGCATGAAATTAGGAGAAAAAGATCAACTGGGCATGTGGGCTGTTTAGGGACAGGAACCCAAGCAAGGGTTCTGAAGGAAATGCACATAGCTCAAGAAAAAATACTAGTTAACTTGAAGCAGGAATTAAGCTTAAAGGGTTTGCTGAAGTGGCCATTAGAGAGACCTGGCTACAACGTGGGTGTGATTTTAACTCATTCAAAACCCATCCATTTGCAAAGTTAAAATCGGGCCCCATGATTGAGAGCTAAATATTCCAGGCTGTAGGATCTTTAGGAAGGGTGGGGATGTTACATGAAAAGAGTGGATGTACCTATTACATAATCACCAAAGTGGAAAGGAGGGATTTCATTAAACATAATTGGTGAGTCAAATTAAGAGATAAAAAAGGATGCAAGTCTTTGGTAGGAGCTGCCTGCTGACCTGATCATATTGATGATATGGGGGGATATTCTAGAGATCGCGGAATTATCTAGCAAAACAAAATGGTTCAAACTGGAAGAAGCAAAGCAGATTGTCATAAATGTATGGAATGTATTTAGATAATTTTTCTAGAATAAAGGAACATGGTTTACATTGAGTTTAATGATGGGTAACAAATCATAGTTAACAATCTGATGGTAAGAGAGCATCTTGCAAAAGGCAGCCTCAGGAGGATTGAATTTGAGAAGAAAGGGAAGGCACAAACCAAGGTTTCAAACTTAAGGTAAACGTTTAAGGTATGAGACTGTTCATGGACAAGCCCACACACTGGGAAGTATTCAAATCAATATTGGTACATTACAAAGAGCAGCTTGTTTTTATATAACATCAACATAATCAAGCACCCCAAGGTGTTTACAGAGGCACCATAAAACAAAATATGACACCCAGCCACATGAGGAGATATTGGAGCTGATGGTCAAGCAGGTACCATAGGTTTTAAGGGCATTTTAAAGGAAGAGAGTGAGATAGAGAAGCAGAGGTTTATGGAGGGAATTGCAGAACTTGGGGTCTTTGCAGCTGAAGGCACAGCCACCAGTGATGTGGCAATTAAAACCAGGCATGCACAAGGGGCTGGAATTAGAAGAGCATAGATAGTTTGGAGGGTTGTAGCGCTGGAGGAGCTTACAGAAATAGGAAGGGGCCAGGCCCTAGGCCCTGGTGGGTTTTGAAAACAAGGATTGGGATTTTAAAATTGAGGCATTGCTTAATTAAGAGCCAGTGTAGGTCAGCATGGGTAATGGGTGAATAGGATTTGGTGCAAGTAAGGTTATGGAGAACAGAGTCTTGAGTGACTTCAAGTTTATGGAAGGTAGAAAGTGGGAGGCCAACCAGAGGTGTGTTGTAACAAGCGAGTCTGGAGGTAGCAAAGGCATGGGTGAAGGTTTCAACAGCAGAAAATCTGAGGCAGGGGTGGAGTTGGACTGTATTATGGAGATGGAAATAGGCAGTCCTAGTGATGGCATAGAGACATGGTTGAAAGATCAACTCTGATAAATATGATATTGAGGGTGCAGACAGTCTAATTAATTCAACCCAACAGTTGCCTTGAGTCAGTGGCAAGGGAGTGAAATTTGTGATGGGGACCAAAGACAATGGCTTTAGTCTTCCAAATATTCAGTTGAAGGAAATTTCTCTTTATCCAGCTTGATATCAGGCAAGTAGAGAGACAGTGGAGGGGTTGAGTGAGGTGGTGAGGTAAAGCAAGGCACTGATGGAAACTGAAGTGTTTTTTGAAGAGAAGCAGCATGTAGATGAAAAGTAGGAGGGGACCAAGTATAAGACCCCTGGGGGATGCCTGAGTTAACTGTGCAACAATGGGAAGAGAAACCATTGATGGCAATTCTCTGGCTGCAAATATTTGGATAAGAATGGTACCAGGCAAGTCCAGCTCCAACCAGCTGGATCAGTGCGGAGAGGCACTGGAGGATGATGGTGTATATCAATGCAAAATCAGTACCCTAAAAGGCAAAGGTTCGTAATATGTAGTTCAGCACCATGAGACAGTTATAGAAAAAAAACAACTTGAGATTTATTAAACCTAACAGCAAATGTTTTGTAACCCTTTATTACTCTCTTAATATAGTTACGTGGACTGATTAAAAATTAGTATGTTAGACTATCTTGGCCAGGTAAAAATGAGAGACTTGTTAAATTAGTCCTTTGCATCAGGTTTCATAACGGAGACAGAGAACATAGTACCAAGGTATGGGCCAAGGGCAAGAAATTGGTGAATTTAACGAGTTTTCTTTTAAAAATGGTACTGGGGAAAATAAACAGGATGAATCTTAAGAGCCTGATGATTTCCTCATCAGGGTATTAAATAGATTAGGGAATTACAGGTGCCTCAGCCAGAATTTTTCATCACATTCTAGATTTGGGAATTGTACCTCCTGGATTGGAAATGAAGTGATTGTACTTCAAATGTAATTCATTGGTTTCAACGTGTTCAAGGATGTCTTAAGGTCATTTAAAGTTGCTACATAAGTGCAAGTTTGTTTTTTTTCTCCATATCTCTCTCTCTCTCCCTCTCTCTCTCTCTCTCTCTCTCTCTCTCCTTCCTTTGTTCTTTCCTTTTTCTTTCTCTCCTTTCTTTCTCCCTCTCTCTTTCTTTCGCTCTCTTCTTTCTCCCTCTCTCTTTCTTTCGCTCTCTTCTTTCTCCCTCTCATTCTTTCTCCCTCTCATTCTTTCTCCCTTTCTTTCTTTCTCCCTCTCATTCTTTCTCC